>NC_092811.1:24990845-25328635 GCF_040954645.1 Diabrotica undecimpunctata
TTTCACTATAATTTCGATAAATTTTATTCACGAGCGTAAGATCACATTGCTGAAGGCACTATTAAGCAGATTTTTTACATACTTGAATTTGAAAGTAACATTTTTCCTTGCTACTTCATTATTATTTGAGCCCATATACGTTATATCGGGTTTAACTCACAATGGTATGGCGGCAATCGAACTACAATTACGCCTCGTTCTCGCGGGATTTCATCTACTACATATTTAATATATGTATTTATCTTAATGATCCCAATGACCCAAGAAACTAGCTGCGGTATCACAAATGTGTGTAAGTAACTCTTTTGCACAAGTTAGAATAGGGGGGAAAATATCAAATGCTTTCTGCGTAAATTCTGGACTGAGACAGGGAGATCCGTTGTCCCCATTGTTGTTTAACCTGGCCTCAGAATATGTCATGCGAAAAATATATCCAAAAATGAAACCAGACATAACTGCTCGGGGATCAAAAATTTTAGCCTTTGCCGATGACGTAGACGCAGTAGCACAATCAACATTAGAAATTAAGGATATTTTCTCGAGCTTTGAAGAAGCTGCATTAAACATCGGTCTAAAAATAAATGAAGACAAAACAAAATACATGGTCGTCTCAAAACAAGAACGACGGCGAATAAGGCGAAACATTACTATAAATGATCACAACTTCGAAGTGGTTAAAGAATTTAAATATCTAGGAGCAACGATCACAAATGACAACAAATTAGAGCGAGAAGTTGAAACGAGAATAATGGCAGGAAACAGATCTTTCTTTGCAATGCAACATCTAATGAAGTCAAAACTTCTTTCACGAGATACAAAAATTCGGGTATATAAGACCATAATACGACCAGCAGTCGCGTATGGAAGCGAAACATGGACGCTAACAAAAAAAGAAATAAATAAATTGCTGGTTTGGGAACGTAAAATTCTTCGAATGATATATGCCCCTTGCAGAGACAGCGTGACAAACGAATGGAGGGGCAGATACAATAACGAGCTAGAGTCTCTATTCGGAAAAGAAAATCTAGTCAGATATATAAAGGCCAATAGTCTCAGATGGGCAGGGCATGTGATACGCAGTAACGACAATCGCCTTATTAACAATGTGTTCTGGGAAAGGCCAGAGGGAAGAAGCTCTGTAGGGCGCCCTAGAAAAAGGTGTGAAGATGTAGTCAAAGAAGATCTAGAGAAAATGGGAGTGCGACAATGGGAATTACTGGCACAGGACCGACAAACATGGAAGGCAATAGTAAACGCGGCAAAGACTCACGAAGAGTTGTAGCACCATTGATGATGATGATGATGATGATGATGATGATGATGATGATGATGATGATCTTAATGATACCGTGTAAGTTTAGTAACTCTATTTTCAAAATTGGTTCATCGAATTTAATGTTTTTTAGTACGCCAATCCGCCATCTCGGCTTTTTTCCCTTTAGTGAATGATAACTGTTCTACAATCCGGTAGTGATATGGAGCATTATCCATAACAATAACAGATCCTGGTTCGAGTTTTAACAGAATATCTGAAACCCATTATTGATAATGATCTGCATCCATTTCCTCATGATAATCTCCAGTCTTTTTAAAAACAAATGCATTTAAACCTTCAACAAATACTGAGTCGCTGCCAATATGGCTAATAATAAGGCGTTTTCTCTTTCCGGATGGGGCTTTTAAACCTGTCGACAAACCAGTTAGGAAAGCTTGTCGTTTGCCTTTCACATTTAAATCCTGCCATATTTTTGTCACAGTATCTCCCTCATTTAACCATATTTCATCTATATATGTTTTTTCCATCTCTTCGAAATTCTGTTATTTGTTTCAGATACTTTCTGCACCATAAAATAATTTCTTATTTTTCAATAGAGGTACTATCTCTCTTCCTCTTTCTCTTGAAATACCTTTAAAGTCCATTTCACGTAAAGTACGTAACAAAACACGATATTTTTGGAATATTTTCATTGAATTGAAGAGAAGAAGCAATTTTTTTTATATTTGGTAATTCCTTTTTAAATAAATGTGTATATAGCACGACGAATGGCCTGTTTGGTTGTATCATCCAATTTTATTTGTTTCCTTCCTCTTGTCTCAACTTTCAAGTATTATTATCGTTTGTTTCATCATCTGTTTTAATTACTCTGTACATACTAGCTTCGGAAACTTTTGTCAAAATACTACATAATTAACTACATCGTTTACACTCATATTTTGTCCTCTGGCTCTAAGTCCCTCAAACACATTTCCGATCATAGTTTTTTCTTCGGATGTTAAATTGTGACGTTTCTTTTTGATATACACGGTTCACTATAATACTGTCAGTCATATTTATTATTCGTCATCAAATTGAATCAAACTAATTACAATTCACAAAAAGTAAACGTAAGAGCTCCTTCACTAATAATAATACTACAAACAATTCTGTTCTTTGCTTTATGAAACCGCTGTCAGTGCGCTTATGAAACCGACGTACAGATACAATAAAATTGCTACCCGAACAATGGCGTTGTTACCGTAATTTGCGATGATGTTGTTGATCGCAGACATTATCTACCATTAAAGAAAGATATTAACTACCACGTTGCAGATAACTTCAAGTTAAATCCTACACGGTGATAACGTTACATTTTTTTTTGGCCCAAATCTTTGCCAAAACATTTGAATAGTTTAAAAATAGACCAGTCAAATTATTGAAATTGATTTCATATAAAATGAGATCTCTTCTATCTTAACGCATATTATTATAAATTTTCTTTTTTTGTCGGAACAAAAATATTTTTTTCTGTAGGGTAAACGTCCAATTTTACTGGACTACAAAAAATAATTAAAACAAGAGTCACTTTTTACAATTGTGATATTTGATAGTAGTAAGGGACATATTTACTGTACTATATACTAAAATAAGTTGTTTTCAGATGTTCTCGTGGCTGCCTTGGTTCAGATCAACTTTGATACAACCTATGATAGACAACGATTTTAATTTCGATTCAGCAAAACATATTTTGGATGTAGACTGTCCCATTATGATTGTCCACGCCAAAGACGACGACATTATTCCGTATTCGTTCGCTACAGAGGTAATAATTATAATTAGCAATTTAGTTTAATATAAATGAATGTTCGTACTTCTTGGGTGCAATTTATTTTGACAATCTATCTTTGTAGACTTTATTTACATTTTCCTTTTAACACAGTATTTTTTAAAGTAATAATTTGTATGGTAACCGTGTTGACAGGTTTTTTTCAATGTTAAGTAATTAAAAAGCAATTGAAAAACATAGAAGAAGTCTACATAAACAAAGAGGTAAAGAATTTCTTACCAAAAAGTTAAGAAATCCAGAGAAAGTACAAAGAATAATCCACAGTATTGCAGAAATAAAGAAGACTTACTTCTAGGTGAAACAACAGAAAAATTAAACAGATGGGCTAAATATTTCGAAGATCTATTAAATACAGACCAACAAGAGGAACTTGAGGGAAATGAGAATTGGCAAGAAGATGAAGAAGGAACAAGCGGGGAACCAACTTTGAATGAAGTCAAAGAAATAATAAGAGACCTAAAAAATACCAAAAGTGCAGGAGGATGTGGTATCCCAGCTGATATTTTTAAGGAAGGTGGCGAAAGATTGAAGGAAAGGATATTTCACTTGACACTAATAATTTGGCAAAAGGAAGAAATTCCGAAACAATGGAATAGCGCTCTTATTTGTCCTATCTATAAAAAAGGAGACAAAACAGAGTGCAAAACTATAGAGGTGTAGCACCATTAGAAGTAGTCTATAAAATACTTGCAAAAATTATTAGGAAAAGATTAATGAAATATGACAACAAGGTGATTAGAGAATACCAGGTAGGTTTTAGATCAGGAAGAACAACTACTGATCAAATAAGTATGTTAACATGAGAACATTAGAAATACCAGAAAAGCTTATAAGGCTAGTGAGAATGACGCTTAGGAACACGATGAATAGGGTAACAATGGAAGAAAGCTTTTCTAGACAGTTCACAGTGAATAGAGGTTTAAAACAAGGTGATCCGCTATCAACTAATTTATTCAACTTAGTATTAGAACAAATCCTAAGAAGATCAAATATGTGCACAGACAGGACTATTTTCAATAGCAGGGAACAGTAAATAGCGTACGCGGATGGTAGTGATACTTGCGAGAACAGAAAAACATTTAGAAAAACTTTTCCAGAAATTTGAAGAAGAAGCGAAAAATATTATTATTCTCTATCCTCTAAGGGGAAAATTCACTCATCCCAGATACCTACGATATCAAAAGGATTGAGCTCTGGTCGGACTCTTTCCGTGTTATCGAGCCCTAGGTGACTTGGTATTCTGGAGTATCTTCCAAAAATTTTCGTACACATCTGGACGTCGCGAGGAGTACAGCTTTCTGTATGGCCTTGTTTTATGTTCTCTAGGAGGTTTTTGGGAATAACACCAGTAGTAGATAGAATAATAGGTACTGTATGTGTACTTTCCATTCTCCATTGTCTCCTGATTTGTATTTCTAGATCTCTGTACTTGGCGATCTTTTCGTTGTATTTAACACGTAAGATCTCTTAGACCTCTTCTACCTTCAATCTTGCCTTCCACGATAAGCTGTAGCAGACTGTACTTATCACTACGGAACACATGGCTCAGGTATGACGCTTTCCTCCTTTTAACAGTTGTTAACAATTCCACCTCTTTACCCATTCGTCTTAATACCTCTGTGTTGGTCACTCTGTCTGTCCAAGGTATTTTCAGTATGCGTCGATACAGCCACATTTCTAGAGCCGCTAACTTCTTTATAGTTGCTGCTGTTAACATCCACCCTTCAACTCCGTAAAGTAGCGTAGAGAGTACGTAGCATTTCTTGGCGCGCCATCGGAGGTTAACGCTTAGGTGGCGGTTGCTTAAGAGCTTTCTCATTTTGATGAATTTGGATCTTGCTATTTCAATTCAGATCTTAATCTCTACGTCTGGGTCCCACTTATCATTTACTGTATATCCCAGATATTTAAATCGGTATACTCTTTCAATACGTTCGTCTTCAATATTCAGGTCGATATGTTGAATGTTCTTTTTGAACTTGATACCGCGGTAATTACGGATTAATAATAAACCAAACAAAAATGCAATATATGGAAATGAGAGGAGACATAACAAATATATCAAAATGAAAGGAGCAGAGACTGTCTATAGTCTTGAAAAAGTGTCAGAATTTGAATACTTAGGCGTAACCATAACGAAAACGGGAAAAGAAGAAAAAGAGGTAGACAAAAGATTAATGAAGGGAAGCAGAGCGATAGGGTCACTAAATTCATTACTGGAAGCAAAAACTGTATCAAGAGAAGCTAAACTGCGAGTCTACGAGACAGTAATCAGACCCACAATCCACAGTTATGTATGCCAGTGAAACGTGGATTGTGAACCAGCAGGAAGAAAAGAAAGTAGAGATCTGGGAAAGAAAGGTGCTCAGAAAAATCTTCGGAGGAATAAAGACGGCAGACAATATTTGGAGAAGACGAACGAATAAAGAAATGAATAAAATGAGGATGTATGGAAAACCAAATAACCCAAAGAACTAGATGCCTTGGTCAGATTATACGAATGTCAGAGAATCGAAATGTTAAAACAATACTGAAGAAGGGAGAAATGAGGAAAAAAAAAGAAGAGGACGTCCAAAGAAATGGTTGGAAGCAGTAAAGCAAGACTTGTCAGGAATAGGCGTGAGAAATTGGAGAGAGAAAGCAAGGGACCGAAAAAAATGGAGGGAAATAACGCAAGTTTTTAGAAGCCAGGGGCCTACAATGTTTGTAGCGCATAAGTAGTTAAGGAGGAATGAAACCCATCTTTACTGCACGAAGCTCCAGTTTATTATGTTCTCTAATTATGTTATTTTCAAATATAAAAATATGTTCTTGCTATCGCACACGGCATCTGCTTATTCAGCACCCTTGCCTCAAGAATCCATTTACAAAATACTATTACTTACTCAATATCACACAATCTTTACCCAGTTATTATTGTGAATTAATTTTTCTAATACCTATAAAAATCTTAATAATTTATCTCATTATATACCACAAATTTTGAAAATTAATTTCAGCTTTACAACATTGCCGTAAATAACAGAGATCGTTCATATCAAGGAAATGTCACATACCATCTTCTTGAGGCACATGGCTATAGGCACATGTTTATTTATAAGTCACCAGATCTACCAATCTATACAGGGTAAGTATAGTTTTAAATGTTTATACTGAATCGAAATAAGGAGATGACTCCACCAAGCATAAGAACTAGCAAAAATTAAGGACACTGGTAAGGCAAAATGGCTGCAAAAACTAAAATATTTTTTTTTTTCGGGTGCTGTCTGTTATAAACCGATCGTAGTGCTGCCGATTGGTTTATTCTACATTTTCAATTTAGTCGTGCTACCCATTACAGAGCCATGTATCAGCTTGTAGTGGATCGGTACCATATGTTGTTGGAGTTACTTCGTAGTTTCCAAAAAGTAGCAAATCGGATAATATAATCAGGGCATGTACTGAGATCGAATGATGAAAGACTAATAAATACAACATTCTGGGAAAGGCTCAATGGCAGGTCAGTTGGCTGCCCAAGAAAAAGATGAAAAGATGCACTAACGAGTGATCTACGTAATATGGGGGTACAAAAATGGGAGATTGCTGCACAAGACCAATAAGAGTGGAGAAAAATAGTCAACGTGACCAAGACTTACTTAGTTTATGTACAATAGGGGTCTATAAAAAATAGAAATAGAAATAATTGTTAAAAGCCTCAACTACGCGTGTGATTTTTTTGAAATTTTTAAGTTGATTGCAAACCACCGAAAAAAAAATAATAAAAACCAAAAAGTGACGTTTTTGGTCATTTTATTATTTAATCTTTAATCAAATAGAACGAAAAAAAATTAAAAACATGAATTCTGGAGTGAGGGCATTTTGCCTATCTTAACGGGGCTTACTCTTTCGTGGGGAATTCTGCTTTCCTCTCTTTGGTTCGAACTAATATCTAATAAGACATGTAATCAACGAAAAATATATCTTTAGTCATAAAGAAACAGACATTCGAAACTTTAAGTGAATACACAGCACCAACCATGAAAATGTGTTTTTCCACGTGAATCTATGCCTCAGATACATGTTTAAATACTTCAGGACGCTGCTTTGCTGTAGTTTTTGACAATTTATTAAGACTGGAGGGTCAAGTATCCAAATATATATATATATATATATATATATATATATATATATATATATATATATATATATATATATATATATATATATATATATATATACAGGGATGAGTGCCTTAAGAACCGGCAAAATAACGCAAAAGATAGAAAACATAATACGTTGTGAAATAAAAAGAGATGAAAGTAGTAGAGGTAAGAAATTATCGATATTAACCTATAATTTACTTTACATTACATTAGAATTATCGAAAATTTCCCACCTTTAGACGTTAGCTTATGAGCTGGTTGACTTCAGTCATAGTAATGCGTATCGCGTAATGTAAGTAAAAACAGTTCAAGTAGGAGTATTTTTTTATCCAAAATTAAAGTATTGATCAAAAATAAACTATGATTTGAGACGTCGCATACACTCTTCTCAATACAGAATTATCATAGCTTGTTATTCTTTATTCGTCAACACAGAATTACATTTGCTTTATTGCCTTCAATCAGTTTTTACTTTATGCGAAATTTAAAAAATGTAAATGTTCGACGTCATACTTGTAATATTATGACAAGTCAACTAGCTCATAAGCTAACGTCTAAAGGTGGGAAACTATCGATAGTCCTAATGTAATTTAATGTAAATTATAGGTTAATATCGATAATTTCCCACCTCTACTACTTTCATCTCTTTTTATTTCACAACGTATTATGTTTTCTATCTTTTGCGTTATTTTGCCGGTTCTTAAGGCAATCATCACTGTATATATATAAGTAAACATTAAATATTGAGTTTGCAGCAATAAAAAATGAAACATGTACTCTTGTAAATTTTTATTCCAAGCTTTCGGACATTGGTTATGTACTTCATCAGGGAGAAACTTAATGAGGTTGTATCATCAATGATGTTATGTAATGTTGATAAAATTTATCACAGTCTGTCATCTTTGTTCAATATTAAAAACTTCTACGTTTAAAATTCAAAAATTACTTTACATCCACAACACTTAATTATTTTCTATCTAAGAATAATCTATATATATATATATATATATATATATATATATATATATATATATATATATATATATATATATATATATAGTGTTTGATGTATTTTGAGTGGATTTTACTTATATATACGTTCATGTTTTAGGGACTTTATAGAAGCATGTGAAGATTTTGATAACAAATTAGAGTAAACACAATATGATCGCATAGCGACAAGAACTCGAATGATGTGATAATTACGGGAGCAACTTTTCTAATTTTAAATTAAAGAAATAAAATCTAAAATTTTAGTACTTACTTTGTGTTTTTTTTCCTCGATATTCAATAGAATCAATTATAAATCCTGTACATCCTTCTTCAATCCTTCTTCCATAATTTCCGTCCACTTTTTAAACAGTTCTTTAGATTATTAAAACAATAACTTACATGAAGAATAGGTATTCAAGAAAAACCAAAATAAAAAACGTTACTTGGATCCAGGTGTAAGTATATAGACATTGGCTGCTCAAATGGATGGTGGAGTATAGAAAAAGACTACTCGATTAGGGATCCCTGTGAAAGATGTATTAGAACGTGTACATTTCCCTCGAGAATTAAAAAAAAATTTTAATATTTGCAGTTTAAATGTTTTTAGTTTCAAACATATATCCCACTTGCCACGAGAAAAATGTTTTTAGGTCGACAACATATTCCTCGCCAAAAAGAGGCCATCGTGATAATGGCCTTCTGCTTCTGGACGAAGATGCTGGACCAATGAATGAGGAGAATTGTTAAGGTTTAACATCGCATGAAGGGATGAGACTTTTATACAACACAGCCCTAGTGAAAATCAATTAATAACATGTTGTGGTAAACAAATGATGAATTAGATTCAAAGTTTAAATTATTACTCCGTCATATTTGACACGAAACGACTGACGTATCCCACGTGAAACAGCTTTTTCTAAATTTGAGATAAATAACACAATAACAACATTCATGAAGACTTTGTCAAATTCGTTGACGCTTATGAGAATGTAAAAATAATTAGTGAAAATCAAGAAGGAGGAGAAGAACAACGCCTAACAGGAGAAGCCTTGGAGAAAATAGTATCAAACTTATAATAATACTATCAACTATGTACCACTTTACTTTACCACTGAAGAAGTCTCAAATAATATCAAAGAGCTTCATAACTGGAAATCTCCGGGACCAGACGGAGATCAAAACTTCTGGCTAAAGAATTTCTGGAATGTTCATGAGTGTTTGTCAATGTTGATTAATCATTTCTTACACAGGGAACCACTTATCTAATACCAAAGGATCAAAATAACACCCGAGATCCAGCAAAATACCGCCCAATTACTTGTCTTCCAACTTTGTACAAATTGGTCACATCCTGTGTAGCCCGGCGTATCTACCAACACTGTGCTCTAAACAATGTCATAGAGCCTCAACAGAAAGGATGCGCTAAGGGTTCCATGCAAAGAATGCAACTTATTATCAACTCAGTCATTTCTAAAAAGGCATACACCAAAAAAAGGAACCGAAAGGAAAGGAAAAGTAAGAACACTTCTCACAAAGGCGCAAAAACACCATCCACGCAGTGCAGTAGAGAGAACAACATTACCGAGGTATCAAGGGGGAAGAGGACTTATGGACATAGGTGAGCAACTGGATAAACAGATTGCTAATTTAAGAACTTATTTTTATTTCACACATATATTTCACATAAAGCAACTGACTAAGCAAGAAAAAATGCGCACCTGGATGAGTAAACATCTGCATGGGCGACATCTCAATGAGATCAGCCAAGAATATGTCGACAATACAGCATCGAACTATTGGTTGACATCAGGAAAGATGTTTCCTACTTGCCATTGAGGATCAGGTTATTCCAACAAAAAATTACCTGAAATATATTGTTAAAGATCCTCAAGTCCAAAATGACAAATGCCGATATGGATGCCAAGCTCAAGAAACCATCCAACATCTTACCGGGTGCTGCCAGGCATTTGTCGGTACTGATTGTAAAGAACGCCATGACTCAATAGGAAGGATTATCCACCAAGAACTAGCTGACAAACTGGGACTTCTCCAAACCGACCATCTTCCTTACTATCAATACGTCCCTGACAGAATACTTGAAAATGACAACTACAAGCTATACTGCGACCACACTGTGCTCACAGACCAACCAGTGGTACATAATAGACCGGATCTCACATTGTACAAAATATATCAAAAAAGTGAAATCTAGTAAGTATATATTTAATAATGAATCTCAATTTGTAACAATTAAGACTAACAGAGCGTTTTCTAAAAAAATGCCGAATAATTTTAACTTAAATATGTAGTCTTAGTTGCCTACCTTTGGAGACGTACATACAAAACAATCATTGTCTAAGCGACTGGTATTTGTCATTTAGTCACCAGCTGACATTAACAGGTCAGTATTGGCTCCAAAAAGGAGCAAATAGTTTGAAGTGATTAATTATTATAAAAAATATAAATAAAAAATATAATATATAAAGAATAATTTAATTAAAAAATCCTTTATAAAAAATGTAGATACACCTATTTGTTTAAAAGAACCCTTTCGGGCTGCATCACAGAAGGTTTTCTGAATGCATATTCTATCTTCAGTGCTTCTACTAGCTATACATGTTTAATGCTACTAAATACATGAAGGAAAACCCTTTGAATGTTCTTAGATTGGTGTTAAATTACATTGTTTCTGATAATTTTATGGTATGTTTAAGTTTTAAAAAAATCTTGTTTTTTAGGTTGTACAAATTAATAATATTTTTCTATAGTTCTGGCGTATATGTTTATTTCCCTTTTTATGGGTACTATGTGGCTTTCACGTCATTCTATCGCCACTTTTTTCTTTGGCATATTTCATTTATTGGGTGATGTCTTTGTATATGAAGTTTTTCTCCCCATTTCTTAATCATTAATCTAGGATGCCATCTGGAACCGGGACTTTTTTATTTCTTAGTGTCAGTAATGCTGCCTTTACTTTCTCAAGCTCTGATAACGGTATGTCGGGTTCTGCTGAATGGTACTATTTCTGTTCGTATGTTGTTGTTGACTCAGTCAGTTGTAACAAGTGTTTGATATACTCTCTATTGTCGGCTATGTCTGTAATTTCCAGAAGAACAATTAGTTGCCATCGGGAAAGATGTTTTCTAAAAGAGGGAGTTTCCTACTCTCCATTCAGGATAAGGTTATTTAAGCCAAAATCATCAAATCAAATTCCTGCTGAGCTGCTTCAGCTGTTGGATAAGGAAAGTACTGCCTATTTAACTGCTTTATTTAATAAAATTTACAATGAAGGAACAATGGAACAATGTTGAGACCAGATGATTGAAGTCGATGTTTATAAGCGTCAAATGGTGACCCACCAAATGCAGCGACTTTAGACTACACACTTAAGATATTTTTACGAATTATGTAGAACCGAATATTTCTTCCATTTGAAAGTGATAAGCTATTTGTGTTTAGAAATGGCTTAGGAACCATAGCCACTGTTTTGTATACGAGTTCTACAAAAAATTTATGAATTTCGAAATAACTTTTACGTTTGTTTAATCGACTTCAAAAAGATATTCGATCGAGTGCAATACGATACATTTTTTAAGTGTTTACAAGCAGCAGAATAGAAATTTTGTTAAATAAAAACATAGACAGTAGAAACATTAGAATTATATGTAAGATCTACTGGAATCAAACCGCAAAAGTAAAAGTTAAAAATGAACTGACTGGGGATATGCAGATTCGCCGTGCCAAAGGTGTATCTTATCACCATTGTTGTTTAAATTATACAGTGAAGAAACTATCTCAGAATTTGCGTTGGTCGAAATAAATGAGGACCTAATAATAAACGGTGAGCCACCTAATAACATAAGATATGCTGACGTCTTTCCGGCGGGAACACTAGAAGAACTGCAACACGTTACTCAACAACTAAATATACATTGCAACGATTATGAACTAAAAATAAATTTGAAGAAAACCAAGTAAGACGATGACTGGTAAGGTGAACGTAGATCAGTATTAGCTTTGGCTAGATGGAGAATTGATAGAACGTCCATGCCATTTTGAATACCTTGACAGCTGGTTGAATGTGAATGGTTACGCTGATGAAAATATTAACCAGAATTGGAGTATTATGGTGTAACGAAATATATTTTGCCTACCTCAGGGTAAGAACATAAGGGTAGAAAATTGGGGACAGTAAATGACAAGGGGGTTGGATTGGGGCAGCTACAAAAAAATGAAACAAGGGGGTTACTTACGTAAATCTCCTGGACAAATGAGCAAATATGGACAACAAGAAAGGGCTTCTAGCAATTTAGGATAAGGGCGCCGCTTTGAAGGATCCTAATCTTGCTGGAGGAAAGAAGAAAAAGGCTCTTCCTTCCGAAAAAAAGTAAACACAAAAAAGGTTAGGAGATTTTTCTAAAATAAATATAACAGAATAATAAATCAAACGTTTATTTTTGTCTCAAACAAACAGTTATCAAAAATACAGATTGCACAAGAAGCATACTAAATAACATAATAACAAAATTAACAAAAACTTACATGTTCATCTGTTTACAAAGGAGATTGCTACAAAAATTTTCGAAATGGTTCCTAGGTTATTTATTAATATGGCCAAATTAGATTATTAAAAATAAAAGATATCCTTGTTTATGAAAATATCTTAAAAGTTAACCTTATATATGAAATATCTTTTCTATATAATAATCAAATTAAAATTATTTTACAACAACAGCAGATTTAAGCCAAAATATCATATGTCAACATAACATTGTAAGACAGAATAAATTATGACATTTTGTTGGCCACGCCTCTAACACAATATAAACCTTCAAATATTACAAATTCTTATATTTTAATGGAAGCAATTATTATCAATTATCAAAAATAATGTCTATTTAATTTAGAAAAATTAATATGTTAATTGTTACCTTAATTCACAATATTTGCCACTTAACTTTAAAAAAACTTGCTACTATCTCTGGGATTGGAGCTGCAAGTACAAAACTCTCAACTGGAGCAAAAAGGAAACCATTTCCATATTCAGGAACGAAGATCTGACGTAGATGGGGTTGGATCAAGCAGGCCAACGACAACAAAGCTGGTGGGACATCCTATATAATCATTTTCAAAATTTCATCAGTTCCGGTGTACTGCACAAATCTTATGGTTGATACTCTGTTCTAAACTGCATTATTGCAAAAGAGTATTATCCAACCGTTCACCGGTCTTAAGACATAATACAAAAAAAATTATTCGACTCCTGATTCAAAATCGCCCAAACATCTTTCTAGTCTGAAATCTCTTGCTTGACTCCCTATCTGCCTTACATTTTACCAATTCAACGCCAAATAATTTCCCTTCACGTCCCGCAGCCAGTTTGTGGTCTACGAACCTAAATAAACAAAATACCCCTCTTGACCTCGTTCTTAGCAACGAACCGACAAAAAAAACATCTTGAAATATTTACTTTTAAATTGGGTAACTGGAAGTTTTTTACCACACAATACATACAGAGAATAGGGGGATTTTAATGTAAATAAAGACAAAAAATATTCTCAGCGTTAATACGTCTTTACTACGAGATAAACAACACACATTTTATTGATTATTTTAAACGTCCTCATTTCCTAGTTCTAAGCGGAATAATTTTCTACCTGATAATGTAACAGAGACAAAACATCTATATTTTGAAACAACTGAATACAAAACTTAAAACAGAATTTATACTATTATATAGATATTAAATATAAAATGCTACAACGTCTGGTGGTGAAGTATGGACAATGAAAAAGCAAATACAGAGAAATTGCCAAGATGGGAAAGGAAAATGTTTAGAGCTATATATGGAGGCAAAACACGGTGGAAGGTTAAGTGCGACAAACAAACAGGGAGCTAGAGGAACTGTATAACGTACCGTGCATCAGTTGATTCATAAAGGCACAGAGAGTGTGATGGATAAGGCACGTGTTAAGAATGGAAAGGAAGAAGATGCCAAACCCTTGATTACCCTTACTTTGACTGAACACCTCCTGAATCAATTGGAAGATCTCATCCTTCTGGGTGGATTCAATTCTACTTATTTACGCAGTGGATGGATCATTTTATTTCCTATACTAAGCCATCCGTTGAAAATCCTGTCATTTTAATTTTAGACGGACACTATTCGCAGACAAGAAACTTGGATGTCATGAATAAATGATTACCTCCACATTCAACTCATAAGATACAACCTTTAGATTTAGCCTTTATGTGACCTTTAAAGACATATTATTGCCAACAAACCAAAAACTGGTTAAGAAATAATGCTTCTTCTCCTTCTTCTTCCTCTTTATAAGCAATTCTGCGTGTCCATTGGCGGATTAATACCTCTATGGAAGGTTGTCACTCTGATACTTCTTCTGCCAATTGGTTTATCTCTTGCTATTTTGACGACACGGGTCTTCTCCATTCTGCTTATTTGGTTATTCCATCCTCTTTTTCTATTTTGTGTCCATTCATTTATACACTGTACGTTAAATTTTCTTCTAATGTCTTCACTTCTCTTTCGATCTCTCAGCGTATTTCCTGTAATTCTTCCTCATCTCTGCCGTTTCCAGTAGTCTTTGCGTTGTGGCTGTGTCGGGTCTTATTTCTGAGACGTATGTCATCATTGGTCTTATACTGGCTTTATAAATTCTTGACTTCATCTTAGTATTAATGTGTCTGTTTCGCCATATAGTGTTATTAATGCATCCTACCAGTCTATTTGCTGTTTGTACTTGAACTCTCACTTCTTCGTCCAGGTTTCCATAGCTAGACAGTGTAATTCCTAGGTATTTTATTTCCATTACTTGTTCAATACTGACTACATCAATTTCTATTTTACATCTGGTTGGTTCTTTGCTGACTACTATTATTTTAGTCTTCTGAGATGAGATTATATTAAATTTTTTTTGCTCTTATGTTAAATCTGTGGACCAGTCTTCGCAGACTATCTTCATCATAGGCTATCAATATTGCGTCCTCTGCGTAACAGAGTATTTTATTTCCTTGTTTCCCTTTCTATATCCTCTTCCTTTGTTAACGCTTTTGATGATTTCATCCATGATCAAATTGAAGAGTATGGGGCTCAATGAATTCCCTTGTCTTATTCCACTGCCCATTTCTATAGATTCTGTAAGTTGTCCATCTATTCTGACTTCCATTTTGTTGTTTTGGTAGATATTTTTGATAGTTTTTATAATATTTAGGGCAACTTCTCTATTATACAGAAGATGGATTACATCTGTGAGTCTTACTCTGTCAAACGCTTTCTTTAGGTCAATCAGACACAGAAATGCTGGTCTATTATACTCTGGTGATTTCTCTGTAATTTGCTTTATAACAAATATTGCATCTGTACACGATCTTCTACTACGAAAACCCTGTTGTTCATTTGCTAAACTTATCCTCTGATTTTTTTAGCACTTGTAACATTTTAGTTGTAAGTTTTAGCGTAGTATTTAAGAAGTTTATACCTCTGCAGTTTTCTGGCTGTTTTTTATCTTCTTTTTTGAATAGTAGAATTAGTTCGCTCGTTCTTCACTCTTCCAGTATTTTATTGTGTTTATAATTGTATTAATTAATGTTGTTAATATTGTTCTGTCATTGCTGCTCCACAATATTTCAATAATTCATTTGGTATCCCGTCTTTACCTGCTGCTTTTCTGCTCTTCAGGTTTTCAAGTATTTTCCGAACTTCCTGTATATTTATATTAAGTTCTTCATTTGTGGGAATTTCTGGTGTTTCCGGTTCTAGCGTCGTTTGTTCTTCCTCTACATAGAGCTTTTTTAGGTAGTCAATCCACGTATCATTTTCTATGTGTTTTGGTTCTATTAATTCCTTTACCTCCGTTCTTTGACCTCTTGTGAAGTGCCATATTTCCTTTTGCAGTCCGTAAAAATCATGTTCCATTTCTTTTGAAAAGCGTTCCCAGTGATCACTTTTTATTTTTCTTACAGTTTTCTTACTTTAAGTGCATGTGTTTCGTTTCTAATTGTTTTGTTATTCGCCTTGGGAATATTTTTATTTATATTTCTTTCACCAAGAACTTCCTTGGCCGAGGTTAAGATATTAGACTTAATTTTTGCCCAGCTTTCTTCGACTCCATCATTGCATACACTTTCTGTGATATATGTTTCTACTTTTTTCGGTTATTCTTTTTAAAATAGGTATCTTCTGGAGTCATCCCGTAAGCTTTCGACTTTTATCTTTGTGGTATATTCTGGTGTTTTGTTATCACTTATATGTGTTTTCATTCGGATTTTGCACAATACCAATTTATGATCGCTTCCTATTTCTGCTGATGTTAGTGCTCTTACATCCAAGATTTGAGAGGATTAAAAAAAAAGAAATTATCCTGGAAGATATCCTTTTCAAACAACAAAGGGACTAAGATAAGGCTGCTGTCTGTCACCCACCTTATTTAAAATCTATTTGGACAGATCCTTAGTAAAATGGGTAAAAAAATGTAGAAACATGGGAATAACGGTGGAAGAAAACAAGCTATATACACTTTTCCTTGCGGATGACCAGGTAGTAATTGCCGAATACAGCTACGATCTTAGCTATATGGTAAGAAAACTGCAAGCAGAATATGAGGTGCCAGGTCTAAACATGAATATGACAAAATGTGAATATCTCTCAGTGGGAACAGATGAAATATGTGACCTAGTCTTGGAAGACGACAAAATCAAAGGCGTGCAATCCTGCAAATATTTGGGGGTCATTTTCAACAAGAAGGGAAATAGCGCAGATGAAATCAGGGAAAGAATAAACAAGGACAGAGCAGCGACCCGTGCCTTAAACTCTCTTCTCTGGCAAAAAACAATTCGACGAGAAACCAAAAAACACATTTACGGTAGTATAGTCCAAAGTATTACACTTTACGGTTCGGAAGTATGGGACGTCACCAAAGCTAATAGAAACAAACTTATGACGACAGAAATGGATTATCTGAGACGAAGCTGCGGTAGATCGAAACTGGAGAGAGTTAGAAACGAACAAATAAGAAACGAAATGAAAATGAAGCGAAATATCAATGATGGCATAGAAAGAAAACAATTAATCTGGTTTGGACATGTTAAAAGAATGCCAGAGTACAGATGGCCTAGAAGAGTACTGGAATGGATCCTTCCTGAAAGAAGAAAGAGAGGACGACCACGGAGAAGTTGGCGCAACGATATTGATGAAGCAATGGCGGTAAGAGACTTAGAAGAGGCAACTGCATATGACAGAAAAAGATGGAAATTGGGGGCGGAGAAGCGGCGACAGCCGTAATAAATCCGTTATTATTATATTATATATATCCTGGAAGAACAATTTTCTCGTAAAAGATTGGGGTTTGTTTGAAAAAGCATATTCAAGGAATCAATACAAATTTTTTTGTATGGTTTTGGAAAATGTGGCATTATGCCATTTGATAGAGATTTGTTTCGAGACAAAGATTTTGCAATCCGTGACAAGTTAGAAACTTCCCTTGTCGATAACAATAGTGACAATGAAAATAAATCTCCAAATACTATTGAGAAACCAAAACAAATTATCATTCTGCAAGACGTTTCTGTACAACTTGGTGGAATAACAACCACGGATCTGATCTGATCTGACCAAGCCTTTGCCTATTTTACATGGTCCATCAGGAATTAAACGAAATAACTCTGGTGCAGTTGTCGTTTCTTCTGATTCATCAGACTCTGAGCAAGAAATACACTGTGTTGATTCTGTAGAATGTGGAATGTATCTACTGCTTTGATTTTTTTTTCCGACAAATCTGGGCAACAATAGATACGCTACTATAAATGCTACAGATGGTGTCATGAACCTTGCGGTGGAGCTGAAGGGAACAGTAGTTGTATTTGCGAATTTTTTTATGGATGGATAGTCCATAAATAACATTTACTATTTACTCTTTAGAGATACTTCAACCAAATTAAGTTAAGTACGGTCCTCCTTTGGAATACCCTATTTACTTAAATAGTTATCATTAAGTGCTTATTATACTTGATAAGAACAGTTGCTTCCTTCCTTACACCCCCACATAAACAACAAACACACAAAAGACGAATTTTATTGCGAATAGCCGCATTTTTTATTAAATCAAGGAAATTACACTCACTATGCAAATTACCTCGAGGTAAACCTACTTCTTCAGAGAATTTGAATTTGGCGCTGAAAAGCGTTTCTTTTGGTTGGTAGATGTTCGGGCTGGTCGAAAGTTAACATGGCGAATATTACGAAGTGGCGATAATTTGTCATGGGATGTTTCGGACCTATTTTGTAAATGAAGTCATTAAATTTTAATCAAGCAAACAATACCGGAAGTGTGTTGTGTTATGTAGTGGTGTTTGCAAAGTTTTAAGTAGGTGTTTAGATGTATTTTCATTGAAAAACAACAAAATGAGGTAAGTCATCGGCTTTTGTGGTGAATTTTTATGTGTTTTCAGATAAAATAACCATTGTTTCCGCACTAATCAACGCTAATGTACATATTTTATCTACTGAAGACTATATATCATCTGTTTTTAAATTTTTATTAGTTTGTTAAGTGAGCAGTTTGTTAATTTTTTTAAATAACAACATAAAGTGACAGTATTTTCATGTATTTGTTTATGTCCGGGCAGTAGATTTGATAATGTTTTTATTAACAATGGTTATATTTTGAAGATATTTTGATATATTTTTATCGATTCGGAAACATTGGGTGTGTTGAACCCATTTGTGATGACGGCTGACGTTCCCACCCCTATGTATATTTCCTATAAGGCCAATTTTCTTGATTTTAGTGCTAAAATATAACATTCTGCAGTCCTATGATCAACAATGCAATATTCTTGATCTAAACAGATAACCATATGGTATTTTTAACCCTTTGCCTTGATTACAGTTTTTTTCTATTTTAAAAGCACAGATGTTTTTGTGTTTATGTTTAGACCAGTGTAATTTCGATTCACCAAAGATATCTTGTTTCGTTTGTGTATAGAAAGATAAGCGAATTTATAAACAAGTATTACAACTTTGTTAAAGATGATTCATACACTTGTGTAGACAAACTTTTTATCAGAATTGCAAATGTGTCATATAAGTTTTGTGAAAAAACTTTGCAATTGTGCAATGAAACAAAAGATTTGGAGGGGATTTAGATGAATCAGTTATAAATATGTTGTTAATTTAGTTGCAAAATCTAAAGAAAGCAACTATATATTTAATTTCATCAATTCAAATTGTTTTTTCATAAATATTATAAATCAAGTAATCAACTACTTATGTGAACTAATCCATTCATCCAAATATTTTCTAGCTTTTGGCTGTGTGTTCTTCCTTGTGTTGTTTTAATACTTGGCAAGTCCCTTTTCAGGGCTTGTCTGTACAGGAAATGAGGATACTTGTTATTTGTTTTGGCCATTGATTATGTTTCTGGTGGTATTATTACTTTTCTGTAGGACAATGAATGTTTTTTGTGGTCATTTTCTTAGTACTTGTACCTATAGCAGGAAGAATACTTTAAGTATTGGCTGTTCTTTTTAGTTTTCTTAATGTTTAATCTTTTTGAAATTGGAAGATCTATTGTTGCCTCCAGGGAGGGCAGAAAATATTGCTCAAAAGGATCTCAAAAGGAATTTTGCAAACATATTACTTAGAGGAGACAATGATCTCAAGGTGCTCATTTACCTATTATTTTATTATATTTACTTATTATTACCTTTTATTTGGTATTGTGGGAGTTCTAAAATGTTTACAAAGTGGAAAAACTAGTGTAATAAGCTTTTATATAAAGATTAACATTGCAATTTTGACCCAAGCTTTTATTTTTTTTCCTCATCCAGTACTAGGTTCAAATACAATAGAACTGGGTGTTTACATTTATTCTTATTCCCAATATATGTCAGGTCAAATGATTGATTAGGTATATTTCCCTAAAGAATGTCAAATAAAAAAAATTGAAGAATATCAATTCAATCTCAATTTTAGGCAAATTTACTAAATCTCTATATTTTGTATCTGTAAATTATTTTGATGTCAAATTTGTTCTTGACTGATTTTTCTATCATCATCATTATCCAGCCTTCTGCATCCAAAGTTGAACATAGGCCCCCTAATTTCTTTTAGTTCTGTTGGTCTTGAGCTTCCTGCAGCCAATTCCCAGTGATTCTTTTGATGTTGTCTGTCCATTGTGTTTCTACCTCTGCTTCTTCTGTCAGCTCCACACTTTTTTGGATCCACCACCCATCATTTATTCTGGCCACATGGCCCGCACAGTTCCTCTTCAGCCATGCTGTACAATCTATGATATCTGTGAGACCTCTCCTTCATCTTATTTCTTTGTTTCTAACTCTGTCTCTTAGCGTCAGTCCAAGTAGCAAGCGTTCCATTTGTCTTTGGGCTATTTTGGCTGAGTTATGAGTTTGGTTAAGGAAAGTATTTCGGTGCCAAGTAATGACTTAAATCACACATTGGTCGAATGTTTTCTTTTTCAAATAATTTGGTATTGACATGTTGCTCTTGAAGATGTCTGATAGAGCTCCATATGTGGCCCATGCTAAAGTGATTCTTCTTTGCAGTTCAGCAGTTTGGTTGTGCCTAGCAATTTGTATTTCATGACCTAAGTATTTATATTTATGAACACCACTCTAATTCTCATGTTCTTTAATTGCTTGTTCCATTTTTCAACATCCATCTTCATAGAAGGGGCTATGAGTCACAGAATCCCATCCCAGAGCGTTTTAAGCTCGGCAGAGGTAAGACGTATTTACAATGATTGAGTTTGTATACACTTGTACCTAGTATTTCCTATAGTTTGTCTGGATTTATATAATATATGTGACCACTTAGTTAATAACCAACATAGATTATAGTATATTTCATGCTTTTTTAAAAATCTGGGTGCAGTTTTAAGCTGCATTGACATAAGTAGTAAATCACGAACGTGAGCCACGCTTTAGTAAACCACGCTCTGTGTAAACAAGTACATTCGTGGGATACGAAGATTAAATTCTCTTCACGACTCGAAATAATTCGGATCGTGTAGTCAGTTGTGATGAGCAGTGCAGGGTCGAGGTCAATATCTACTTCAAATCAATATCTACTTCAAATTATGTCGTATGATGTGTGTTTATAATAGGTATACAATTTCTTTTCGTATCTTTATTTCGGTTATTATTAGGTATTTGGGCACAGTGTGAACATTGTTTTTTAGTTAATAAAATTTGAATCAAAAATGACACCACCCAAAAAGCGTTTGGTTGCATTTTAATAAACTTAACACAGAGGAATATTGCGGCAATTTTTGCTCCAAAGTGGAAAAAATATCAGGAACTATTTCAATTTGTACGCCCACTTAAAACAAAAACATGGTGTAGCATTTAGTCAAGTAAGCAAAAGGAAAGATAGCGAGAATATGAACAAGAGTGAAGGCCAAAATTATTAGCTTCTTCACTTTGTTGAATTAATGGTAGCATAATTTATAGAAGACAGTGGATTGGATCATTAGAACTATTCAGAACAGATATAAAAAAAATTTAGAAACAAATTCAGGTCATTGAGAATGATCGAAAATCTTCAATGTGACTATGGCATAAAAAACCAGAATTAAGGTTGCAGAATTAGAGAGTCACCCAAGTTCGATTCTGCGAGAGATAATAAGATGTGATGTGATCCATCGATGGAAGCACAAAAGACCAAAACAGCAAATCCTTGCAAACACATAAAGTCCAGATAATTTGTAGCTCTACCAACAGAGTTTCAATAATTGTCTATTTTCAGGACAACCTTCAAAAAAATTACAAAAAACGGCTTCGGCCATCAAAAAAATTAAAAAATACGAACAAAAAGGCGAAAGCCACTCAAAAAAAAATTCGGGCACGAAGTCGCCGAACTGGGCATAGCCCGGAGTTGAGACTCGAGGCCCGAGCAAGCAATTTCAGTTCGATGATACGTCACTAGCCCTGCATTGATGGGGTTAGGATAGTGTACGTTAAGTTTTGGATTAGATATTGCAAACTACATAAAGTGCTAAAATCGGCAACATTGCCTCGTACGAGATAATTGTAATTTTCCGATTCCCTCCGACTCCTTAGACTCCTAGACAGAAAACGAAAATCATTTAGTAACACATAACAACGCAATTGATATGTATCTCCGTCCGTCGATTTTTGTTTTGCTTACGTATGCCTGGTTCATTTCTTATAACATAAACTCGATAAAAATACACTGACCATTATAAGGCGGTGCATTTGTATCGGTTTTTAATAATGTGAACAATTTTTTGTGGTTGAATTAAAAATAAAAGCGCATTTCTTTAAAAAGATAAAACAAAAAATATACTCTTATTGGAAATAAAAAATAATTCCTAATAAAATAAGAAATAATTCTTTATGTCCTACAGAAATGATTCAAATATTTGACCTTCTACGGCTGAACAGTATCCCAATCTGTCATAAAAACTTCTCCGAAAATTTGTAAGAGTTTCTGCTGTAACAGAATTGGAGACTTCTCTTATTCGGTTTTTTAATTCATCCAAATTTTGGGCTCTAGCCTCAGGATGATTGTAGATGATGATTTTTAAATGTCCCCAAAAAAAGAAGTTCATGGATGTAAGATCTGGAGAAAGCACATGCCACTTAATATCGCCTGTTCCACTGATAACTCGATTCAGGAAAGTATTGTACTCCCTAATTATTCGAGCGTTGTGAACTAAACAGCCGACTTGTTGGAACCAAACATTCTCCAGATTTACATCAGGAAGATTGAGAATAGCGAGAAAAACATGATTCTGTAACAAATCGAGGTATACTCTACTATTCAAGTTGCGCTCAATAAAAAATGGACCTATTATCATCATCATCATATAACGGGGGTCCTACGGCGATTGCCGCTTCCCGCATTTCAGCCTCCATCTTTTCCTATCTCTCCAATCTCCCTCTTCTAAGCCTCTAGATTGCATTGTTTTTGTAATTTCTCTTCTCCAGGAATTTGGTGGTCTTCCCCTTTTCCTTCTTTCTGGCGGAACATACATTAAGGCTTTCTTTGGCCACCGCTCCTCCTCCATTCTCATCACGTGACCATACCATTGTAATTGCCTTCCTTGTATTCTATCTGAAAGACTATCTCTAATTCCTGTACGGTTTCGTATTTCCTCATTCCTGATTCTTTCCATTCTCGATACTCGACATGACCTTCTAAGATAATCCATTTCCACAACGTCTACTTTATTTCGTTCATTCTTTGTCATCGTCCAACATTCGGCACCATATGTGGTAATTGGTTCTACAATTGCTCTGTATACGCGAAGTTTGGTATGCATCTTTATTTTATTAGACCACAGTAATGAATTTAGTATTCGGATGCATTTTTTTGCATTTTCATGGACCTATTATGTGGTCTCCTTAAATGCCAGTCCAGATGTTAACTTTTTGAGGACGTCGAGTTCGGTAAACAACACTTCTGTGCTGGTTTTCCCGCGCCCAATACCTCGTAATGGAAGGATTGTGTCTCCCTACTAACGAAACAGAAGATTCATCAGTAAATAAAATGTTTCTAATAAAATTGGCTTCATCATTAGCCTTCGTTATTAGAGTTTCGCAAAACTCCATTCTTCCAAAGTAGTCGTCTGGATAAAGCTACTGCGTTTTCGAATATTTAAAATTCTTGTACCCGTGCTTTTTCCATACTTTCGTTTCAGTAATATATCTAACTCTCTAGCAACGCTTCTACTTGAACGTGTTGAATCTACTTCGATTGTTGCACAAATTTGTGTATCCCGGTATTCTATTTCCTCAACTTTTTCTGGTGACACTTCTTGACATACTGTTGTACAGAATTACCACCATAAAACCATTTTATTATTTGAACCTTTCCTGCGGGCCTATAAACAGACATGTTATTTACAAAAATAAATTAAAAATCTACGCTCTTATTGCTTTAAGCAACTACTGTATAATGACAATTTATTGGCGACGGGGCAACGGAGGTTCGTAGAAAGTCGACGGCGCACAGTGTTGCCACTTATAGTGTGTATATCTAATTTAAAACTTAACATACTCTATCTTTTGGAGTTCTTGTACCCAGGACTTCCACACGAAAAGCATTTGGCTGATAGTGAGCACCTATCGCGAATCAGAGTGATATAGGGGGGAAGGATGGTCTGGAGCATTGGAGTGCTGTGGAATGGTTCCTGATTACACAAAAATACATCTCGCTCCAATGAATTGTAACAATTTCATTCTAAATGATGTGTCATTCCGACTGTCATTCTAAGGGGTGTGCAAGTCTCTCTGACTGGGTTTAATCAAACTGCTTGCTTGGGTACTTTAAGAAAAATGAAAAATGATTTTAATGATGTAACTTGAGTTCACCTTTATTTTCCTGTTACAGATTTGAAACACATATTTTTCTCCAATCACCTTATAACCTTTAAATTCTTATTTTCTGCAGTTATTACTCATTATTTAAGAGTTTTCAGACACAACTGATTCGTTACCAATTCTTCAAGAACTCTTGACATACGCTCCCATGTTTCCTTTTCTTATACGCGTGTGGAGGTTATTTTTTAACGCTTCTCGAGTACCTCTCGGGAACTTTCTATTACTTCCTAGTAGAGTGTCCTCAACTAAAACAACAAGCTTATAATTGGCCTTATATTCTTCCACCCACTATGCAAATCGTGGCTGTATGTTGTGCCGAGTCCTACGAGTTTATTAACCCAGTTGAGATGAGTGGGTTAACAAAGATTTACAGCCGGCATACCGTGATAGGTTGCAGTTAGTTCTTGTTAATCCATTTTATATTCGCAATAATTATTGAGTTCGATATAAAGTGTAACAGGGCGGCTGTTGCGAGGATAGACTGGAGAGGTTAGTGGTTGGAAAAAAACTTTGAAATTAACTCATATCACAGAATTGCCTACATATTTTCTAAATAACTTTTTTGGATATCCTGTACTATAATCTAATTATCCAACAATGCCGCACTAAGAACTTACCCTGTATATACTAAATTGTAGATGGTTATTAATTGGAACTTTGTGGCCAAATGAAGGCCAACTCTTTTTGGGCAAATAAAGAAGTACGTATGTAATTTCTTTAATACAAAAAACATTTTACTACTGTCACAAAAAAGAAAAAATATTTATTTTACCAATAAAGATTGCTTTTCGACTCAATTAAATATTCAAATTACCAACCTCCTTCATTTTCTGGCGTTACAATACGAATTTCCAATCTAATTTAATTTTTTATATCATGTAATTTTTGTGGCCCATCGATGTTTTGTTTTTAGGAAACCCCATAGGCAAAAATCAAGTGATGTACAATCTGGAGATATTGGGGCCACTCTATTGTTCCTCATCTACCAATTCATCTCCTAGGAAATCATCTATTTAAAAATCACGAACAGGAAGTCCAAAGATGTTTTCAGAAGGCAAATTACGATAATTTTCATTTGGAAAAATGTCTTTATAGGCGGCTATAAGTTCATTTTGTAAAAATCAAGATATCTTTGCCCCATAAGAGGTCCATCGAAGAAAAAAGGACCTATAAGTTTATCCTCGACATCCCTGTCCATACGTTTATGTGGAGGTTACTGAGTGTGTGCCTCAGTCATCAAATAAGGATTCTCTTTCCTTCAATATCTCCAGTTTTGTTCTCACTGATTCACTATAAACAGAAGGTTGCTTCATCAGAACAAGGAAATTTTTTGGCTATAAAGATATCCAAAAAAACGTATTTAGAAAAAATATAGGCAATGATATTCTCCATTCTTGGAAAATATGGGGATTTCTAGAGGGTGATTAATAACTGTGTGGTATAACATACATACAACTTTTTAAATGGGACACCCTATATATTTTTTCATATTTATATTCCTCGCATCCAACAATTCTTGTTCTTCGAATATTGGGCTTTGCATTACTATACAGAGTGTTTAACAAGTTATGACAATATATTGTAGTTTTTAAATTAAGTGTAGTTAAAATATTTAAAAACCCCGTCATTCTTCATTTCCTGAACAATCGTTTCAGCTTCCTCTCTTTTCGCCTGTGGTAATCGTCGAGCTGTTTGACGAATTGGCTTAGCATTACCAGTATCAATTTTATACTTAACAACGGTAGTTCTTCCCGTCTTTCCTCCTTTCGGTACGAAAATATCACGATACCGCCGAAGAAATTCCGTTAATTTCCTTTTCTCCGTCTGATTTAGAGACTGTCCAGTAACTGCAACCATTTGGTCGAATTTGTCGTTGGAATTATCGGATGCTGTCTTCTGACGGATTATGGATGTCACAGGTACACAAGTTCCTACTTTTGTCTCTTTCTTGATGGTCACTGGGTAGTCATTGACATTGATAAGTCTCACAGGTATTTCTTTAGCCGAAGTCACCAATTCCTTTCCGATTATGATTCCTCGGCCAACCTCGTCGTCATGGTTCCAAGGCTCCATCATAATAGGTGTCCCTTCGTCCACAATTCCCTATAACCGCGCTACTATGATCGTTTCACTTCTCGCAGGCACGACTGTATCTTCTTTAACGACTGCTTGCACAGTGTTGTCATCATGTGGATGAAGAAATACCTCCTTGTTACCAACTTTGATTACCTTATTCTTACAATCCAATTGAAATCCATGCATATTCATTACGTCCATTCCTAACATAACATCCTCTTCGATGTCAGCAACTATAACAGTATAGACGAACTTTTCTGCTTCAATTCCTGACTTCTCCATGAATGTTGGCATTTTCACCTGTAGCGGTCCAAAGTCACAACCTCGTTGGTAACAGTTTCTTACAACTGTTTATAACTGTCGGGCGTATAATGGTTCTGGTCGCTCCGGTATCCACCAACAACGTATGCCTTTTACCATTTATTTCTCCATCTATATATACACTATCTTCACAACGTTTCAAAGAAGCTATTAGTATGAGAGGGTCTTTGGAAAAGTTCCGGGTCGAAGCTCCCCCCTATGGCCGACCCGTTCTAGTTTTCCTGATGGTGAGTTTCTTGATTTGTGTCGTACCTAGGATGGTTACATGAACTTCGTACGTGTCCTATTTCACCACAATTCCAGCATCTTATGGTCTTCGTTTTCTTGTATGTAATACTTTTCATCATATTAACGAGCTGGTCAAGTTTATCTTCATCTCCTTCCTCTTTTACCGTCCTAACTTTACTGTACCCGCCAGAGCAACAGTTGCTATCAACAAGTACTCGTAGACACTTTGTCTCAGGACCAAGCAACCTCATGTAAAGTCGTACGCTGCCATGTTACCAATTCCACTGGTAACTTTAACATCACAACTTATAAGAACATATTATGTAACAGAAATTTAAACTAACAACATTTAACGGGTTTTTACCCAAATATTTTAGTGGCTCAAAACATGTACACTTTACACTGATGATGGAATATAGATTCCGAAAACGTTTTGTAATTGTGATATAGCCCGTTTGGGTATTTTATTATATACCTTTTATAAAGGTATAAATTTTTCTCCTTAAGTTGGAAATTATCCGTCTCCTCTACGGCTATGGTCTGAAGCACATCTAAGGCATCTCCTCGAAGAGCGATAGCCAGGTTTACAGCCTTTTCTTTTTCAGACCATTCATTCGCTCTTGCAGCTGATTCGAACTGTTTCATGTAGTTGTTCCATGACGATTTTCCGTCAAAAGTTGGAACTTTTCCATGAACAAAACGTCCACTTCCTTCAGATTTCGGCCGTGTTTCCAACTTACATTTCGTCTCGTCTTCTTTTGTCTCTACTGTAATTGGATTGTTTCCTCTCTCTGTTGTCCCTGTTTCCTCCATCTTCCTTTCCATCTCTTTCATCTTTTCCTCGAAGTCCAACATATCAGCAGCAATTTGGTTTTTTAACGAAGATATTCTATCGTGGAGGGCAGACATAAAGTCACAGAAGTGACTTTAGAGATTTCCAAAGAGATGTTAACAGAAACTTTGCTTTCTAGAGAAGAAATCTCGTTAGAAACTTTGTTTTCTAAAGAAGCGATGTCGCCGGAAACTTTCGAAATATCGCCAGAAACTTTGTTCTCTAATGATGCGATGTCACCAGAAACTTTGGCCACATCACTAGAAACTTTGGCCACATCAGAAGAAAATTTCGAAATCGACGAGATGACAGCATGTTTGTCTTCAAATATATAAGTTTTCGGGTCCAAACCATCTTCCTCCAAAGCGTTCTTTAGTCGTTGGACTAAATCAGGTTTTTTCCGCTTTTTTCCGGTAAAAGCTAATTATCTGTCCTTGAGATGTCTTCTTAAATTCGTAACTGTAAGCTCATAAATCGTAGTCATTTTCACAATTTATTTAAAATATATTCCACTCTGACACCACTGAACTGTTTTTATAAATCTAATTTATTAACTTTATTTATTATAAAAATTTTCTACACTTTACAACACTTTATGAGTTTATTTACATACATTTATTTATTTAATCTACATAAAAACACTTAAATATTAATTTATATACACTCATATAATTTATTTATAACATTCACGCCGGTCACGATTTAAATAGCCGCGCGAACAATTTATTAATCGACACTTGTTTTCGACTGTCCTTTTAAATATCAAATCGTCCGTTTTATACCTGATTTGTTTATCTAGACATTTCTGCCGGCTTCGATCGGAACGCTGGTGTATTATTCAATCCTCATCTGGAAAGTTCCAATAGCAGGTATAAGCGGGGACCCGTGTTTTCAGCTTAGGGTGACTCACATTTATCGTAACAATATCATTGCCTACATTGTTTCTAAATAAGTTTTTTGGATATCTTGTACCACAATGGAATTATTGACCGATGTCGCACTAAAACTCACCCTGTATATGCTAAAAAATCATAATTTAAAAGAAAAAATCTCGAAAATACATTTATTCCATAATTTTGCTCTTGTATACGTATATATATATATATATATATATATATATATATATATATATATATATATATATATATATATATATATATATATATATATATTAAACTAATATAACTTCAAATTTTCAAATTATGGATTCTGTATGGAATATAATATACCTAGTAGTTTAATTATCCACTATGTATTCTATCCCTTGAAAGCGCCAACCCTTATGGGACTCAAACGTATTTATTGACCATACTTAGTTTACATGTAAACAATCAGCGAGCCCTTCCCACACATAACCTACTTTTCAACTCGATATTTTGAATAATTTCTGTACTAAATAGAAAAGTTCACTTGCTCTGCAAAGTCACATTCGAAGTGCGTGCAAAAGGTCTGTCGATTTCGAATTGTTTCTGTATCTAAGAACGTTATTGTGGTATAATAATATCAAAAAAGTTTAATTTCTTCAAGAATATCATTTTACCAATTTGTGAATAATTAAAATATCGTGAAAAACATTTCGATTAAGTATCGACTAAAGTGACGTCGTGAAAAGTGAAAATAATGTACGCTACCATTAGAAAGTCTCGTAGGTAAGATCAATGTTTAAGGGTGGACTTTTGTATTTTTTCGGGATTATGTAGATGTACAAGGATTATTTTCCCACTATATAATTACTATTATATAGTTAGTTTGTTTACCTTCTTTAGTTTGTACTGATTCTTTGTTCTCAAGCTTAGTTATAAATAATTTCATCATCATCTTGGACAGACCTTAGGGACGTTTACTGCACTGGACTGTTCTATTTTATGCGTGGATTTTCCAGTTTGAGGCACTGATCAACCTGGTTTAATTAAACTGAGGCTTGGTTTGTCCAGTTTTCACATTCCCACCTGCTGCGCAATTGTGATTCATTCTCGACTAATAAGTCTGGGCTACGTGTTCTGCTTGCAATAGACGGTTTTAATTGATCAAACAATATCATCTTGTCTACTCAACTTATACTAGTATTTATGTTCGGTTATTCTAAGGCATATATGTGCCTCTATGTTCCCGATTCACACAAAATTGCTTCAAAGATTTTGCTGGTACCTTAATCCTTCCCAACAATTGTTGCTTTTTAAAACAACCATTCTCTCTACACTACTGTCACAACACTCCCTCCAAAAGAATTTTTCAGCCCCCTATTGTTAACATCATATCTTTTATACCTCACTATTTCATTATTTTACAATCTTCACGTTTACGTCATATTCCTGTCCATTCTTTTTTCTTTTACTAGTTCTCTGTCTTTTCATATATCTACCATCCACTCATTAGTTCTAAACTCAGTAAAGATTTAAACACAATCCAGCAATTCATCAGAATTCACTTTCTCCCACTTTACCTAAACCCTTAATCAACCACTGATCCTCCCTCTCTTAGTCAACAACTTAGTACACCATACTCAAAAATAAAATTTCAGGCTTTTATGTATCGAATTTAATATAACCAAAATATATTTTGTTCAGGGTGCTAGATGCTTTAAGCATGAAGGACCTCTATCATCTCTAATTTTGTTGATTAACTCATTCATTTCCCTTTAACCCACTCTCCTTTATTCTTTAGTCATTCCATTTACTTTTATTCCTGCCAAGTCTCTAAGGATCTCAGTCTTTCAAAAAAAAAAAAAAATTTTTTTTAAATTTAATCACATATATTATAACTTTAATTCCTTCAGCCGGAAGATTTTCAATCCCTTTTCTCAATCTATTGGACTCACTTATATTAAAAATTTTTACGATACAAGCAGTATTAAACAATTTCATCTACATACGAAGTCTTACATTAGCTACAAATATATACTATTTATTTTTCCTTGTCCTAGATGTAAGCAACATAAAAGGACATTTCCATATATTTCAGCTAATTCGTCACAAATTACACCTTTTAGACCACACCCCGTACGATAAAGAGTAACATAAGCTGCCTAATGCATACGTCATCCTCTTAAACATGGCCTTCAACAACACCAGTAATTTACATCTTTTATATCCAATATTAAATAATTATAGAAAAATTTTTAAATCCCAACACCTGGATTGCTGTTATCATTTTAACATCATCAAAGTTTTTTAATCTTTTGGCTGTAGTAATATAATGTTTAACTAACACTGTTTCATGGTTCATTGACATTTTGTTTTTGACACCGTTCATGGGTATTTTATCAATCAGTTGCCAGCCGTAGTCCGTTTGAAGAGGTTTACTCTCCGGACACTGGAACTCACTTAAGCATGGGTGTATGTTACCTGAAGTAAAATCTAATTAAAATATTAAACATCATATAAAATTTTCAACATCATGTACAATCTTTGGTAACACATTTCATTTTAAAGGGTTTTTTACCCAAATATTTTGGTGGCTCAGGCATGGTAACCTGTAAGTATAACCATTTTATTGTTTTTTTTTAACCTTAGTCAAAATTTTAAACCACGTTTGCTGTAATTAAATGGTTTATACTTATTTTAGGTATTTTAACCTGATGATGGAACAGTTGTTCCGAAAACGTTCGTGCTTGTAATGTTGCCCTTTTAAGGGTTTTTATAAAATAAAATATACCCACATACAAAAATTACTTTGTCTAATTTCAGGTGGTGCATGATGATTCCGTTTCTTTTTCTTCAAAATGGGAGGTGGTGTACCAAACGAAGGTCTACTTCGTTTATTTTCTTTCTGCGTTCCCAAATTTATTAATGCTCTTTCAATACTTGCTTTAAATTCAAGCAGATTTTTTTTTGATTTCCGTTTTTCTTGTACAAAATCCATGCATTTACAACAAGAGCATCCACAAAATGCATAAAAACTCTTATGTACCAGCGTTTGTTTCTTCTCCTTAGAGGATACAGGGTCAACAACTGGTCCATCAGGCCTACTTCTCCTATGTTTTTGTTATAAAACTGAACAGAAAATGGTCTATTCACTTTTATAATAGTAGTCTTAGTAGATTTACATCAGCGTTTTGTTTTATTCTGAGGTTCTATTCCAGCACAATTAGAAGCAATATAAATAGTCCTGTTGTCTAGCCATTTAGAAACAATTATATTGCCACCTTCAGTACTTGCAACAGATGAAGTTCCCCTACCCTCTTATTTTTTTGTTTATCTGTTTTCATAACAAAATTACAATTTTGTAGTCGATTCAATCGGAGAGTTCCTGTCGCCCATATATCTCTTTTCTTCGATAATTGGAAGTGAGCAAAATAAATTATCAAAAATTACTTTATGATTGATTCTCTGTAAGTCGTTAGTTAGACGCAAAACTACATCAGCGCACGCTACAAGTTTACTAATTTGACTTCTGTCTCCCGAAGCTCCTTGGTAAATCTCAAAACGATACATATATCCACTAATTCCAGCTCTTACCCAAACTTTGACTCCCTACTTTTTAGGTTTTTTTGGCAAGTATTGCTTTATACCTAATTTTCCTTTTAGTGGAATAATTTGCTCATCAACTAATTGGTATTCCTCTGGATCTGTGGCACCTAACAAGTTTTTCTGAATTTTATCCAAAAATGGTCGGATTTTTCGCAATTTGTCCGTGTTATTTTGATTTAAATTATCATTATTTACGAAATGTAAAAACCTCAAAATAGATTCAAATCTATTAATAGGCATAGCATCTGCAATAATGTCCATCCTCAGGCCATTATCACTTGACCAGTAAAGCCGTAGTCTGTGATATCTGATGTACGCCATCACTAAATTTATTCCCAAGAAAGCATATAACTCATATTTTGTAAAGCCGAAATTTTAATTTATTGTTTTGGCCAGCATATATATTGGTCTGAAAGACGATATCATCCATTATGTCTGTGGTGAGGTGAACAGTGATAAAAAATATTCAATCGGATTGTTTCCTTGAACATGAATATTTTCTGTTCCTCTAAACTGTGACAAAGTTACTGGCCCATACATGCTGTTATTATTGCACCATTTCCTGTCTTTTTTCTCGGCCTTTTTTGGGGTTTTCTCTTGATTTTTATGTTTTTGATGAAAATGCCAAAATACGCTGAGCTAATGCAATGTCATCGTCACTGTTTTCTAGCTGTATTTCTTCTAAGTCACTTTCAACAATTTGGTCTTCAGCCGCTACATGTTCGAGCGAATACGTCTCTTCGTCATTGTAATCAGATTCCAAATCTGAACCTTCTGGTAAATCATAAATAATGTCATCATTGTCAATACCTATAAATTCTTCATTTTCTGGTAAACATCAACGTGATTCATCCCTATTGTCGTCTTCATCAGAAAAACGTACTGTCTGAAATAGAATAAAATTTCCCATTGAAGAAGTAATATGTCAATAAATAAAATTTATTTATTTCCACTAAAATAATATAATAAGTACATAAAAAAATGCCCTCGAAAATCCCTAAATAAATATTAAATCTTTGACAAGCAAATAACAAAAAATATGTGAACAAGAAACCTACTACCCCTCTGAAAATTATACTCATAAAACATACCACAAGAGTGGAATTCTAAGTTACATATTGCATGATGTCCACTCTAGTGTAGGTACATGACTTTTACTGTGATATTTTCAGTGAGTTTTTCAATTATTTTGAAATTATAACAAAGGCTAATTCTGTAAAGTACATAATTATCGCGCCATCGCGGTCAAGTGATTTATAAATACAAACATAAACAAACTTTGACTTTCAAAATAAATATTGTAGATGGCGGTAGCAGTTACTTGAAAGGGATTTCATGCATTTTGCACAAGTTTCATAGAATTAAAATATATTTTTTGGAGTTAAAAAAATCTGTGCACTGAAGCGAACTCAATGCATGAGAGGGTTAAAATCGATATATCCTCATTCTCTAAGAACCGTACTAAACTCTAACCACTCTAAGGATATATTATATTTAGTGGATTAAGTCCTTCATCATCATCATCACGTAGCGCTACAACCCTAGGTGGGTCTTGGCTGACTGTACAACTTTTTTCCAATTTGTTCGGTCTTCGATCAACCTAGGGTCAAATGTAATGTTCATTTTCCGGAGATCTGCTTGGATGTTATCTCTCCATCGCATTCTGGGACGTCCGAGTGGTCTTTTGCCTGTGGAAATCTCCTCCCATACCAGTTTTACAAGTCTCTCGTTATGCAGTCTGTGCACGTGGCCTGTCCATCTTAGTCACTGTGATTTAATTTCTTGGACAATCTCGGCGTCATTGTAGAGTGCTTTTAATTCGATATTGGTTCTGATCTTATACTGGTTTGTGGTGATGTCATGGTGAGGTCCGAAAATTTTTCCAAGTATTTTTCGTTCAAAGCGTCTGAGGTTTTCTTCGTTTGCTTTTTTATGGTCCACGTTTCGCATCCGTATGTAATTACAGGTCTGACGATGAATTTATAGATTTTAATCTTTGAACTTCTTGTAAGGTGTTTTGATTTTATGAGCTTATCCAATGCGAATAGACAGCGGTTTGCAGATTGGATTCTGCCTTTATTTCTTCAGTAACATCGTTGTCAGCTGTGATTACGGCCCCCAGATACCTAAAACGTTGTACTCTTTCGAAATTGAAGGTGTTGACCGTCACATTTTGTCCTATTATGTATTTTCGTGTTGTTCTATTTATACACATATATTTCGTCTTCTCTTCATTAATCTTCAGCCCTACTTCACTTGTTGCTCCTTCCACCTTGTTGAAGATGTCTTTCGTGGATAAAATCTATGTCATCTGCATATGCGAGTAATGGCATAAGACCTTGAACCGATATCAATTCTGTTTTTATTTCGGCCGACCTCATGACTTTCTCTAATACAAGGTTAAAAGTAGTGGAGATAACGCATCACCCTGTTTGAGTCCACTGTTGATTTCAAAGCTGCCAGATAGTTTATTATTTACACGTACTTTAGGTATTCCATCCTCCATACAGACTTTGGTCATCCGAATGAGTTTCTTTGGTATTGAGAACTCCGCCATGGTATTCCATACTTGGCTTCTTTCTACGCTATCTAATGCCTGTCGAAAGTCTATGAAAAAATTGTGTATGGGTCTGTTATACTCCCATCCCTTTTCTAGAAGTTGTCTCAGCGTGAATAGTTGATCTATTGTTGATCTGTTTGCCCTAAAACCGGCTTGATATTCGCCTAGGACATTTTCAGCATAAAGGATTAGTCTACTAAGAATTATGTTTGAGAGGGTTTTATATGCCGTGTTTAGGCGTGAAATTCCTCTATAATTCGCCCATTTTGTTTTGTCCCCTTTTTTGTGGATAGACACTATTATGTTTTCATTCCATCGTGCTGTTATCCTTTCTTCTGACCATGTGCGTTATTAGCTGGTGGATTTGGCGATGTATTTTGTTTGTCCCATATTTCAGAAGTTCTGCTGGTATCTCGTCCGTACCCGGCGCTTTGTGATTTTTCAGCTTATTTAAGGCCTTTTGGGTTTCTTCAAGGAAGGGATTTTTGACGGGCAAGTCCGCTGTGATATAGATCTGTTCTTTGTGCTGTTCTTCCTGTATGATGTTTAGAAGGTCCCTAAAATACTCTTTCCATTATTCAGTTACTTCTTTACCGTCGATTGTCATACGGCCTTGAGTGCCTCTCAGTGTATGGATGGAATTGGTTCTATGTCCTCTTTTCTCAGAGGAAATTGCTTTATAGAATTCTCTGGAGCCTGGTTTGGGCCGGTCTCTCTCCATAGCTTCATATTTTTGTTGTTCATAGTTTATAGTTCATAGACCCCTCTTTCGCTGGCCATTTAATTTACTTGACCGGAACCTCATCATTTACACATGAACTTTTTTAAGTTTCAGCAGATAACGAGAGCATTAGATATATTGTCATTGCTCTGTTGTTTTGAAAACATTTAATTTGATGGTAATTTACTGAATTTCCTACACATTTTCTCTTTAAATCGGAGAAATGGCCAAAATAGTTTAGACAACAATATATATTTTGCATAATTCGGCAACTTTGCTTAATAATATAAGGAACTGTAAATAATTTTTATGCTTTTAGTTTAGATTATTATCTATTTCTGTATATTTGTTTGTTAATTAAGACATTTTTTCAGTATTGCTGAAATGAGTTCATCACAAGAAGTTAGACGAAGGTACTTTTTGCTTAGATCTATTTTTATATATTTTAGCTGTTACCCTTTTTAATTTTTATTTTTGATCGTGTACTACCCCAACCCCTTTTTATAGTTTAAAATATCATTTATTAATTTAAATTTGTGAATGTGTATAGCAAATTTAGACTAGTATTTTAATGGGAAGTTACCTCAGTCTATCTGCGAAAAAATCATCCATTTCACATAAAAATCCTATACAGGCTGTAGAAGGTTCTAAAAAGTATATAAGGGTTAGCTAATGACAAATCCTAAAAGAAGTACAGCTGATTTTGCTTTGTTTTTTTTTTAAACAAGCGTAAACAGTGAAAAGTTATTTTTTGCCTATAAAACGTTTCTTATACATTGTAGAGAAAAATGGTTCAATTAAAAGTTGTACATCATAAAATGTTCTTTAATATCGAGACAAAATTAAAATACATAAAAAATTGACCGAGATAAATACAAAAAAAAACCTTAATTTTGCACTAATTTATAAATGTTAATATTTTTTTTTTGAATATGGACATGTAATGTAACTACTTGAAATTATGGCAATTAATGATTTATTCAAGTGTTCTAAATATCAGCTAGATCGACCTAATAGTTAATCGATTCTTTGAGACTTCAATTTTAAGATGAAATAAAAAAAAATTAACATTTTATCAAAATTGGTATTACAAGATCGTTTAAAAAAGGGCTGACTTTTTAGCTTATAAACATATATAATAACTTTGATATTTTGTGTCAGGCGGTTGTAAGTAGGTTCACTGAAAAGATGGTGAAAAAACACAATCCCAAAAAAAAAGAAACTTCTATTGCCAATAGAAACTAAGATAGCGTATTTTCTTAAAATCATATTTACATTGTTTTTTAACATTAAGAGCTGAAAATAAAACAGGTTTTCAGTGAAGATCTTGATTTTATGAATGTCAAAGTGATCGTACTGGTACAATAACACCACGTTAAAGTGGAGAAGAGAACTTTTCGAGCTCCGTTGTTGTCGTACTTTTTCTTCAACATCTCCGTAACTAGTTATATCTATTCCCAGATATCTAAACCTTGCTTCCTGCTTTATTATTTTTCCATCAATTTCGATTTTACATCGTAGTGGGTATTTAGATGTTGTCATACATTTGGTTTTTTCTGCTGATATTATCATATTGTATTTCTTGGCTGTTATATTGAAGATATATTTGAAGTGATATTTTCATAGTACTAGTTTTAACCTTTTCCCTGCTATTAATTGTCCTTAATTTAGTAGGTTACTTAAATAACGATAATTAATTTTCTTGTGATTTTTTGACACTTCGTTACGTTGATTAGAAGATGATTCCAAAGATCCATTCATTGATTTTAGTGTATTTTTATATAATACTCCCGCATGTCGTCTGTTAAGCATTCTGGCGATAATGCAATATCGTTTACAAAACTCTTAGTTTCATCATTAAGAGATAATTGAGATACTTTTACATTTAAATTTTCTCTTTTGTTTCATCTTCACAATCGGAATTGTTTGGTTTTTCCTGCTGGTCTTTTTGCAAAATAGTTTCGAACATAAATTTCTATAGATGTTTCTGGAGATTAAGCAGAAAATGATGACGATTTTTGTAATTGTTCTCCATCTACGGTTAAAAATTTATCCAACAATCTTTATTTTTTTTTCACTTTATCTCAAAATCTGCTTTTCGTTTTTTTTTTCACTTCCACTTATACGTTGAACATTCATTTTAAAGACTACGTACTAAAAAGAAATAAGAAAATGATCTTCAATTAAGTTTATTTTTACTCAATATTACAATCAAAATCACAATTTGTGGAATTTTATCTTATTTATGATTTTACAAATATATTAATAATAGAATACTTTTATAAAAACTTGCATTTTTATTTTATCTATTCTAGAAAGTATTAATTATTATTCAAAAACAACATACATTATATTATAGGATGATAACATTTAGGAGACATCATTAATAAAAGCGTGCCAATACTAGCATTTGCAGATGATGTTGATATAATCGCAAGATCAAGAAGAGAAATAATAGAGGCATACAACCAAATAGAACGAGCTGCGCAAAATAGTGGTCTTAAAATCAATCAGACCAAAACAGAATATATGCAGGTAAGTAAAACCGCAGAAATAAGGCAGTCACAAAATATAACAATAGGAGAATACAACATAGAGGAGGTAAAAAACTTTATATACTTGGGATCCCTAGTCACGTTTGATAATAACGTTACAGAGGAAGTGAAGAGGCGAATATTTATTGCAAATAAATGTTACCATGGCTTAATTAGGCAACTAAGATCAGATAACGGTGCAAGAAAAACAAAATGCCAAATATATAAAACCCTAATAAGACCGGTACTCATCCTTCGAAAGAAAAATCTTGCGATACATATATAAGGGCACAAAAGAAAACGGAATATGGCGAAGAAGATACAACTCTGAACTGTACAAAATATACCAGGATCCGGATATTATAACATTCTGAAATGATATTTATTTAACTGTTGTCTTTATTCAATTTATAATGTCTTTATTAAATGGTTCTTATTTTAATTTATTAAAAAGCACGATAATTTATATAAGTTTATTAATCACTAAGAATACATAAGTAATTTATTTTAGGCGAACGTAACAATTAAAATCGCGGCCGCGGGTCTTCAGATATTAACTGTCCCTCTTCCAAATAAAATGTCCTGTTATATACCCAGTACCGTTAGACTCGAAAAGTCGACGGCCCTCTCGACTAGACAGAGCGGCGAAATGGTCTCTCAAAACTGGTATATACATCGGCTCGTCTCTAGAAGGTTCGAATTGTTGTTTTTATAACAACAGGGGGACCCATCGTGTGTCAGGTAGGCATTACCTGAATCGGATGATTCATCATAATTCGGGTCTAGAGGCTTCTGGTAAACAAACGCCGAAATTTCTACAACAAAACAGAATTAGTCATAATATTTAGGGTCGGAATTTATCGTAACAATTCATTAAAATAGGACGGCTGCGTTGGATAGGACATGTAGAAAGAATGGAAGAAGGCGAAATACCAAACAAAATATTTAAACAGATGCCAGTATAAAAAAGAACAAGAGGAAGACCGAAATTGAGATACTTAGAACAAATAGAAAATGATATAACAACCTTAAAAATAAAAAACTGGAGAAAAAAGCACGAAGCAGATCAGAATGGAGAAGAATCCTGGAACAGGCCAAGACCCAAAAAGGGTTGTCGAGCCAGTGATGATGATGATGAACATTCAGAAGACACTGACTTTAAATAACTACGTTTAACAAAAAGGATGTTAGTAACAGCAAAGATGAAAACACTTAAAAAATTAATGGTAAGACACTATGGGACAGAGCTAGAAGTACAGATATACGACGTAGATGCAAGGTGGAGAACATCGAGAACTGGGTAAGAAATAGAAGAGTAGAATGGAGCGATCATATAAGCTGAATGACAACAAATATAGTAGTAAAGACGGTAAGAGACGGTTTCCCAATAGGAAGACCACGAAAACGATGAACGACTGGAGGCACATTGAAAAACATTCAGAGTCATGTCTATGTACAAAGAAGAAGACTTTTTAACCGTGTGCATACTAAAGGCTCGATCGTATTTACACACATCGACAATCGCGGGTGTGGTTGCATAAGCACGGGACCGCTTGTCCATTGGTAATTGTAGACTTTATCAATCAACGATTAGGCATAATTTCGATAAGTTTCAGCAATAATTATGAATATCACGTTTCTCTGTTAAATAAAAATTAATAACCTAATTTTCGGGCCACAGGAATACCGGCACTATGCACGTGCCTAGGTTGCCTAGGCCTTAGTCCGCCCTTGTCTGCGTGTCATAGAAGTTTACCCTTCAATTAGAAGTTCCATTCTAAAAAAAAACCGGGCTATATACCATCTATAAAATGGATCATAAAATTTAGATCTTCGCTTATAATCTGTTCAATTTTTAGCTCTATGTTAATATATCTATTGTTTATAAACAAAGGAAATATGATTTTAAGAACAAAAATTGCCATCTTGGTTTCTATTGGTCATAGAAGGTTCTGGTTTTTTTAAGATTGTGTTTTTTCACACTGTCTTCAGTGGGACTACTTACAAGCGCGTGACATACAAAATATCGAAGTTATAAATGTTTATAAGCTAAAGGCAACCCTTTCTCAAATGGTTTTTTTAATAACAATTTTGATAAAATGTTGAGTTTTTTATATAGGGTAGGTGGGGGTAAAAGTCCGCACTTTATATATATGCAATATTTGCCACACTTTTGATTGCAGTATACATATTAAATTTGTCAGGCCATTAGGATAACTAATGCCCTTAGCTCTAAATATAAAACAACAGCTAAACAGCTGTAAGAAAAAAAACTATAGCGGAAAGTACAATATTTTACAAATCGGATTCTTGCCCCATTAATTGGGGCAAAAGTCCGCATAGCGGATCTTTGCCCTCTTTGAATAAAAATAATTTTATAAAAATAAAAATTAACAACGTATCAAATAAAAATCTTTATTTTGTCAAAAAACATGATCTAAAAACTTATAAACATACAAACAAGTAAATATATGACCTAAACACAAAAAGATAAAAAATAAAAGAAATTTTTAAAAGCTGAAACACTTTTTAGGTTACAACTAGTGCAACATTAAATCACTTAAATCGGTTGAAAAGCTCACAAAGTCCTTAAATCTAGCAGAACTGCCTAGCAATGGCTTGGAAAGTTTCCTTATAATGTCTGTCTTGTTAACAAAAAACTCTTCTTCAGTTTCTGAAAAACGCATTGTATTGGGTGCCCTTCTATAATAAATACCACTGTAACCCTCATCTACTATTACAGTAATTCGCATAACATACATTCGAAATGAGTCCTTGGTTTTGCCGTAAACTTTTACTATAGCAAACTCTCCTGGACTTAATTCGGATAATTCATTATCAGCATCACTTTCAGAAAAACTTGAATTGCTGCTACTATCATGAAGTGATATTTGCGCGTCCGAGTCAGAAGAATATTCATATTCCTTTTTATTTAGTATATTTTGTTTTTCTTCAAATACTTTTCTTACTGTATTTTTATTTTCCTTAATGCTTTCCTTCCTTTTTTTCTCGTTTATTTTGTATTTCTTCTCCAGCTCTGAGATTTCCATTTGCTCTTTATGTGGAGTAGATGTCAGAAGTGTAGATTTCAATCCTTTTCTTGTTCGTTTTCTCTTTTTTGTTAGTTTTGGCAACGGAATGATATCTGACGGTAACGTAGTAGACATTTCATTTTTCGAGCTTCCGGGTTTTGATTCCCGGTTACTTGAAATGCTAGCTCTATCTGGTAGATTTTCAACATTTCGTTCTTCTGCTTCACCACTTGCTTCTTCTGCTTTACTATTTAGTTCTTCTGCTTTGTCATTTTCCTGACTTTTGTCTTCGTCAAATACAATTCTTAATTGTGTATCTTTATTATTTCGGTCAAGATCATCTACTTCTTCTTGCTCTTGTTCAGTTACTGAAGAAGGTAAAAAATCTTCTTCAGTAAAGATATTTTCATCTAAAGGGAAAATACCTGTCATTTTAAATCCATTAACAGCTTTTTCTATAGTAGCAGTTTTCTCATAGGCCTGCTTAAATAATCCAGCGACGTGGTATTCTGTGACTACTTGACCGGGATTAGATGTGGTCCAATTATCACACAAATCATCATAGTAAGCTTTTAATGGCCTAAAAAAGTTTCTGTCCAGTGGTTGAGTTCGATGGCTGCTATGAGGTGGGAGGCCGAGCAAATGGATGTTATTATTTTTTGCGTAAGTGATGGCTTCTAGAGTGGTATGGGATATGTGGTTATCCAAAATTAATAGCACTGGGCTTTCAGCGGAAGGATTTGTATATTTGCGAAAGTGCTCCAAAAATTGAAGAAACTTAACGGAATTCATGTATCCAGAATCAGTTACAGCCAAAACAGAACCAGTTGGAGCGTCCTTTATCAAAAGAGGATTTAGTCTTTTGCGTGCGAAAATAAAGAATGGTGGAACATAGTGTCCTGTTGCACTCATAGAACATGCAGCTGTCACAGTTCTTCCTTGCTCTGCAGCTACATTTTTTGCTACTTCTTTTTTTCCAGTGGGAGCAACATGTTTAGGTAATTTATTTGGCACTGTTTGTAGACCAGTCTCATCCATGTTGTAGATTTTATTCGCTGGAAATTTATATTTCTCCAAGACAGATTTTAAATTTTGAAAATACTGTGTCAATTGATGTTTGTTGAACCCCATGGTCCTAGCTACACTGGTTTTTCGTGGTGTACGTAGTGAAAGGCGGTTTCGTTTCATAAAATTTCTAGTCCAATCTCTACCTGCTAGTTTTGATTGCTTAGAAAATTGATGCTGAATACCATTTCGTTCTGCAAACTGATATGCCAGAAAACGAAGCGATTTTAGGGTGAGCCCATAGAAACGTAAGTCTAAAGCTTTACAATGGTCCACTATTTGCTTTTCCTGTTCTGGAGTAAATACAGGTCGAAATCTACCCAAGAAATTAACGCTTCTGTCCGCTTTTAGCCTCTTTCGAATGGTAGATTCATCATAGCCAAGAGTTCTACCTATTTCTCGTGTTGATAGACCCCTTTCCTTTAAATGTTTAGCCTGCATAAAAACATCGTCTGTAAATGGTCTTAGGTTCTCATTTTTTCTCTTGTACGTCCTAAAACAAAAACGTAATTTTTACAAACAAACAAACAAAAACGTAATTTATACAAACTTCTAAAAAAAACTTTATGAAATAAGTAAAATTCTAGATAATAAACAAAAACTTCCTTAATGAGGCAAAAATCCGCATGCGGATCTTTGCCCCTTCCGACATGCGGACTTTTACCCCAAAGTTCACTATTAATTTTAGCTAGGCTTGTTTGGAACAAACTAACCTCAAATTAAAGATTTTGTGTCTTAACATTATTTGCAATAAACCGGCTTACATAAATTAGTTAAAAGACTTTTTAGAAAAATAGTTTAACACATACAATCTTCAAAAGAATGAATAAAAAAATTAGATTAGAACAGCAAAATTTAAAACTTACCTCATATTTTCGTTAACTACCGCCGCACGAAACACGTGTATAATCTACAGCGCTGTTCGAAAGGTACTGACCGATCCATGTGTGAATCAAGTTAATATATTCGCTCTGTCATCTAGAAAGCGTGTGCGGATTCTTACCCCATGCGGACTTTTGCACCCTATCTTAAAATTGAAGCTTCAAATATTCGATTGCGATTTGCTAAATACATCCAGTGCCACTGTTTGGGCAGGTACAAATAGTTGTTTAAATAATCGCTCTTGGGATAAACAAATTTAGCACACTTCAAAAACTCAATAATTCCCATAATTTATTGTAGATATTGTAGCGAGATTAAATAAAACGAGCGGTTCTAATTTATATAAATATATTTATAAGTTTACAGCACGAAAATATCTTATCAACTAAACTCAAGTCATAACAGCGTTACATATACATAAAAGTTATTATGTACTAGAATTTTCTGGAGTAGTCCACCTCTAATTCGCCTCTTTGACGGCTCGATCTCTCCCGCGCTCGATATCGCTGGAAGCTTCTAGTTGCTTTCGAGATGCAACCGTTGCATGTGCCACGCCGAATGCATGTTCGTAACAATATATTACGTGTTATTATTCTTAAAACAAAGTTATTAACATTTATACATTATTGCAAGTATGAAGGTTTTTTGCAATTATCTCGGTTAATGGTTTATGTATTTTAATCTAAAGACTCGCAAATTAAAGAACTTTTTGAGATCTACAACTTTTATTTGAACCCCTTTTCTCTGAAATGTAGATATAAGAAACGTTTTATAAGCAAAAAATATTCTTTTCGCTTTTTGATTGTTTAAAAAAAGAAGCAAAATCCCTCAGTTATCCCTGATATACCTTTAAGAATCTGCAAAAATCTGGATTATTTCATCTGTTTTTTTTTACTGGCCTAAGTAACTATATTCGTTTAAAGGATAAAATCAGTATAGTCCATACGTGGCACTGTTACAAGTCAAATTACTGGTTTGTTGTCTAGGTACACTTTGTACAAAATTAAGAGCGTAGGAGCAAAATTTCGGACCGATGCTTTTTAAGTGCATCATTTTTTTCGAATTTTGGAAAAACTAATAAGAATTTTTAAAAAATTTAAACGCAGAATGAAAGATTACATTATTAGCGAGGGCCGAAAGTCCCTGAAAACTTCTATAATGTTTATTTTAGTATGTTAGAGGGGTAAAAAAAAGAGAAAATTAAGTGTGATTTTTAATTTCAAATATCTCATTCAAAAGAAACTTTTTGTTTATTCTAAGGGACTTTCGGCCCTCGATAATAATGTAATCTTTCATTCTGCATTTAAATTTTTCAAAAATATTTATTAGTTTTCTCAGGATTCCAAAAAAATGAATGCATTTAAAAAGCATTGGCCCGAAATTTTACGTCTACGCTCTTAAGCACCAGACCTAAAATTAACCAGATAAAAAGTATATTTTAGATTGTAGAGTTACTAAAACTCTCGGGTTGCTAAAACTGTTCGTTATTAACAATAAAAAAGAACAACAAAAACGGTTCATTTCGTAGTATTATATATTTTTTTATTCTGTATATTTTCGATAAATGGCAATTGTCGTTTTGACAGACGGAAAAAAGAAGATAGTTGAAGTTTTGACAGATGACAAATGATGTTAGCGAGTGTGGAGTGGGCGGAGCTTCAAAGACCAAAGTGCTCTGAAGTAGCTAATCTACTAAGGAACTATCCATTGGTTGATCAGATACAACAGCGTATTCCAGTCTAAGTAGCAGATTCATTTAGAATTTTAAATACTGCCTTAGTCTTTGTTTTTCTGTTTCTAACCAGGGCTCTAACCAGCGTCCACTAAAGCATTTCGACAGTAAAGCGAATGCGTGTTAACCGCTTATCTATCTGACCGCTAATTAGAATCTATAAGATCCGAATAAGACCCATAATAATACATGCAATGGAAATAGCCACAATTAACGAGAAAGAACAAATAAACTTAAAAATATTAATTTGCACCAAACATACCAAAGAAGATGAAAGAAGCAGCATTTAATTGAGAAAACAGTAAAATATATAAAAAACAAAACGATTAGAATGGATGGGAAATTCGGAAGATCGCTATTAGAAATAATTAATGGAATTACTAATTCTAAAAAGAGAAGACTGTAGAGAAGAACACCTGCAACTATTATTCAGCGTGTTTTAGCTATATATCTAGAATCCTAATGAATTGAAAAGTGTTGTTGATGATTGCAATGACTATTAATTAATTTAAGACTTAATGGTAAACATTTTCACTAAATTCTCTGTACACATTTTGGAATACAATGATTAAATAAAATCAGATCATTCTACACTATAGAACGTGGAAAAACAATATACAAATATAACCTAATGACAAACTAGCAAAATAAAAAATGCTGAACTAAGATGGTCTGAAATTGTAAGACACAGATCCACTGAAAAATTAAGAAAACTGTTATTTCTAACTAAAATGTATATATTTTTGTTTTCGGCGTTTTAGGTAAATTTTTACTTTTTTCCAAATATTCCAAAATCGATGTATATTCAGTAATTTCATTGGGAACAAAAATAAAAATCTCAATTTACTATTTCTACTCAGAACAAGCCATATATTAACATTCACGTTATACATACAATACTTCGAATCCCGAATAGTGCACCATATTTTAAAACCCATTTTTCCAAATTTATTTTTAATACCAACTGCAATTACCTTGCATGACCTTAATAATTACATAACCCATTTACTCGTCTATATGTTCATTAGATATGTTAAAAAGCGACCGTATTTCTTTCGTTCTTTCGCTAATTAACGTAATTTGTGATGTGCTGCATTTAAATGTAATTTCATTTTAATTGCGCATGACTCGTTCACAATACCATTTTGCATGTGTTAATGGATGTCGTTCGCACGCTAAATAATTTTATCTCTATTACTTTTTTTTGTCTCTGGAGGTAGGTACACGGTGAACAAGGTTTAAGGGAATAGTAGTTAAGTGCGGTTTGTAAGTGACACTGAACTAAAAAGATATTATTTATCCTTGAAGATATTAACACCAGATCATCTGCATATTATCTGCCACGAACCACGCTAGATTTTGATGGTATAATATTATTCATGGCAGTTAAAAATAGCGTTGCACTCATTACAGACCCTTGAGGTGTGCAATTTGCTTGATGTCTCATTGAAGATGTGCAGTGGTTACCCTTACTTAAACATTCTGTTGTTTAACAAAATTTGAAATGAAATTAATGATATTACCTCTAATATTCCATTTGTAAAGTGATCTGATATCATAACTCCATGCTGTATCAAATGCTTTGGTAATATCTATGAATACTGCAGTAGTTTCCTCCTTCTCCTCCTCCTCTATCCTTTATCCTTCGTAAGGATGTGGTAACGTTATGGAATTTGACGAATGGTTGCTATCCATTCTTCTCTCTCCTGGGCACGGTGTGCTGCCTCAGACAGAGAGTAACCGGTAGCGCACTTTATTTGGTCTGACCATCGGAGTGGCGATCTTCCTCGGGTTCTTTTACCATCTACCTTGCCTTCAACCACCAACCACTCCATGCCTTCCATTCGTCTGGTAATGTGTCCAAAGTATTTTGTCAATATATTTTGGTTGATGATTGTGGTAAGCCTAGTATTGATGTTGAGTTTTGTCAATATATTTGTGCGATGTGCTGTCCAGGGTATGCGCATCATTCTACGATATACCCATATTTCAAAGGCGTCGTGAGTCGGACTTTTTAATGGTCCAAGTTTCTGACGCATATGTAGCGATATGAAAGATAAGCATCCGTATTAGGCGCAGTTTCGTGTTCCTGCTTATGTCCGTATCTTTCCAGATTTTAGTAAGTTTGACCGTTGCTGATCTGGCCATTGTAAGGCGTCGACGTATCTCTTCTTCGCATCCACCATTGTTTGTGATAACAGAACCTAAGTAATTGAAACGGCTTACCACTTCAAACCCCGCTACGTTTCGTATTTCCGGCTGGTTATTTCTAATTCAATCGATTATCATTACCTTGGTCTTCTGTACATTAATTTTAAGTCCATATTCACGACTAATAGTATCTAGTCTGTTCATGATGTATTCAAGGTCATTTGTTGATGATGCTAGTACTAAAGTGTCGTCAGCGTATCGGAGAATGCTGATTTTTCGGCCTCCGACTGATATTCCTCCTTGCCATCCGGACTTGACGTGGCGCCGGTTGCTTGCCGGATCGCATAGCACTCTGTTACTTTCGTTTGTCATTTCATAATGTGCTCTGGAATATGTTGACGTTGACACATTGTTGGTCCATCCTCCTTCGGAGCCGATTTCTTAACTCCAGGGCAAAAGAGTGCCCTAAACGCTTACTAACTCATCCGCCAGAAGCCGTTAATCAGTAAGCGCGGGACTGCTTATACCGGGACTTGGTGAAATCACTTGGTGAAATTTTTGTCATATCTGGCTACCCACACTTAGTTTAGTCTGCAGACCAATGCAGTTGCCCAGTAGTTTCCTGTTTGTTCGCAAAAGGTTCCAGAATTACATACTCTAAATCAATGAGGTTATCAGTAGTAGTTCGGTTTTGTCGAAATCTACTCTGCTCGGTTACCATAAGGTGATTTTCTCATAGCAACATCAAGGGGAATATCCATAGCAATCTTTTATTATCTATTTTTTCCATGACTTTGCACATTACATTGGTGAGTGAGATGGGTCTATATGAGGAAATTTGGGTTCGTGCATTGTTAGGTTTGAGAATAGGTATAATTATTGAGTTGCTCCAGGTAGTTGGAAAGTAATTATTTAACTATTCTATTGAAAATTTTTAGAAGAACACATTTAGTGTTGTCTGGCATTATTTGCAAGAATACTAAAGGTATATTATCAGGTCCAGGAGTAGAGTTTTTAGTACTATTAAGGGCAAAGTTAAGTTTATCTAAGGTTAAAGAGATATTGAAAGAACTACTATCTTTATCTTCACAATCGAGTTGCTATTGCTGGAGTTTGTTTCGAAATATGTAGCAAAAGAATTGGCTATTTCATTGGGTTTTGTTATTGCATTGGTATTATGAGTAATAAAAGGTATTGATAAAATTTGTTTTTGACGAGTTCTTTATCCTCGTATTTGAGTTTTCTGAGTTGTTTTGTCAGTTTCTTTTTTAACTCTGTACATTTCAATTTTAGTGGACGCTCTGATGTACATGAATGGATTTTGAATAAGAGTTGTATAAATGCTTGAGTGTCTGAGGTATATTTATTTGTAACACTGATAACATCTTTACCTCCTTGAATGTTTCCAAATAAATCAACTGTTTCTTCGAAGGTTAATATTTGTTTTTCGGAATCGAATAATTCTTTAATTGGTTGCATTAGGGTTTCTAAAGACACTGTCGATGTTCTTGTTTTTATTCTTTTTTATTTCTGGGTTGGCTTTGAAAATACATTGTGACTAGCTGATGTCTCAATGGGGAGTGTTATTGCTTCAGATATAGTTCGTTTGGAGGATGATTTTGATGTATTTTCCTCGTTGGATATGCTAAATTCTTGTTGTGCCTTACAGTCTTTATTTTCATTGAGAGAGCTAGAATTATTGTGTAGATTGGAAGATGAAAACTGTTTAGTAATTCTTATGTGGGATGATGAGGTTGGTGAAGTGAATATACATATATGTTTTGGATAGTACTGATATTGCATTAACTGTAGTCGATATATCGTGCGTTATTAAGTGAGTTGTAGATGATGTTTTTGAAGGTGACGTTCACGAAGGTGACGAAAGGCGTAAATGTACTCGTTGTTAAAGGTGTCATAGCAGTCGTTGCTGCTGAAGATACTGTAGTAGATTGAAATCTGTTTGAAAATGTAGTAGTTGGGCAGCTGTATCTCAGTTATTTACAGTTACTGAGCATTGCTCAGTGAGCAACTACTGGAAATGTGGATATGTTGTTTGCAATGGAAATATACATTATCTAGCGTTAAAAAAACTCGATTGTTAATGTCGTCATACATTATAACAATGGAATTGGGATTGTGATTGGGATATGTGGGATATGTGTGGATATGTAAATATGTCAACGGAAACTAAGAACATGTTTGTATTCCGGATTGGTGGTTCCTATTCGCAAAAATGATATCGATGAGGTTAGTTTTAGTCCTAAAGATAAAAGTTTTCTCTATTATTTTATGCGGGATAGTGGGAGATACATTGGATATTAAGAGTCTTTCACTTGGAGTAATTAGTCTACGGACTTGAATTTGTATATTGTTAACAGTGATAAACCTCCATTGTTTGAAAAAAATCATCTACGATTTGTTTGCTTGAGAAATAAATACAGATACGATTGTTGGTGATTCTCTTTGGTCTAATTTGACATTATTGAGAGAATTGAAAACTATTGCTTGCAGTTTGGATGGATAGATTGGTTCTTGTTGTTTACTGGCTGCAGCTGAGTAAGATAAAGGTGTTTGAGAAGTAGATTGAGATAATTCATCGTTATTTTCGATAACATCAAATTCCATTTATAATCACAATTTGATTATCCTATACGGACCTGTTCTGCTTCAGGTTTTGGTAATTACCTTTGATGATAAAAACTGGTGTTGATAAATGGCTGGTATAATTTATGTACTGTGTTTCTAAGATGGTGATACGCAGTAACGACAATCGCCTTATAAACAATGTGTTCTGGGAAAGGCCAGAGGGAAGAAGGTCTGTAGGGCGGCCTAGAAAAAGGTGGAAAGATGCGGTCAAAGAAGATCTAGAGAAAATGGGAGTGCAACAATGGGAATTACTCCCACAGGACCTACAAACATGGAAGGCAATAGTAAACGCGGCAAACACTCACGAAGAGTTGTAGCGCCATTGATGATGATGATGATGTGTTTCTAAGATACTGTGATCACGAATTACTTTATTAATATTAAAATATGTAAATTAATTACTATTTAAATGGGAATAAGCCACAATTAAAGGTTAAAATACGTTTATTGACGTTTCAATTTCCACTTCGGAAATCGTTCTCAAAATACAAACAGTAAATTGTTTGTAAATTAGTAAATTTTTAAATAAATTGTTGTAAATTTACTAATGTTTGTATTTTGAGAACGATTTCCGAAGTGGAAATTGAAACGTCAATAAACGTATTTTAACCTTTAATTGTGGCTTATTCCCATTTAAATAGTAATTAATTTAAAATGCCACAAGAAAATAGCTTCAGAACAATATTAAAATATGTACTCACTGATCTTATTTATTTGATGATTTCTTCACAATGAACTAACACTATAATACTGTATGATGGTGCAGTGTAAGAATTTTACGATTGTTGTTACTATGTAAATTTCACAATTTGTCAGGATCGATGAAAAAAACTTCTTCTTCTTTTTATGTAGACAGGACTCTGTTGACAAGTGTTTTCATCTCTGCTGTTTCTAACATCCTTTTTGTCCTGTCTGTGTCAGGTCTTGTTTCTGCCGCGTTTGTCATTATTGGTCTGATGACTGTTTTGTAAATTCTACCTTTCATTTCTTACCTTTTTGTCATTACCCAGGTTTCACAACTGTAGGTTACTACGGGTCTAATACAAGTTCTGTAGATAGTCATTTTGGTTCTTTTGTCTAATAATTTCGATGCCATCAATCTTTTATTAGCACAGTATGTACGATTTCCACTGGAAATACGTTCATTTATTTCGCTACTTACGGAATTCTTCTGATTGATTGCTGGGCCCAGATATGTGAAGGCATCCACACGTTCAATAGTATAGTTGTCTATTGCTATATTATTTTCATTCTCAGGTGTTCTTTTGATAGTCATGTACTTAGTTTTTCTTTCGTTTATTTTAAGCCCTCTTTTTTTGTGCTTTAGAATCAATTTCCTTGAAGGTTTCCATTAGTCGTGTCTTGCTTCTACTAATAATGGCGACATTGTCTGCATATGCAGTAATTTGTACTGTTTTGGTGTTTATATGGCCGGTTACATTGGTTTTTCTGATGACTGCTTCAAGAACTAGGTTGAACAGCATGGTTAAAGGTGCGTCTCCCTGTGTCATCCCCATGTTGATGTCAAACAGGGGAGACAGTTCTCCATCTACTCTAACTGCGGCTTTTGACCCCTGCAACGTCATTTTTATGAAGCTGATATATTTTTTTGGTATACCTAGATTTCGGAGGTCTTCCAGCATTTTGTCTCTATTCACACTATCAAAAGCATGTTTAAAGTCTATGTACATAACATATAGTTTTATGCCGTATTCATAAGATTCTCTTGTATTGTTCTAAGTATGAATATGTTGCCTGTAGTGGCTCTATTTGGTCTGAATTCATTTTGATAATCACCAATTATATTTTCGGAGTATTCTGACAATCTAGTGTAGACAATGCCAGAAAGAATTTTGTATATTAAATTTAGCAATGCAGTGGTCTGTAATTCTGGCATTCCCTCTTATCTCCTTTTTTATATATTGGCTGTGTAAGACCAACTGCCCATTCCTCCGGCATTTGTTCCTGGGTCCATACCAACTTTATCAGGTAATGGATTCTTCCCCAGAGTTCGGGTCCTCCATATTTCAACAATTCTGCCGAAACTCCGTCCGATCCTGGCACTTTACTGTTTTTTTTTATTATTTGAATTACTTCTTCATAACTCGGATTTTCAATGTGCTGCTCTGCCGTAAAATATATTGTCTTGTTTTGATCATTTCCATTGTCTGCATTTAGGTTTTCCTCAAAGTATTCTTTCCATCTCATTGTAATTTTTTGTTTCTCTGTTAGTAGTTCTCAGTCCTTGTTTTTGCATATTGTCAATTTTGGTCTAAGTGATTGTGTGCTTTCTTTTATTCTTTTATAGAATTTTCTGCACTCGTGTCTGTTGTTATTTGTTTTTTCAAAACTTCTCTTCTTTTCTTCTGCATATTCTAGCCACTGATATTCTCTTTTCGTTATAAATTTCTTTGCTATTTCTTGTGTTTTTTTGAAGTTGTTTAAGCCTAGCTTGCCTTTTTTCCTCTACTGCAGTTCTGCATTCATCATCATACCATTCCGCATTTCTGTGCCTTTTGGCTTTTCCGACTGTTTTCTCTGCCGATTCTGTAAGTATTGTTTTTAATTGTCTCAATTTTTTCTCTGCAGTATCTTCCTCTCTGATTCCGTTGAGATTTATTTGGAGAGTATTTTGATATTTTTGTGTCCTTGTTGGACTTTTGAATTTAACTTTTGAATGAATTTGGCTATTTTTCCCTTTTGCCACTGTCGCGATTTTCTGCCGCAATTTTGCACCCACAAGATAGTGATCTGAGTCAGAGATCGCCCCGCGATACATTCTGACATTAGTTATGTCCGTTGCCGTTCTTTTTGAGATGAGGATGTGGTTAATTTGATTGGCTTCATTGGTTCCTGGTATTTTGCATGTTCCTTTATGGATATCTTTTCTCTGGAAGTTAGTGCTGACAATTACATTTAAACTCCATCACTTGTTCTATTATCTGACCTTCCAGCTCCAATTTACATCTTAGTAAATTTGCTGTTGTAACCATGCATTTTATCGTTTTTGGGGAAATTAACATGTTAAATTTTCTGACGGTTATATTAAATTGGTGTAGCATACGTTGTAAATCGTCTTCACTTTGAGAGAGTAGTATTGCGTCGTCTGCATAGCAGATTATTTTAAGTTGTTTTTCTCCCATGCCATTTGGTTTTACTTTTTTTATTATTTCATCCATAATCCGGTTGAACAATACAGGACCTCGGGAATCTCCCTGTCTTATCCCATTGCCAGCTTCAATAGGATCGGTTAGTTCTTCTTCTACTTTTACTTTTATTGTGTTGTTTTGGTAGATATTTTCGATCGTTTTGATTATTCCTAGAGGTATCTCTATTACGTACAATAAGTGGATAACGTCCTTTAATTTGACCCCAAATGATTTCTTAAGGTTCGCGAACCATAGATATGCCGGTTTGTTTTATTCAAATGATTTCTCTTGCACTTGCCTCATTATAAATATAGCGTCGATGCATGATCTTCACGACCTCAAACCTTGTTGTTCTTCTGCTAGTGTTATAATTTCATTTAGTTTATTTTTTATCACTTTCGTTGTTAATTTTAGTGTCGTGTTTAATAAATTAATTCCTCTGTAATTTACCGGGTCCGATTTGTCTGCCTTTGTGAAGTGGGGTATTAGGATACTTGATCTCCATTCTTGAGGAATTCTGTTTTGTTCTATAATTTTTTTGGATTAGTTTTAATAGTTGTTTGGTCAGATCTGGTCCTCCGTACTTTAGGAGTTTCCTTAATGCTTCCTTTAACTCTCCCTCCTCAATATTTATTTCTTCGTTTGTCGTTACATCTATAGTTTCTTTTGTTAGTATCTGTACAATTTGGTACCAATTCATATATTGGCGCTAAAAGTATTTCAATTTTCTTGGGCATTAAATTTTCTTTATCTTGTAATGGACCGATTTTAATTTTTCAAAATTTGTTTGATTTGTTTTTTTAAAAGAAACAAAACATAATTTGAATACGCGTATATCCTTATTAGTTGATTATTTATAAATATTTAAACAATTAAATTGTTAGTAACAAATTCCTACCCAAAAATTTTGATTATCATGTTGAAGATTCGGATTCCGCGGATCAAAATACACAAAAATCAGTTGTAAAATCTTATGGACCTCAATCAACCACGAAACACCCATTTGCCCCTAGACTATAAGCTTTTAAAATACATATTTAAAGTTACAGCAAGTATTGAAATTAACAAGACGAGTATGAGCAAAGTTGTTGTTTTTACTAAAATTATAAAAATCGGTAAGATAGTTTCGAAACAAATTCAGATTTCTGCTTTAATCTGGAGCCTTCTAAAAATTGCAAGGCATAGCCAGACGTTGATAAAGATGTTAATAGAGACATGGGGAATCTAAAATTTGCATTCCACGACATGTCTCATCAACTAAGCAGAAATCCTACAGAGTAGATCCGAATAAAATGAAAAAGACAGAAAAAATTTGATTTCACGTCCAAAGCGTCTATGTATCTGTTGATATGTATTTCGACTTAATAAGTCTCATCAGAACAGTTATTCATAGCCGTTCTTAACGTGAAAAATAATCTTCTCTGTCTTATTAAGAAGCAACAATAAAATGGCTTCGTTATGGACGCAATAGCGACATCTGATAGAAAAATCGGTAAGATAGTTTCGAAACAAATTCAGATTTCTGCTTTAATCTGGAGCCTTCTAAAAATTGCAAGGCATAGCCAGACGTTGATAAAGATGTCAATGCAATTTTTAGAAGGCTCCAGATTAAAGCAGAAATCTGAATTTGTTTCGAAACTATCTTACCAATTTTTCTATCAGATGTCGCTATTGTGTCCATAACGAAGCCATTTTATTGTTGCTTCCTAATAAGACAGAGAAGATTATTGTTCACGTTAAGAACGGCTATGAATAACTGTTCTGATGAGACTTATTAAGTCGAAATACGTATCAACAGATACATAGACGCTTTGGACGTGAAATCAAATCTTTTCTGTCTTTTTCATAAAATTATAATCTCAACCGAAGAGTCTATTTTACCCTCTGTCATACGGCAACGTATAGATTTATGAGTTACGACGTTCAAGTAAACCTATGGTACTTAAAAATAAATAAATAAAGTGTAGCAACCCCCCAAAACTTCTTCGTATCGACATCTTGATAGCGAAGTCACTCGCTACCACCGTCAATAAATTATTCAAATCCCTAGAATGTCATTTTGCCTCCTCCTCCGACTTCGAAAACGGGCTGATGGGGAATTAACCCCAATATTCCCGTCGAACTTCCACCACCAAATTGAGGTAATTCGATGTTCTGCTCGAATAAAATTAAAGTGGAACTAAATTCGGCGAGATAGTTCCATTTTCAGCTTCCGCGTGATAATCGCTTTATCGCAAACTAACAAAATAGCTGAATTGATAACCGCATTGTGCATTCTAATCATAGAAAAATGATAGCGTTGCCACATCCTTGTATGTGTTACGATGTATGCACTATTAATTTATGGTTTAACAACTTGTTCAAACGATTTTTCATCATTGCATGTTTAAAAACTACCTTTACGACTCATGAAAAATCTAACTAGCAAGCTAATTTTAACCTTTCCTTTGAATCAGTAGTCGCACATGGTCTACTACACCGGTCATAAAGATAGTCCTCTGGAACAATTTCGTTTAAATTTCAATAATTGACAATTGACATATTTTGTTTATTTACGTAGCACAAAAAATAGTCCACAATTTTTGTAATAGTTTGATTTATTCTCTTTTTTACTAAACAAATTACAATTAATCTAAATTAGAACATTACATATCAGTTTTTAAGAACTAGCTTAAATAAAAATAAAATATTATTTCACCAAGACTTAACCACCCAAGACCAAAATATAAGAGATTGCAAAAAACATAACAAAATTAATCCGGAATATTGTTACAGTCATTGCAAATTAGATTTACATGTTCCAAACAAAGATACTTTTTACAAATCGAACAAAAATATTTCGTTTTTCGGTTCTTTTTCCATCCAGGCTCACCACACCTTCAAATTGTTCCTGGAGTTCTTTGAACTGGCACATCTTCTTCCAAATGACAGATCTCCTTTAGTCGAATCCTTATTGTCTTGGGTATATAGACATTTTGGCTTCGATTCTTCTATTGGTTGTACATAAATGCTAAATTTGTCAAAACTTCTCGTCGGGTTTTTGTGGAATTTGGAATGTTACAATTAACATTTAAAAGGCTGTACAAAACAATCATAGGCCATCTTCTACTACAACGTGTCACATCATATTGTGTGCATAATTTATCTACGGTATCAACACCGCTTTTTGTGCTGTTATATGCTAATATGATTTCCGGTTTTCCAGTTACAGGTTCAACGTCATCCCCATGATGCATAGAACGTTTTTGTGTTTTCTTTTTGTTTATATGACACTAGTGTTCCTCTTGAATCAAACCCAAATGTACTACAGCGAATACTTAGTCCTTGATTGTTAGAGAAGTATGCAGGAATTTCTCTTCTATTTATTTTTATTGTTCCCAAGAGAGTTAAACCATTTTCCTTATACCAAGCTTATACCAAGGTCAACGCTGGTGTACCAATTGTCGGTGGTAACATTTCTCTTAGATCCGTAGAGATGTTGACAGGCCCATTCCCCCACTACCTTGGTACTAGTGTTTAGATCAGGGATCCTCACTAGGCTTTCTTTGAGAGCCTAATAGTTTGAATGAAATTTTCCTCAGGGCCGCAAGTACAAGTGGTGGTATGAAATAACTTTAAAACTATATGACTATAACATAAGTTTATTACAAGTTACGTAAAAACAATGTAATTATAAATTATATGGACTGTTTTGCATGTAAAAAGTAGGAAAATGTCTTTTACTTCCATCCATCCATCCAATGGCACTACAGCCCAAATCGGGCCTTGGCCTCCTTCAACAGGCTTCTCCAATCATCTCGATTTACCGCTGTTCTTTTCCATGAACGCGTTCCCAGGCAGTTCCTGGCATCCTCATCGACTTCGTTTCCCATCTCTTTTTAGGTCTTCCAACATGTCTTTTTCCCTGCATTCTTGCATTTAATAATTTTTTGGGTCTTTAAATGTCTTTTACTTGACTCCAGGAATGTCAAGTCCTGAATTTGTTAATTCTTTGAAGTCGACGGGCGAAATCTTTCACAGCTCTCTAGAATGGCATCTATGTTAGCAGGTTGGGAAGAAACTAAAATTCTCAAAATGTTTTCTACGTTCTCACTAGTTAGCCTAGATCTGTGCTTGTGTTTTATGAACTTCAGCTTACTGAATGTAGATTCACAGACATATGTAGATGCAAAAATACACAAAATTTTCTGAGAATAGTCCATTAAATTAGGAAATTTGTTATTTTCAACTGCTTCCCAAAACGTATAGTGAGCTTTTTCCTTTTTTTTTTCTTCAAAAATACTTTTGAGCTTTGTATCATTCTGAAGATCAATTAACTCATTTTTCAAATCCCTCGCTTCGTATCTAAAAATATAAAGATGAGCTACATTTGCTGTTGTTATTGCCCATGGATTTTCCAGCAAGCGAAATGGTTCTTGGAACTTCCTGAAGTCACTAAACCTCACAGACATTTCATCCTTTAGGTCTGCTAACAGCTTCAGTAGGTCAGAAATCTCTGGACTTTCATCTGGATTTTCATCAAACAGTGCTTTAACGGAAGGAAAGCTGGAATAATCTTCATTTGACAATTCTTCAATATACATATTCAGCTTCTGCTCCAGTGAAAACAAAATACTCGTCATTTTCGTTACAATGTTATTGTAGTCTCCTTGCAATTTGGTCAATGTTTAATTCATAATGCTCATTGTATCAGTGAGAAACGCTACTTTAAGCCACCAACTAAAATTATGAATATCAGGAAACTCTTTATTTTTTGTAGCCAAACACAGAGTAATCTCATGTCGAATGCTGAAGAAACGTTTCAAAAGCCATCTCACTTCTGTGTGGGAAAGAATGTCCCCATATTGCGACATAAGTTCTTTCAAAAATTCTTGAAACTCTCTATGGTTTAGTTCATTTGATCTTATGACATTCACAATCTTTACAAGTGTTTTCATAACACAGCTGAAATTTTCACCAAATTTAGCAGCTAAGCCTTCTTGATGAATGATACAATGGAAACTCAATCAATTATCATTTCCCAAGGGTTTTTACAACAGCTGAACAAACCCTATATTTCGCCCCAACATTCATGGGCAACCATCAGTACACACAGAAAAAATCTTCCACAAGGTTTTGAAACATATTTACTGGACGGCCAGTGCCACTGTGGTGGGGGTAAAGATGACTAATGCGAAATGCGGTACAATGCATGGCGCCGCTCTACACTACTGTAATCTGATTAAATACATAAATAGAAACATAATTATATTATAACTCGCAAATTTTGTTTTAATGCCTAGCAGTCTGAGGGCCGCGAAAAATCGCTCCGAGACCCGCATGCGGCCCACGGGCCGCGTAGTGAGTATGGCTGGTCTAGATAGTATGGACCACCCACTTGGTTTTTATCCAACGTATATTTCCACGTTACTAGTATAAAATAACTTTGCATCATACAGTGCAAATATTTTTATACCGTATTTATTGGGTTTGCTTGGTATGTACTAGCGGAACGAGCACCCTCCCCTAAAGCTCTCCAACTTTTCGTCCACGGTTACGTATTGTGAATGAGAGAAACATTTTTTTCTGATTTTCGTTCCACTTGGTAATAAGATCTCTTATTGGCGTTAATTTATCCAAACTAACTCTATCATGCCTTGTATTGATATCATCAGTTCGCATGTACCTGAGTAAATTCCTGAATCTCGTGTTGTTCATTGTCAGTCTGAAAACCTCTATACCAGTGCCGTCCACAAGTCAGTTGTATTAAGGTGACTTGCCTTTCTTACACCTGCAAGATATAAGAGACCTAAAAGGGCACGAATTTCATCAATGTTTGTTAGGTATATATCTCGATCGCGATTGAACTTCTGCTTTTCTGCTTCTATTTTTGTATTGGTCCCATCAACAATTATTTGCAACATATCAGTATCAAATAGATTGTTCCAGATATTTAAAATATCGGTTTTCTGTCTGACACATTGTTTTGCTGCAGAACAATATTTTCACTTCGAGTTCTGACGTTCTTAGGTACAATATGCGTACCAAAAAATATGGACCAATGGCAAAATCAGGCTCATCATCTAATTCCCTATTTTCCTGTTTCGTATCGCTTCCTTCTAAGTTTTCTTCTACATGAACTTCTTCTCCCGATTCCTCTCCATCATCTCCCGTCGAAACTTCTTTAAGAAGTCCTAACAATCTTTTTTACTCTTTTTCATAATCCATAATAGAGAAGTAAACCTTGCTTAAACTGATTATGCAGGGAAAGATCCAAGGAAAGAGAAGCGTAGGGAGGCATAGAATGTCATGGCTGCGCAACCTGAGAGTGGTACGGTTGTACATCAAATGAACTTTTCAGAGCAGCCGTGCGAAGATGGCACTTGAAGAAGAAGATAATCCATAATAGCTGAAAAATATGAATAACGCCCCGAACCCTCTCCTGATCGATTTTAAAACTTCGAAATGAAAAAAGAGACCTAAATAGTTAAAAAAAAATGTTATACAACAAAAGTGATTAATTCTTCTTCCGCCGAACTGTTCCTGAAAATTTTGATCGCTGTTCGAATGGAAATGTTTTATAAAAAATCGGCGACGAAAGTTCTAAAAGAATTTTAAGGAGAAAAACAAGAAACTTGCACATAACTGAAACAATGGGGACAAACTCTTGAGGAAAAACGTTTAAAACGTAGTTGCACAAACACAGATATTTGGAATTTTCATTCAAAGATAGAGTTACTAACATAAAATAATACGCTTGGATGAGGTAAATAAGGTTATAAGGTAAATAAGGTTATTTTACTCTAAACTTAAATGATAATTTAAATTGCTTAAACAACTGGTTTAAACTGAAAGAAGTGCATGATCAGTAACGAGTATTACCTCCTCTAGCTCTTATTACTGCTTGCATCTTTCTCAGCATGCTTGCAAGTAAATTTTGGACATATCCTTGAGAAATTGCATTCCATTCATCCTGTGCAGCAAGCCGACGCTGCTCTATCGTATTTGGAACGGGATTTCTTTGTCGTATGCTGCGTTTTAGGTGATCCCACATGTGCTCTATTGGATTTAAATCCGGGCTAGACGGTGGCCAATTCAATCTTCGAATTTGGACTTCATCAAGATAATTACTCACTATGGCAGCGGCATGTGGTCGAGCATTATCGTGCATTAACGTGAATATTTCATATTCAATGTAAACAACATATGACAAAACATAATCTTGCAGGATGTTTTAAACGTAAGAATCACCAGTCATCCGTCCAATCACTTCCACAAGTGCGTTACGTACCTTCCAACTAATACCTTCCCAAAGAATTATGCCATCAACTCCAAAACTAACGGTCTGGGCGAGACTGCAGCTGGCGATACATTCTTCAACTCGTCTGTAGACGTAGTTATGATCATCTGGCTTCCATAATAGGATTATGGTCTCATCAGTGAAAAGAACGTTTTTCCAGTGGTCGATATTCCACTAAATGTGTTCTTGCAAATCCAAACGACGAGCTTTATGATTTTGGAGAAGTTTGGCGGGGGTCTGGGCTCTAAGTTTGCTTCTTTTTAATCTTCGTCTAACTGTTTGTGAACTCACATTAACTTGTCTAACATTTAATAGCTCATTTCTGAGGTGCATCGATGTCAATGAACGATTTCGTGTAGAATTCCTGTTTCGCGGTACCTTTTTAGAGTATTTGAAACTATAGTTTCAGTTCTGCTGAGACGTCGTGCGATACCTTTTTGTGCATATCCTTCCTCGTACAAAATTACAATATGTGCTACTTGGATTTCATCGCAGTGCCGAATTGGTGGGATACTTGTTTTAAACTTAGTTAAATCAAAACAATATTTAATTAAACTTAATAAATTAAACTAAAAATAACCGAATTAGTATGATTTTTCCTTTACGTGAAGATTGATTTTTATGATAAAATGTACGAATGACACTAACCACTGAATAAACGTCAAAATAAACATCAAAATATTTCAAATCAGTTGAGTACATCAGCCTACTATATGAGTATTATCAGTAATCTAAAATTATTTTGAAATAATAGTGATTACAAAAAAAAATTATAAAATTCCAAAATATTCGATATTTTTGTCCATGAGTGTATTTAGCGATGAACGAAAAGCAACGGTCCAACAATAACAATGAAAGAATTAAAAAATTCAATAAAAATAGTCAAAAACAGAAACGCTACAGGACAAGATGAAATACCAACAGAAATACCAAATACTTGAAAATAAAGGAAAAAATCACTTAAGAAACCAGGAAAATACCAACAGATTGGTTTAACTCTCTATTCGTGATGTCAAAAAAAAAACTGCTCTGACTATAGGACAATTACTCTGATGAGTCACGTTTTAAAAATCTATTCACTCCAGAATTTATGATAGAATTGAAGGAAAAATTAGTGATACGCAATTTGGTTTTCGTAATAATCTTGGAACAAGAGAGGCACTATTTAGCGTGCAAGTGTTGGTTTACAGGTGTAGAGATGTCAATCATCCTCAGTACATGTGCTTTATAGACTTTGAGAAAGCATTAGATCAAGTTAGACAAAGAAAACTGATGGAAACTCTTGGACGAGTAGAAATGGACGACAAAGACTTAAGAATTATGCAGAATCTCTACTATCACCAGTAAGCAAATATCAAATTTTTTTTTCTTCTTCTTGACAATCGGGCTAAGTGCCCATCCAGCCAGCAGCAAATGTGTAATAACGTTCACTTAAATTAACCTATTCTAACTAAACTAAATACACTACAATTCTGGAAATTAAAAGAAAAACTACGATGGGAGAGGAACTAGGATTACTTTTCGCACCTAGGGGTCATTCAAGGTGACTCACAGACAGACAGTATAGACCACGGAAAGTATAGGTAAACAGGTAGAATATTTGGCGATTCAACAGAGGTAACGAGCTTAACACCTACACTAAAGTTTTAAGTTACACATTTTTATAAACTTAAGAATAATTTTATATACCTTGTACATATTTAATGATATCAAATAAAGTAGATTGAAAGGGGGGTATCATTTTTGCAATAATAAACTATTAATAAGTTCCTGTCTTTGTATTTCAAATTTACTACAAGCATAAAAAATGTGATCTAAGTCGCAAACCACATTGCAAGTTTCACAAAGTTCGTTGTTGACTGCGCCGATTTTATATAAGTGTTGGGGGAAGCTTTCATGTCCGAATTTTAGCCTACAAATGGTCACAATATAATTTCTTGTAAAATCAAATTCTTGGTGCCACAAATCTGTCGGAATACTTGGATGCAATAGTGTATATCGTGTGAGGTTATTAGAGCAATAGTTTTTCCAATGCAAGGCTTGGGTACTTCTGTATCACTTCTTTTATCTTTTTGTATATGTTGTAAAAATGATATTTCTTCTTATATTGTTCGATTTCGTTACGTGTCTCAGACAACCATATACCTTTAGCTTCTTTATTTACCTTCTATGCATTTCTTGATATTTTCGTTCGTTCTTGTGTTTTTGTTTCAAAGGTGCAAGGTGAAAATAGGTGCTAGTGATAAGTAATATTTACTTACCACTTGCATCTATTTTCTCACTGATTTGTTTTCAAGCCTTATATTTTTTTTTCTGTGTCACTGTAATATTTATCTTGATAATAAATAAATGAATATTCTCTTACATATTCGATACATTTTTCTTGATCCATATTTTCATTAGTACTGCTGTTGACAAATATGTAGCAAGTGCTGAAACTGTCTGTCACTATCTGAATGTAATTAATATTATCAGTAGATCTGTTCCGACAAGCTCAGACACGTTCCAGCTTCAGACAAAACATTGTTTTGTACGATGTCGTAACGTTTTTGTTTGTGCCGGTCGATATCTGACCGCTTCTGAACTGATAGTGTACACATACGCATCTAATACCATTGAAAAATGTTTGCCGGAACGGAAACGTCCCGTGCCTGAACTGAAAGGTTACGGTAGTACAAATCAACCTTTACGCGTAAATTGTAATTTACTTATTTTCTTATTTTGTTCTCTGTTCTTTCTGCTAGTGATTTCAATTTGTATAATCGACTGCAATATTCGTTATAAAGCAAATTACTGAGAAATCACTAGAGTATAATAATAGACCAGCATTTCTGTGTCTGATTGACCTAAAGAAAGCGTTTGACAGAGTAGGACTCAAAGATGTAATTCATCTTCTGTATAATAGAGAAGTTACCCTGAACATTATAAAAACTATCAAAAATATCTACCAAAACAACAAAATGGAAGTCAGAATAGACGGACAACTTACAGAACCTATAGAAACAGGCAGCGGAATAAGACAAGGGGATTTATTTCCTATCTTTTTAGGTTTTTCTGATAATCCTTTTATGTATGGTATTGTTATTTTCCTCGTATTATTCCTTGTGTATGCTGTAGGATCTCGTTCTAAGTTTTTCTGTTATATTCGGTCGATTGCTGAAAATTCCTTAGTTATAAACGATAAAGGATAATCATTTTTTAATAAAACAGATCTTAACAAATGTTTCTCCTCTAAGAACCAATGTTCGTTAGAACAAGTAATGTTTGCTCTATCGTATAAGTATTTAATGATTTCCTTTTTAGTATTAATGTTGTGATTTGATCTGTAATTTAGATATTTGTTGGTGTGTGCTATTATATTCCTTTTCCAGGAAAGGTAGTGTGCTATTATATTCCTTTTCCATGGTAAATGTTATTGTCTCTTTATCGTTTACGTCATTCAGAAATGTGTCCAACAACTCTGATCCATCATCAACCTTTTTTCTGACGGATATTCTTAAGTTAAAGTTGATTTCATGTAATCGAATGAACTATCTTACAAATAAAGTCGTCCCAGGAACGCAACTCAACAATATTGGCAATATCATTTAAAAGTCGTCTACTTTAAAATGTATAATACGAGGCGTGTTTTTTAAGTAAGTACCGTTTTGGAATTAAAAAAAGACGTGCAAAGATATGGCAATAATTTTATTTTTGTGCCTGTATACATGAAAGCCTGTACCTTAATGTACTTTTCTACATGATTTCCGTGAATATTGAGGCACTTGTCATAACGTGGCACCAGTTTTTGAATACCCTCCTGATAAAATTCTGCCGCCTGACTTGTTAACCACTGCATCACAAATGTTTTGACTTCGTTATCGTCTTGAAGACGCTGACCGCCCAGGTGTTTCTTCAAGTGCTGGAACAAATGGTAGTCGCTGGGCGCCAGATCAGGGCTGTATAGAGGATGATCTAAAGTTCCCCATTTAAATGATTTGTTGAGATCTTTGGTCTGATTAGCCACATGTGGACGGGCATTGTCATGCAGCAAAACGATACCCTTACTCAACTTGCCACGTCTTTTGTTCTGGATTGCACGACGCAGATTTTTCAATGTCTCACAGTAAGACGCTGCATTGATTGTCTCATTACGAGGCAGAAACTCCACTAGCAATACTCCTTTTCTGTCCCAAAAAACTGTGCACATGATTTTCCGGGCAGAAATTGTTTGCTTAAACTTCACGCTTTTGGGTGATGATGAATGTCGCCATTCCATGGATTGTTGTTTCGATTCTGGTGTGACGTAGGCCACCCACGTTTCGTCACCAGTAACAATTTCGTCTAAAAAATCTTCACCTTCACTGTGGTACCGCTCAAGGAAAGTCAATGCACTGCCTAAACGTTGGGTTTTGTGCAAACCCGTCAACATTTTTGGAACCCAACGTGAACACAATTTCCGGTAATTCAAGTTCTCGGTAACAATGCGATACAAAACACTACGAGAATACTGAGGAAAGCAGTCGGAGAATGATGAAATTGTAAAGCGTCTGTTTTCTTTCACCTTTTCATCCACTTTCTGGACCAAATTTTCATTAACGACCGAAGGACGCCCACTCCGTTCTTCATCATGCACATTTGTGCGGCCATCTTTAAATGCTCTCACCCATTTCCTTACCATTCCATCATTCATAATGTTTTGTCCGTAAACTTCAACGATCTCACGATGAATATCGATCGGTTTTACGCCTTTAGCACTAAGAAATCGTATAACAGACCGTACTTCACAATCAGCGTGACTCACGATTGTTGGAGGCATCTTAAACACTGGAGTAAACAAGTATACAATGAAGAATCAGACTGTAATGGCGTCAGTGCGTAGACAAGAGATGTAGGTAAGAGTCAGATAAAATTAAATTTAGAAGAATTTTTTCACCAATTAATAAAAAGCAAAGTTTGTTTAATCTAATAATGTTTGTATTTTGAGAACGATTTCCGAAGTGGAAATTGGAACGTCAGTAAACTTATTTTAAACTTCAGTTGTGGCTTATTCCTATTAAAATAGTAATTACCATTTTCATTAAATTCGTCAATTATAATTTTTATTTCTAATTTTGCTCAGCTGTTTAATGTCTTCATTTAATACCTCAGTAGCGATTTCATCTTAATCCGCCGTTGGCACGTATGTTCAGATTTATTGGCTTCGCCTGCAATCGGAGGAGCATTATTCTGTCAGAGAAAGACTGCAGTTTTATCGTTTGGTGCGATCATTATTCCGACGTCATTCCTTTGTTGAGGGCTGTTATTGCCCAAGTAGTAGACATTGTAGTCGAGACTTGTGCATTTTCCGGAGTGTTGTTGTGCCATCGGGTTTCGTTAAGTCCCATTACATATATTAAGTATCTCAACATTGCTTACAATGTTGTACACCTTTTCTCTCTCATACAGACTTCATATATTTCATCTAACGAACTCTTATTATTTTTCGTTGGGTAATTCCACGTCAACTATACAAAGTTGGTCAGACGACCCCTCTAGATTTCGCTTAAATTTTACAGGCGTATTCTTTACTACAAAATATAATGATTTATCAAATTTCAACCTTCTACGATCAAAATAATGGTATATATGGGTCTATATGGGCAATTCAATTTTTTTCAAGAATTTTCCGTATTTTATCACTTTTTGTTGCATGGCAGGCTCTAAATGTTCAAAAAAATATCAAAAAATACATTCCGCTGAACATGATTCCGGTTAAAATTAGCCTAACTATCAAGGAAAATTCGGAAAATTTGAAAAACCCTCTATTTTAAACAAATCATATCTCAAAAACATATCCTTTTTTTTTCTTTTAAAATTATAAAATGTTGTTAAAAGGTATATACTTTAAGGTAAACATAAGCACAGCACTTAGATAAGAGGATGAAATGGTATTACATTTACTTGAATGGCAACATTTTTAATTTTTCCGAAATTTAACGTCTTTTTTGACAATTTTCTGCGATTTCCCATTATTTTTCTAACTCAAATGCCATTCTGAACATAGATTTGGATTCCACATAAAATTTTACATAAAATAGTGTATTTTAATATAATTTTTCAGCAATTAATTAGACGTCTTGAGTAATTGAAAAAAATTACTAATACTAATTGTATAAAATGCCAAATAATATAAAATAAATTATTAAAATTCTCATCATAACTGTGAATGGGCTCATATTTGTGGACGTGGACACCGGAGTCGTATTCAGCGGAAAATTTTACATCGAAAATATATTTTTAGATATTTTTTGAGCATGTAGAGTTCGCTGTGCAACAAAAAGTGATAACTTCATTTTCCTGGATAAAAATTGAATTACCCATATAGCGTGTTTTAAAAAAGTATGTCATAAATTAAATCACGCATTCCGGGGACAAAAATAAATTGATTGAATCCAAGTTACCTTAGTACAAAAGTGTACACAAAAAAAGTTACAGCCCTTTGAAGTTACAAAATAAAAATTGTTTTTTTGCATATCTCGTAAACAACTTAACATTTTGTAATAAAAATGGACCTGTTACTTTCTTGTTCTGAAAACATTTTTCATACAAAAGAAACAATAAAATCTAAGCGCACAGAAAAATTTTAAGGGGGGTGTGCAGCCCTAAATCCCCCCAAACTTTTGAGTACGTAACTTTTGAGTACGTTCAAATCAAATGAATTTTGTGGCATCATTATTTTAACACATCATTTTGAAAACTTTTTGCCTCCTATCACTTTTTCGAAAACCTAGTTTTTTCCTAGTTGGCCCCACAATAATAGTCAATAATTTGAAGCTATCATTTATTGTGTGAATAAGATTAATATTAAAAATTTTGATATTACAATGGCCTACACATTTCAGGAAATGGCAGATATGCATTTAACTTTGGATCAGATCAGTTGGATCAGATTAAATTATGATTTCAATAAACTATTGGGAATATCGTAGGTGAATATCAAGGAAATAGTACAGCAGCCGCAAGGCGTTATGCAGTAAAATACCCCAATCCAAATACACCCGATAGACGATTATTTCTGATCATTGATCGTCACGGAAAACGGCTACATTCCAACAACAAGTTGCTGGCAATAATGATCGTCCAATAATGGATGCAACTGATGAAGACATTTTAGAAATCATTGAAGAAGTCCCTGGAACAAGTACAAGGGTAATAGCTGCTCAACTAAATGTTCCTCGCGTAAGGGTTTGGAGGCGTTTGAAGGATCAGCTGCTTAAACCCTATCACTTAACAACGGTTCAAGAGTTATTGGTTGAAGATTATCCTAAAAGGATTGGATTTTGCGATTGGTTGTTAATGGAAAGTACTCGAAATGTTAATTTTATAAGAAAATTTTGTTTACCGACGAGGCTACCTTCAGTAGAAATGGAATATCAAACCATCATAACGAGCACATTTGGGCCGACGAAAATCCTCACGCCAAAAAAAAACGACTCATCACCGAAGGACTTTCAAAGTTAATGTTTGGGCAGGAATTGTGGATAACAATCTAATAGGCCCAGTATTTCTTTGCAACAATTTAAATGGTGATAATTATTTGCAGTTCTTGGCAAACGCAAGAGTATTTGGAAGAAGTGAATATTGCAATAAGGAAGGCAAAATATGTGGTTTCTACAAGATGGCGCTCCACCGCATTACAGTAATGAAGTCCGGGAATACCTTTGCAGACAGTATCGTGGTCGGTGGATTGAAAGGGGTCGTGACGCACCTATTTCTTGGCCACCCAGAAGTCCAGGTCTTAACCCCATGGACTTTTACTTTTGGGGGTTTATGAAAGAGAAAGTTTATTCTGTAACAATAGAGGACGAACAACAATTGAGGGTTAGAATAATATAAGCTGTAAATTAATTTCGTCAGAAAAATATGATTTTTCAGCGCATTCGGTTTTCCTTATTAAAACGATACACAATGTGTATTGAAGAAAATGGGGGTCATTTTTAACATTTATTGTTTCATCATATTTATAGAGGTTATAGACATTTTTTGTACTTATTAATTCATTTAGAGAGAGAGAAATACGTCAGGGAGAAAAGCCATCACAATGTTAAACACCATTTTATGGGACCAATCCATCAGCAAAGAAAGTAAAAGAGGATATATGAGACTATAGTAAAAAGTATCACTTTATACAGCTGTGAGGTATGGCCACTGAAAGAAAGAACACTGTCAACGCTGAAAGCGACGGAAATGGATTTTTGGAGAAGAGCCGTAGGAAGATCTAGAAGAGAAAGGATTACCAACGAACGCATTAGAGAAATAATGGGAATCAAACGAACAATCACAGATGACCTAACAACAAAACAACTTATCTGGTTCGGACACATACAAAGAATGGACGAACAACGAATGCCAAAAGAAATACTAAAGTGGCAACCAGAAGGAAAGAGAAAACGAGGTAGACCGAGAAAAAGTTGGAGCGAAGGAATAAATAAAGAACTGAGAGAGAGGGCCATAGAAGAAGATATATGGAACAACCGGTCTAAGTGGCGATTGGAAGTCGGAAAACGGCGGAGAACGTTATAAACCGACAAGTAGTAGTAGTAGTTAATTCATTTAAGCCATTTATTTAGTTTTACGTAATTTTTTAAAGGTTAATGAAAAGGGCCGTAACTCAATAAAAGCTGTTTTTTGAAAAAAAAGTGATAGGCAAAAAAGTTTTAAAAATAATGTGTTAAACTAATGATGCCACAAAATTCATTTGATTTGAACGTACTCAAAAGTTTGGAGGGATTTAGGGCTGCACACCCCCCTTAAAATTTTTCTGTACTTCACTGTACCGTCACTTTAAATCTAGAACGTTAACATTTGGAAAATAATTAATAAGTCAAATCGAGAGAGGTCGCCCAACCAACTTTGCATAGTTGACGTGAAATTACCCCTTTCCCATTTGAATATGAGTAAGAATCCTTATTAAGTAGCTATATCTTGGCAAGCTACAATTGCGATCCATAATTTTTGTAAAATTTACCATTGTCACCCTTTTAGTAGTTATTTGAGATGAAAATCAGGTACAATAACAAAATATTATGCATTGTTTCGAAAAATTAATTTAAATCATCCTTAGTAGGTCAGTACAATTGAAATTTATCTTCCTGTTTCAATTATTCACTTAGTCTTACATGTCACAGGTATCGAAACTGCTCTATCTCTATTCCCCGCAACTTGATTTATGGTGAGACGCCTATGATTCATGGTAATATCATCATTCCTCACCCCAATCCGTCTCTCACCCCAAAAGCTAACCATATGACTAAGACCATTAATTTTAATAGGACAACATACAACAATAGAACGCAGGCCATGTTTTTATGAATGTAATACATACACAGAGAAACATGTTAGACGATTATTGATCTTGTGGACTAATAGCCAAAGGATGTTAAGTGGTTTCATAAGCAATTTTTTTTTTCGATATTGTGGGCTTAGAAATTTGTTATTTTAAATTATGTTTTACTCGATTTGGAAATGAATGATGCGCATGATGTGTTTTTATGGCAGAAGATACAAGGTTATTTATATTTTTTTGTTAGTGACTGTTGCTTCTTCTTTCGTAAATGTCGATTCATTACCGAATGTTGACGACCATCTATATATCTATGTAAAAAGCCCAACTTGTCCCCTGCTGAACTTAGATCTCCTCAAGTCTTTGCCACTCCTCTGTATATTATCTCAGTTTCCAGCAGATCAATTTTAGATATAAAATAAAAAGAAAATTTCTGTATTTTTTATCAAATGAGACCTCCTAGTAGTGATACTTTCGCCCAGTGGGAAGGAAGAGCCTGGAAAACTATGGCCACTTATCCATTCCCACGGTGCCTTACAGAGGGACTTCGACCAATCCTTTCGAAGTGCCCTTTGCGTATGTTCCATCTTTGGTGGAATATTGGTATTTCTCACATGATTGATGAAATAAAACACATTTTTAAAAGGTGGAAAATGTCCAGCCATGATTCTCGGTTCGCAGAACGGGAGCAGATCTCCGACAACGGACTTCCAGGGTACAGAAGATCCTATAAGGAAGCCGGAGCAAGACCCGCCATCGCCGTCAATTGAAAATGTCTCATATTTATATGTTTCGATATGGGCATTTTCAGATCAATCGGCCAATAGCAAAAATCGTAGATGTTTTGTCTTTGATTTATTATAAGGGTTTACAAAAAAAAATCATATGTCTTGTCATTGGATATAAAATAGCCTCAACAGCGTTTCGCACTTCGGCTTGTTCCTGATTACTTGATTTTGTGAATAATTAATCATTGTTGTGTTATATATCGATCTATTCTCTGTGGGGATTTAAATGTACCCCTTCGATGGGATTGCTCTAGACAGCGTGGGTTTGATTGAGAACGGAATTTTAACAGTTATCATACGCCTTTATTGAGGAATATACATATATACAAAGCATACAGTTTGTCGCCCTCCACACGACACTTTAACACCTTTTTTGGCACAACAACGGTATTTTGCTTATATATGAAGTAGCTAAATTTTTTTGAACCTTGTCTTGTGCCGTCTTTAGAATTCGTTCGGAAACATACTGCAACGCGCATGGAAATACGAATTAAAAATTTGGTAGGACAAAGGGCAGAGGCGTATTAAGGAGTCGACCTGTCTAATATTTAATACTACGTCAAATCATAGGAGATAGCACTATATCCATAAATTTGGGGTACAAACCCAAATCGAAAGGCCCAACTGATCCGCAACCCGCTCTAAATCATCGACAAAACTTCTATCGCAAAAAGATATCGAGCATAACCTATTCGAAAACAAATTCCCATTCACCAAAATAGTTCGTACCTACAAACCCGCTCTACCAACCAACCCACCTCTTTCGTTAGAGTTTTTATAAACTCTGAAACTAAATTTGCTAATGCACTCACGAATGGTATATAAGATCGAATAAGAACGACTGAATTGTGAGATTCCAAGATCAAACAGTTCCGTTTCGGTTGCTGCAAAAGCGGACACCTCAGCAACGAATGCCCCGAAAAGTATATTATCTGTCCATATAGTGGACAACAACACAGGTCTACTAATATGCCCCCCAATATGGATGTTTCCAAATGTCCGAACTGTAATGGAGGTCATACGGCATTTTAACAAAAATGTCCACACAGAAAAATCCAACCAAAAACACAAAACAAACACAACCCGTACACACTCACAAGCAAATTGCCTCATACGACCTATCCTCGGACATGATATCCTTAATCTACTTCACATCCATGATCCTACTTAATGTCTTCTCTGAAAAGAGGAGTGACGCAATCCGTAATTTAAACCAAATGAATGTCACAATTCATTGTATGGGTATGCCATATCTACTTTCTGTTACAACAAATTTCACACAACTCCGCACATAAACACACAAACACTCTACACTCATCAATCATACATACACTTATTATTTACCTACACTACACTTTACCAACCACACAAGCTCACAAACCAATAAATATACAAACACCAAAACAAGAAACAAACCAAACTCAAAACAGCGAGCACCCCGTACACTCCTTAAGAGTCGCAATTCAAATAACAAGGACGGGGGGAGATTGGTTTTCTGTGATTTCTCAATCTCATTGCACAACGATACCTGATCCTAGATGAGGACATAGCTATCCTCCACGCGTTTCCACCGAACAAAACAAAAGGCCAATAATCTGAAAAAGACCGTTTGATCCAATGGAACTTATACTTAGTAGCGGGCTTGGTCCTACCGGCACCCAAAAAGGCAGAAAATCCTTATGACATTACTGCTTTGTAGCCACCACATAATCCGGAGGAGAGCGGCGATATACACAGATTGACGTTTCCCTTCACAAACCCCTTCCTAGAAGAGGCAACAGAGGCTAAAGAAGGTAAAAACATGGTCTATATAATGTTTAAGAAATTATAACAATTTGAAACTAGGTCCTTTTGACTTATTCCCAGAATTAATTTTTCCATATTTTTGTCTATTAATGTATTTTGTAACCATTGAACGATCCGTTAGAAACGATGGGCGCCAATGTGTAACCATTGAACCATCCATCAGAAACGGTGAGTGCCAATGGGTAACAATATAACTACCTCTGAAAGTTGGAAAAATTAGTTTGGCTAAGGCAAATAAACTAAGATATTAACTAATCATATTTAGTGTACAAAAATAACTAAATAACTAAATAGAAAAGTTTAATAATAAATTAAAAACGAACAACATCACAAAGCAAATCTTGCCTATAGATTTACAATAAAAAGATTTTTAAATGATACTTACGTATGGCTTCAAATGTTGTCTTCAAGTAGCTGGACAGGATTGCAGTAGAATGTAGTGGTTAGTTCCTGATATAATTGAATTTTGATACTTTTATGTTGTTTGTATCTTCAAATGACCATTACCAGCTGTATGTTAATATTTCATGGTTCATTGTTGACCATGTGCTGCGAAATTCTTCACTCAAAAAGATGGACAAAAATTAGGCCAAAAAAACCTAAAAAAAAGTAACCTTGTGTTAGCCACTGCACGTGTTTTATAATATTTCCTTGTCATATGAAGATTGAAACTAATTACATTAGATAACAAATATCAAATTGGCAAGGATAAAATTAATATAATTATTATTAGATGAATTAGTTAAATTATAATAAAGATATAACTGCATTTATGAGACGAATTATAATGTTAGAAGAATCATGCGCGGAAGAGGTTATGTATGAACAAAAGAAGTCAAATTTGAAATCATAAAAAGACACGGGATATTAGTTCAATATTAAATATAACTTACTTACTCAGAGAAGATTTAATATTATAAATGAATTTCCAATTCAAGCATGCCTTTTTACAGATGAACGATATTTATAAAAAATATGCCACTACAGAATTGGGATGACATTACAGAACTGAGCTGCCAACTGACAAATACACTTAGCCGACGGAAGTGAGGCATAGAAATTTATATATGTTTTATCATCTCATACAACATAATAGGGTCTGAATAAAGGAATTATAACTGAAATAAATGGACATTAAAAATGAAAAATAAAGATTAAATAGGATATTTAGTTGATTGAAGAATTGAGATAAGAATTGGACGCCAACTATTTTTAGAATAAAAATAGTAAAATGAAAGATAAAGTTAATAAATAAATAAAATCAAAAGAAATTGAAATAAAAGAATTATTAAAAGAAAAATAACAAACATGTGACGTTTATAACGTTACAATATTGTTTGTATATTATTTTTTTGTCATTGTGAGTATGCCAGCGCCATCGGTTAGGAAAAGGAGTACACATTGACTGAAACCTTCGCTTTTCAGAAATAAGGTAGTATCAGATTTTAATATGTATGTACTTTACTTTTTTAAATAATGCTTAGGTAAGACTTATTCTTCTTTGAATATCACGTGTTTGATTGTCTCTTTTGATGCCTATCTCATACCCCAAATACTTATACCTAGTTAAGTACTTAAAAGATATTAATATTATTTATTCGTAGAGGAGCATTAGTCACTAGATTTGTCTTAGATCGGTCAAACTGGTAGAACTTTTAACGGACTGACAGCAGAGCACAAAAGGCCTTTCAATGATAGAAAAACTGATTCTCGAGGTGGTTTAACATTTCTTCCTCGATGTTGATGCCAGCATATTTCCATTCTACGTTATTAAGCATATCTTGCAGGCGGGTCAAAAATATTTTTTGAGTATATCGGGCCTTATCCTTCTATGTTGAATTTTTTTGGGTATAGATTGTTTGGCTTTTTTAGCCTGTGGTGTTGCGTTCTTGTAAGTATATTTAATTGTTACTAAGTATCTATGGTCTATTCTACATTTGAATAAGGAATCTAAGAGTTTTTGTTATTTACTGATTCAAAGGCCACCTTGATCTGAAACCTGCCTATTGTTTTGCAAGAAGGAAATCAATTTTATTTGTTAATCGTTTGGTTATTATTTTAGTACATAACAAAAAATTGTTATGAGATTGACTTTTCCAACATTCAGCTGTTTATGTCATATTCAAGAGCCAGATTAAACAGTACTAGCCTATACCTTTTCATCGCCTTTTTTGAGAACGTGAACGATTTCAAAGCTTTCTTCGGTATTTAAGATCTTTTTCGTAAGCTTTCATGGAAGTATTTAAAATCGTTTAACCTGTTAGTTCCGATGTAACAATTTCGAAGAATTTTCACCATATTGTTTAATGTTTTCCGTTTGTTTTATTTCTATTATTCTTCGTGGTAGTTTGTGTTCGTTAATTTTTTTACATGGTTTGTATTTATATCATTGTCTTATCATCTCATTTGTTTTTTACTTTTTAGATAATACATACATGAAACTATTTTTTAGTACCGTTTTGTTTTCTGAGTGTACATCCGATTTAGAGCTATACAAGGTCACACCGGTCAGAGGGTACAATCAAAACGGTAGTCGAATTAGATACTATTGATTGCTATATCATAACGTTTCTATGACCAATTAAGAAGAATTTTAATAGAATTAAATCGATGTTTCGAACAGAAAGGAAAGGTTAAATTAGCTAATAGCCCCCACACGAAACGCTTAAAATTAGTGAAATAATGAGTCTCCCGTGGAGATTTGCGACTCCCGTTTTGATTTACGAGGATTAATTTGGCCAATTAAAAGATTTGAAAAAGGATATGGGCCAGCAAAAGTTGTACCAAAATTAAGGTTGTTGAGAAATTGCCTTCGCAAGTTATAATAATCGTATTTGGCTTACTTGTCATTTTAAACCATTTTGGCTTTAAATTACAAGTAAAATGTTTCTCATTCGGGTCCTTTATGATTAGATAATCACTTCTGTTCCAATGTCAAAGTAAAAGATAATTTGGACCCCGTTATGCAACAAGGAACCAACTGACATTTACTTAGTTTTGAGAAAATCAAGAAAAATGTTTCATTTATTTGAGGAATTATTTGGATATAAAATAATAAAAAACGACTCAAAAGTAAACACGTTCATTATAACTTATGGATATTAATGCTATAATCAAATTAACAACTAAAAATTAACTGCTAAGTAAGAAAAAAATCTCGTGGTTCTTTGTTGTTAAATATAACATTAACAATCCGAATCTGGTTCGAAATCTGGATTTCCGTTAAATCCGTCTATATCCTCGATTATAGTATAAGATTTGTATAGAAATCGTGGTTCTATTGCTTTGGTTAAGTCAAGGTTCATTTGTTTTCTTCCTAATCCAGCTTGTTCCAAATGCAGTTCCTGTTCTCTAACAATATCCTCTTTTTCATCATCTTTAATACTCTGTATCTTAATTTTAAAGCCATCACATCGCAGGTGTCTTTTTTTGGCTTTTTTAGTCGCAAGTTAAAATCAAAGATTATATATTATTGATAAAGTAGTTCCTTCTTGCAAAAATTCTTGGTCCATTTTACGTGCTCTGCATTAATGAGATACATACCGTGGAAACTGGTTTATATGGTTAACTATAATATTTCTTTCATCTGCTGACATTTTGTCAACTGTAGTCAAAGTTCTTACTTTTTGAAGAGCAGTATTTATGCGTTTAGTTGACACTTGCAATGTATTGGTATACCTATTTCTACAAACTACTACTTTATTTATAAAGTATTTTCTTGAGAATTATCGTGCTGCAGGATTTGTGGCCTGCAAATTTGTTCTCTGTGCTATACTATAATTCACATTCAGATGGCAGCGTTCCAGAGATAGGCCTGTACTTTCTATATGCCAGAAATAACTACATTGTTGTCAGGTTTTAATCGTACCTACAATCGTACGTTATGGGCCGGCTCCTATAAAAGAATTATAATTTCGGAAATATTTATGAATGTGAAACGGAAAAATACTACATTTTTTTAATTATATAATTTTTCTGTTGGTATTTTAAAAATAGAAAGTTATATTTCGGAAATCTGGTCTTTTCGGAATTATATCTTCTGTTCAAAATTGTTTACAATTCGTGGAAATGAAATAATTATTTGTATAATCCGTTTTTGATCTTAATGTCCTTTTAATGACACACTTTCTCTACCTGCATTTACAGTTACAGACATTAAAAAATAATTTAGAATTAAAAAAATATACCTATTTATAAATTCAAAATTATTGTCTAATGCCAGTAATTATAAATTCAGGTAAATACTTGAGAGTCATTAAAAGAATTTTCAGTTGATATCAGACGTTTGTGTCGTGTCAGTGTCAAAATGGCCGCGAGTGTAATAAAATTCAAAAACGGTAATTTGTTAAATGGTGAATGCAAAAAAATAGTGTTAAATGTTTTTAACTATTTATCAAACAGTAATAATGATAAAAGTGTATCAACAATAGTGCGGGAAGTTTCTGCTATGACTGGAGTCTCTGAGCGAACGATATTCCGATATAGAAGTGAAAGTTAAAATGGTCCACTCGTAACTCCTATAAGAAAAAAAAGAACCGGTTATTTGAATAGTCGTGAGAATAGATATGATGAAGCAACTCGGTCTAGAATAAGACAAGTAGTGCACGGTTTTTTTATGGACAATATTCCTCCAACCCTTGACGTAGTACTAGAAAAAATTAAGCAAATGGAGCATCTTCCGAATTTTTCCAAGAGTACGTTGAGAAGACTATTGCACGACATGGGTTTTATATATGGCAAACAAGGTAGAAATTCAATATTAATAGAAAAACAAGAAATAGTCGCTTGGAGGCGTCACTATCTCCAGGAAATAAAGAAACTGAGGAACGAAGGAGCCAATATCATTTATATGGACGAATCATGGGTTAATACTGGAATAACCAATGGGCAAGTATAGCAAGATACAATAATAAAAAATAGCCGACAGGCTTTCGTAAATGGACTTACCACAGGTTTAAAAACTCCGACCGGAAAAGGACCAAGATTTGTTTTAGTCCATGCAGGAAACAAAGACGGATTTGTTGAAGGTGCTGACATCACTTTTCTTGCCAAAAAAGGTGCTGAAGATTACCATGAAGAGATGGACGGAGATCTATTTGAAAAATGGTTTGAAGAGATGTTAATACCGAATCTCCCAAAAAATAAAAAGAATGTCATTATCTTGGACAATGCATCTTATCACTCTAGGAAATTAAATTTTCCCAAACAATATTGGGTGAAACGTCAAATTAAGGAGTGGCTCTATGAAAAGGATATTTATTTTGAAGAAGATTACTTAAAAAATGAACTTCTGGAAACTGCTAATGTATTTAAAAATATTTATGACAAATACAAAATTGATTGTATTGGTGAAAAATATAGGAATCACAGTGACGAACAATGCCGCGTAGATGTACATATCTTAAGACTTCCGCCTTATCACTGTGAACTGAACCCAATAGAAATGGTGTGGAGTGAAGTGAAACGGTACGTGTCCTCTAAAAATTCAAGTTTCAAACAAAACGACGTTAAAACATTGATTTATGAAGGTTATGATAAAGTACAGAACAATGGACATTGGAAAAATTACGTCAACCATGTTATAAAATTGGAGAATAATTTTTGGACAGTAGACAACATTCAAGATGACATTGAACCTATTAGAATTTCATTAAACGATGACTCTGAAGATGAACTAGATTATGAAAATGAAGATGATTGAAAATTGTTTTTTCCGGGGGTATTCTTTTCTCAGTAAAGGTAATAAAATATTTAGTTGATCTGGTTGAAATGTAGCACACTTAAATAACTCATTAATCGACATAATTTCAAGTAGTTATATTAGACGTCATTATGTAAAAAATAAAGTTATGAACATTTAATAAATTAGTGCACAATTGAGGCCCCTAGAACACAAGGGGTGTAAGTGCCAAAAACAAAGTTTTGAAAAATCTTTGTTCAAAGTTCCATATAAATTTAAAAACCTAGGTAGCACTTTTCAGTTTTCAGCATATTTTCAATGACATGTAATTTTTGATGGTGTTATTGTTGTTAATGTAGAAAGTTTGAAGCCAAAAGTACGTGCCTGTTGTTAGATATCAGTTGCTAAGTGATAAGCAACTGCACTTACACCCTTGTGTTCTAGGGGCCTCAATTTGGGGTTTTTTGCAATTATCTCAGTCATTTGTTTACGTATTTTAATTTACAAACTAAAAAATTAAAAAACTGTTTAAGATCTGCAACATTTATTTGAAACATTTTTCCCTAAAATGCACGAGGAACAAAATAGGCAAAAAAATGATTTTTTCCAAACTTCATCTTTCTTTAAAAAATAAACAAAGCAAAATTGGCTGTAATTCTTCAAGGAATTATCATCAGTTATCCCTTATCTACCGTTTAGAACATTAAAAAACCTGTAGAATATTTTTCATATTTTTTTCCCTATTAACTGCGGTATTATGTATAAAAGCATTTTAGGAATTATTACCATTTATTTCATTCACGAATTTTCTATTAACAACTTTAGCTTACCTAAACATATCTTAGTTTACCGTGAGTTTGGCCCTGCTTATTTTACAAAAGTAGCAAAACTTACAATGGCAGTAGAATTGGCAACGCTGTTATCCTATATCCGTACACTGCCATCTCAACGTGACTTTATCTATAGATGTTCTCTAACGGATGTTGATATAATTGTAGTTTGTAGATTATAATCAGCTAAGTGCCAATAGTGTTCGAAAAACTGTTGAAGGGTTTGAACAGAACATTTTTCATGGCATTTAACGGCACATGAACACATGTATCTGATAAAATCTCTTGATTTTACTAGTTTTCCTCTTGATGAGTAATATTCCATATTGCTGTTAGTTTTTATTTTTCTTTTTTTTTCTGTCTTGTTGTGCAAATGTTCTCTTTCTTCCTTTTCTTGGACGACCCGAGAAAGATATTTCAGCATTCAAAGTGGACTGTTCACCTAGATTTTGATCTAAACTTTCATCTGAAGATATGTCACTGTAGGTAGGTTCGAAATTTTTATCGTTAACAGAATCATCAGAATCTTCTTCATTACCCACATCGTTAGTAATCGTTATATCCTGTTGATTAAAATTGCTGATTCCTAATTCTGCACATGAATAAATAAATAAAAAATAATTCTGCAATAAGGAACCAACTTACATATTACAAAAAAAAAATCAAAGTGGAATTAAAAAATTATAAACAAAAAGAGCTTGTTATTTTAAAAATTGTTAACTAACATACTATTAGATGCAAGCAACTGAAAAATACAATATTCTACACAATTTTAAAAATGTTTTTAAGGTTAGAAGATAAGCTTCAGTGGAAGTAGATGGCATCAACGTTACATTTCTCATAATTTTTTGCACTCTTTGCGATATAAATTTATTTCGGTAAGGTAACATTTTCACAAATTATTGATTGCCAATATTAATTAGAAACCTAATGAAATAAATCTACAACATGGAACCAACTATCGGATGTTATAGATACCTGCAACAAGGAACCAAAGTTACTTGGTTCGAAATTGAAAACCTGTACCACCGAATTTATTATTCTGCAATATGGTTCTATCGTCCACTAGATGGTGCTGAGGTGCCAGGGCATTTTGCTCGTTATTGCAGAACATGAATAATATTATTTACAGTCTATTCAAACCAAGAACTTAATTTTCGAAAAAATGTTAGTTGGTTCCTTGTTGCATAACGGGGTCCATTTGATCATGAAAGAACGATTTTTTACTAATGATAATGAATAAATAATGCTTATCTAAGGAAGTCGACTAATCTACGAAAGGAATTCTTCTATGAACATTACATAAAATGAATATTATTGAAACATCTAAATATACGTCTTATATTCAAATCTGTTGGCGGTTAGCCATACTGAATTCAAATGAGACATCGATTTGATGTCCCGGACAACATTGTCTGCGGACAATTGCTACCTAATCTTAGTATATAAAGATACCGATTTATTGAGAGACGTTGGTTTTTAAACGCGTCACATTATTTTGATGGTTACTTGAATCTACAGTAACAGATAAAGCAAAAATACTCCAAATAGTGTAAGAATTGTCTAATTAACAATCATCGAGAGGTTAATGAACGTTTTCTGAGAAACCATTACTTAAAATTTATTATATCATATTTACTGTTGATATCCAATATGACGTACGTCTTCAATTGACCGTTTATTACTATATTGTATTTTTATCATTCGTCAAATATAGCCGAGCTAAGTGATTGATAAGAGCACATGTGTTGGATTAGACTATTGGACTCTTTGTAACAGTCCAATCAATTAATGTTATAAACAAAGAACTTTTATCTGTTTTTCCTAAAAGTTTGCTATTTAACACATTAACAAATTAAGTCTTTGATGCAGATCAATATAGTTATAGAGTGTGATCAACAACGTCAATCGGTAACGATCATATTTACACATTTAGTTTTGTAGAGAAAGTAAACATTTTAATGCCAAGTAATTTGGGCTTACGATCAGTAATAACTACAAATTTTCATCCTATTAGCCAGTATCGCCAAAATTTTATTGCTTCTTTAATTAATTGCAGTTAATTAACTATATGTATAGAAAATGGAAAAGGATAATGCGAGTGAATAATAAAAGTAAAATGTAATGGCATGTCTCGCAAAACAGGAAAACCAAAAAAGGTATATTGATGGAAGTTAACCCGTATATACGTATTTCTGACTATTGGTCGTCTTCAGTACGGTGCAGCCAAGTTAGAAAGGAGCAGTTGAGAAAGGATCACTACAAGGGCAATGCGACCAATTTGTCGTAATTGGTCGCATTGCTCCTGTAGTGATCCTTTCCCAAGTTAACATGCTCCTTTTCTAACTTGCTGCACCGTCGAAGACGACCAATAGTCAGAAATACGTATATACGGTTGCCTTCATGGCGTCAATATCTTCATCATTAGATTTTTAGATCGCGGTATATACACTCCGCGTCATAAAAAAACGGGCCACCCCAAATATTTAAAATATTTTCGAAATTATTATTTATGCTACAAAATTAAGCATTAATTTTTTTGCATATTATATATGCATATTTTGCATATAATCAATAACTCGTTTAATATAAAATTTCATCATTATCGTAAAACATCAATCGAAAATAAAAAATTTAAGAAAAATAAGAAATTTATTGAAAAAATCAACTTACAGTTTTTAAAACAACAATGAACTGTATATTAAAAAAAAAATCTGGTATCTATTTTCAGTAATGGGTATTGCCAACTCGATTCTGGATGACACTCCTCATTCGATTTGGCATGGAATTTATAACGTTTTGGATATCTCTTTGGGGAGAAAGTAGCCCATTCATCAATGAGTGCCATCTGAAGCTCTACAGGTGTTGTTGGAGCAGGTATGCGACGCCTAACGCGACTTTTTAGCAGGCTCCATATATGCTCAAGAGGATTGAAATCGGGGCCTTGAGCAGGCCAGTCTATTTTCGGGAATACCAACCTCGTCAAGGTACTCCGTTACTATCCTTGCTTGTGTGGTCTCGCATTATCCTGCATTAGCAGGAATTCGTTGCCAATAAATCCAGCATAGGGCATTACGTGATGTTGTAAGATTTCCAATATGTACCTTACTGCTGTTAACGCACCTCTGTCGATCACGACGAGATCCGTATGCACATCAAAAGAACTACCACCCAAAAACCAAAACCACCTGCCCAAAACATTACTGAACTACCACCAAAAGCAACCCGTGGTGCCAAGTGCAAACCAGCGAAACGTTCTCCAGTCCGTCTGTACACCTTACTGCGTCCATCTTTACCATAAATAGACATTCTACACTCATCCGTAAACAATACTTTTTTCCAATCGTCCTGCTGTCCAATTGATGTGCTCACAGGCAAAATCGAGTCTTCGTCTTTTGTGAGCTGGGGAAAGTAAGGGCCCTGTTGCTGGACTGCAAGCTGTCAAACCTTGCTCCCTTATCTTCGCCGAATAGTAGAAAGACTGATTGCTGGTCCTTGAGCTTTCTGTAAATGGCCTTGAAGTATTCTAGCGGTTTGGGTCTGATTCCGTAATGCAGCAAGAATGACGACGCGATCTGCCCTATCGGTTGTTTTCCTTTTTGGACCTGTACCAGGTCGTTGTTGGTGAGATCCATTCACAACAAATCCTTTGTGCAGTCGAACCACTAACATTGATTGTCTTGCAACTTATCTTTGGACTTAATCCACTTCCCAGTAACGATACAATTTCAACCAATTTTTGAAAATTCTCCATCGTTATTAACTCAAGACTACTTCACACTAAGTCGGCTACTGTAATACTGAGATGAGTTTAAAACTCATTATTAGAACCCTTTACAATATCATATATTTCTCAAAACAATCGCTTCCTCGAAAATTGATCAAGTTGTAAACAACTTTTTTTCATAATTGTTTTGTTTTATAGGTTCTACGAATATCCTCAATCCAGTTACATGGTCGGTTTGCTTTCGCAACAACCCATTTAACTTAAATAACCCAAGACACATTAAAATAAAATAATATTAATTCATATACATATGAATATACAAAAAATAAATGCTTAATTTTGTAGCAATAAATAATAATTTCGAAAATATTTTAAATACTTGGGGTGGCCCGTTTTCTATGACGCGGAGTGTATTTGTAGGCCCCTCAAATCTCGTATTTCAGTACTATCCGTATCTTTCAAATAAAAACCTTGTTCGAATTTCTGCAATCTTTATATTTGTATACTGCAATATAGTATTTATCATAGCTTTAGAGATGAGGGAGGTCCCGTATATCTTCTGGAATGGTTTCATCTCCTAAAGTACAAGCAGGTCCTTTTAATCCTGATAGGATTATGACTATATTATGTTGTGATATTCTTTACAGGTTCATTTACCTCCCACTTTTGTCGATCTTTCTCATAATAGTACTTGTTCCAATTTCATCCTCATTCTATTGGTCTAATTCTTCGTCAATATTTTCATCATTTGAAAAAGATTTTTCATTATCATCGCTTTCACTTGAAGGTCGATATTCATGTTATTCTTTCTTCGATATCGTATCCATCTTCTACATCAGATAAGTCAGATTCTTCCTCATTATACCATCTTAAAATAGTAGTTTCAAAATTATTGTCTAACGGATTACCTTTTTTTGATGTACTAGAAACCAAATCCATCTAAAAATAACAGGTTTTACACAAAAATCTTTAATTTTATAACAATTACAATACTTACCTCAACGGAATGTTAAAACTTTATTACAAAACCGGAAAAATCCACAATGCAATACACGAGATGAAGTGAATGCATATTGAAATCATGGAATAGCAGAAATGAGATGGCCAGATTCTGGAGAAATACAAATAGAAGATCACAAGGTATATTACTCGGGAAAAGTGATATATCACATGAATATGGAGTCGGAATAATCGTATCACCCAAGGTTGCCAAATGCGTTACTATCTTTACACCAATATCAGAGAGTGTGATGTTACTACAAGTAGAAGCCAACCCTATTAATATAAACATCGTCCCAGTCTATGCCCCCACTGCAGACAAAGAGGAGGAAGAAGCAATTTAGTTCTATCAGAACATCAACAGTATCATACAGAAAAATTCCTCGACAGGAAGTTCTCATCATTATGGGCGATTTTAATGCCAAGATTGGAGCTGAAAATTTGCAGAAGACTCAGAACTAGTTGTCACCAACACATTCTTCCAATTACCAGCTCACAAACTGTACACGTGGAAATCCCCTCAAGACAGACCCGGGAGAATTATTAGGAATCAAATAGACTACTATTTTAGTAAATAAAAGATTCCGAAACAGCTCTACATTGTTAAGACTTATTCTGGAACAGACTTGGAGACAGATCACGTTCCACTGATGGGAGTATTTCGAGTCAAACTCAAAACAGTGCAGAAAAGAAAAGCACAATCATACGACCTACGTATGCTGAAAGACCTCGATACGAGAATGAGAGTCCAAGCCACGTTAAACGAGCAAGTGCCTGCAATTAGAGACGAATTGAACGAAGAACAAACGATCAAACATATTACAGAAATAGTGCAAAATGTAAAGGATAAACACTTAAAGACAGATAGATTAATGAAGAAAAAATCATGGATGGCAGATGAGATCCTAAAATTAATGGACGAGAGAAGAGAAGCCAAAAATGACCCAGACAAATATAAAACCATAAATATATTAATAAGAACGAAAATCAGAGAAGCGAAAGAAAAAGAAGCAAGGAAAAGATGCGAAGAAATTGAGACTCTGCAGTCAAAGTACGATAGTCCCAATGTACATAGGAAAGTTAAAGAACTCACAGGGGGACTAAGACGAGGGCAGAAAGGAAATATAACTGATTCTGACGGAAACATCATCTTGGACAAACAGAGTAAAATAAAAACGTGAAAAGAATATCTAGAAAAACTATTTGAAGACCAAAGAGATAACACCTTTGAGCTAGAAGAAGAGGTAAATGATAGACCAAGAATATTACAGCAGGAAGTTTATTCCGCAATAACACAGTTAAAGGATGGCAAAGCGGCAGGCCCTGATAATATACAAAGCAGAACTACTCAAACTAATGGAGAACGAATCAATAGCAATAATCGCAAAGGTATTCAACAACATATACAACTCTGGAGAAATACCAACAGAATGGCTGAAATCTGAGTTTACTGCACTTCCAAAAAACCAGGAGATAAAAAATGAGAAGATTACCGTACTATAAGCCTCATGAGTCATCTCCTAAAATTGTTCCTAAAGATAATTCATAAGAGAATCTACAAGCTGTGTGAAAATCAAATTTCCCCCAACCAGTTCGGGTTCACAAATGCTGTTGGTACTAGAGAGGCTTTGTTCTCAGTCTTATTCCAGAGATGCAGAGACGTCAACTGTGACGTATATGCATGTCTGGTTGATTACGAGAAAGCGTTTGATCTAATACAGCACGCCAAGATGATGCAAATACTAAAAGAAGCAGGAATTAACAACCAAGATCTGAAAATAATTAGAAATCTTTACTGGAATCAGACAGCAAATCTCAGAGTTGAAGGTGAACACACTTACTATGTCAAAATCATTTGTGGAGTGAGGCAAGGCTGTATTTTGTCTCCTCTAATCTTCAATCTGTACTCTGAAAGAATATTTATCGAAGCTTTGCACGAAACTGAAAAAGGTATTCTACTAAATGGTTACCGGCTAAACAACATCATATAGGCAGATGACACCATAGTATTTTCGGACAACTTAGAAGACCTACAAGTCCTTATGAACAAAATCACGTATGACAGTCAACAATATAGACTCAATATAAACGTTAAGAAGACAAAGCTTATGATAATTACGTCAACTAATCCCCAAGAAAGAGTGACGCACTACAACTACCTCGGCACCATAATAAATGAAGAATGGACCAACCACCAGGAGATTAGAGCACGCATCGGAAAGGCTAGATCCACCTTCACTCGGATTAGGGCCTTCTTCAAGAGTCACAACCTCTCTCTTGATACAAAAGTAAGAATGCTGCGATGCTACGTCTACTCTGCCTTTTTTATGGTGTTGAATCGTGGACATTGAACGAAGATATGTGCAGAAAACTGGAAGCATTTGAGATGTGGCTATATACTGACCGAGTCACAAATGAGGAGGTCCTCAGAAGAATAAATAAGAACCGAGAGGTACAGACCACCATGAAATCTCGAAAGTTACAATTCTTCAGACAAATATTGCGAAATGAATCCAGATATGCTCTCCCTCAAGCCATCCTGCAAGGAAGAATATTTGGAAAACGAGGTCCAGGAAGAAGAAGAACATCTTGGTTAAAGAACCTCAGAATCTGGTTTAATACAACATCTGTGAAGCTTTTCCGCGCTGCTGCAGATAAGATAAAGATTGACATGATGATGGCCAACATTCGTTACGGATAGGCACATCAAGCAGAATAAGAAGACCTTAACGGTGAGGTGGAGTCACTAAGACTCTGAGTTCTAATTTGAACGTGTTCACAGTACCCTAGCCGAATATCCACTGCACTGAATACCAATTACTACCAATAGTGCTTCAAGGTACATGAGCGCACGCAAGATTCAGGGTCGCCGGGAAAAAGTTACAACAACTTCTAAAGTACTAGGAGTCTGCGTGATTTCAGCTCACCGCTTACGGGTTAACAGTTCAAAGACTTTCCTTTGCCATTCCTTTTCACATTTAAATGAGAAGATGAGAATGAGAAGATTACCAATATATTTGAAATGGAAGTTTCTTTCTTTTTGTAGAAACAAATAAACACAATGATGACAGTTGTATAATGAGCTCGTCTCCAATGTGTGTTTACACTACGAAGGTTCGAACGATTTAAGCTGAGAAATAAGGTACAAATAGAACAAGATATCGCAATTTTAATAAAGAAAATTTGAAAAGCAAAACGCGAAATAGATCAGAATGGAGAATAATTCTTGAACAGGCCAACACCCAAAGAAAATTATTGATCCAATGATGATGATTATGAAAACTTTAGGATCGTAAATTTTCTTCCAATCAAGGGATGATAGAAGCTGTGCTTTCTGCACTGGAGACACTTTTTTGAAGATCTAGACTTTGCTCGTGCGTTAAAATAAATGTGTCCAATTACTGTCCATACCTAAAATATATCATACCTAAAAAAGCAAACGCAAAAAGATGTAGTGACTACCGAACCATCAGCTTGATGAGTCATGTTTTAAAGATATTTCTTCAAATTCTGCACTCTAGGATGTACCAAAAAATAGAACAACAACTTGGTGACACACAGTTTGGATTCCGCAATAACCTTGGAACAAGAGAAGTACTATTTAGTATTCAGGTTATGGTACAGAGATGCAGAGATGTCGGACATCCAGTTTATATGTGTTTTATTGACTTTGAGAAGGCCTTTGATCGAGTAAAACATACTGAAATGATAGCCATTCTTCAGCAGGTAGGTGTTGATGATAAAGACCTACGCATTATTAAAAATCTTTACTGGCATCAACGCGCAAACATCAGGATTGGCCGGGACACTTCTGAAGAGCTTCAAATACGGAGAGGAGTAAGGCAGGGCTGCATTTTGTCCCCGCTACTATTTAACATCTATTCTGAGTTCGTTTTTAATAAAGCAGTGGATAATGTTCAATGTGGTATAAAAATGAATGGCGTCAATATTAATAATTTGAGATATGCGGATGACACAGTGTTAATTGCAAGCAATTACGAAGAACTTCAACATCTAATTAATAGGATTACCACAACGTGTGATGAATATGGCCTTAAGCTAAACACCGCAAAGACAAAGGTGATGGTCGTCAGTAAAACGCCAATACAACCGGAAGTGGTAACAGCTTATGGTGAACAACTGGAGAGAACTAACAGTATCACTTACCTTGGTTGTAATCTAAATGAGAACTGGGACATGAGCAAAGAAATTAGAATACGGATAGAGAAGGCCAGAGCTGCATTCTTTAAGATGAAGAAACTGTTATGTGGAAACAATATTACTTTAAGTCTGAAAATTAGATTAGTGAGATGTTATGTGTTCTCTACTCTTTTGTATGGTGTCGAAGGTTGGACTTTGACGGATACACTTCTCAAGACACTGGAAGCCTTTGAAATCTGGGTGTATCGGAGAATCCTACGAATAAGTTGGGTGGATAGAGTTCGTAACGAAGTTGTTTTGCATCGGATGGGAAAAGTTACGGAAGTCGTCAAAACAGTTAAAAATCGCAAACTTGAATATTTTGGCCATGTTATGCGCCACCCAGAGAGATATAATATACTCCATTTAATAATACAAGGCAAGGTAGACGGAAGAAGAGGGCCAGGTCGAAGAAGAACGTCATGGCTTAGAAACCTGAGAGATTGGTTTAACAGATCCTCTGCATCTCTTTTCCGAGCTGCCGTCAACAAAATTACTATAGCCAATTTGATAGCCAACGCTCGATAATCGAGCTCGGCACATGAAGAAGAAGAAGAATTACTGTCTAATGTACAAGAGAGTACGTTGCTGAACCAAATAATTTGACTTTCAAAATGGTAGACTAAGAATGTTTCAATACATCCTCGTATATCAACCCTTCGGGACTGAAGTAAGACACGACTTCGTATTTATACTGCAATACAACACGAAACAATGTAGTACATTTATTACAATGGTTCTTATTATTTCCATTTCCTTTATTTCGTATTCTTAGTAACAGGATATAGTTACGATTCCCAGAACGAGGAATCTCAACGTTGTTGCAGTTTCCAAGGATCGGTACGATTATCATCGTAATGTTTAAAAAAATGACATGGCTGTTGATAAACTGCATAAAAATACGTGAGCAACCTACCTTGAGATTTTATTGCACTAGTAACGATGCGTCTCCATCGTCGCGTGATCAAATTTTCGAATAAATGAATTTTTATACAAGGTTACGTTACTGTTAAGTAGATTGAAAAGTTAAGCATCTACGAACTATCAGAATATCTAATATAATACAGAGACATCGAAAACAATTTTAATTAGAGCAGTCTTTGGATTAAGTCTTGTTTTATTTGGATGGTTTGCCACTTCCACATTCAAGGAATTCAAAAATAAATATTATAGTTTAACAATTAATTGAAGAGGGTGACTCTTTGGCAACACTCAAATTTTAGACAGTTAACTGCTGGGAAATTCCAGGATTCCATCTTTATTTCATCATTTTTTTTAGGATTGAATTATTTTCATCATCATCATTGGTGCTACAGCCCTATAAAAGAGCCTCGACTTTCCCCAAGTCTATTATGCTAGTCAGTTCTATCCATTGCCAACTGTTGCCAGTTTGCTGCGCCTAACTTTCTACCATCCTCATCTACACCATCCCTCCATCTGAGTTTTGGCCTACCCCTACTTCTACTTCCCACAGGTTGTGACATAAGGATTCTTCTAGGAGGGTTGTTCTGCTGTGATGTTGCCAGATGTCCTGCCCATCTTAGTCTTCCTATTTTTATAAGGGATACTACGTCTTTACCACCAAATATATGTTTATATCTGTGATATATCTCGTAGTTGTACCTCCTTTTCCAAACACCATTTTCACAGATGCCACCGAATATTCTTCTCAGAATCCTTCGTTCAAATATAAGCAGGAGATTTTAATCTGCCTTGGAAATGGTTCGTGTCTCCGACCTATATGTCAACACTGGTTGAATAAGGGTTTTGTATAAGGTTATTTTTGTTTTTTGGCTTTAGTTTCTGCTTCTCATATGTCTACTCAGTCCAAAATAGCATTTGTTTGCTAGGATTATTCTTCGCTTGATTTCTTCCGTCATGACGTTCTCCTTGGTGATCAGGGAGCCTAAGTATGTGAATTTGTCCACCACTTCAGAGGTAGAATTATCACCCGTGAATTGGTGGCCGATGTTTCTGACTCTATTGTTGGGTGTTGATGCCATTATCTTAGTTTTCTCTTCATTTACTCGCAGGTCCATATTTTTTGAGGCGTTTGACAAGGTGGTATACATTTCTTCTAGCTTGCGTGTTGTGCGGGCAACTAGGTCATATCTGCATATGCCAAAATTTGAGATGATTTATTAACAATGTTTCCTCTATTAGTTATGTTAAAAAGGAGACACGCCAGCGCATCTCCCTGTCGCAGCCCAACATGCATTTCAAATGCCTGTGATTGTTCGCCCTGTATTTCGACTTTGCAAACAACTTTACGCATTGTAGCCTTAACCAATCTTATCATTTTATCGGGGATGTGGAATTCATCCATGGCTTCATACAATTTATTTCTTAGGACACTATCATAGGCCATTTTAAAAACAACGAAAAGATGGTATGTGTCGATATTGAATTCATTGGTTTTTTTCCAGTATTTGCCTTGGCACAAAGATCTGGTCTGTTGTTGATCGACCATGCCTAAAACCACTTTGATATTCGCCAAGAAGCTCCTCTGAATATATACTCAGGCGACCATATAAAATACTCGAAAATATTTTGTATGCTGTATTAAGGAGGGTTATTCCCCTATAGTTTCTACATTCCAATTGATCACCCTTTTTGTGTAGCGGGCAAACGATCCCAATACACCACTCTTCCGGGATTTGTTCCCCATTCCAGGCTCTCAGTATGATTTTATATATATGATTAGTCAGATTAGCACCTCCACGTTTAAGTTCCGCGGGTATACTATCACTTCCTGGAGATTTATTATTTTTTAGGTGTTTTATTGCATCCTGTACTTCTTGAATTGATGGAGGCTTCAATGGTGTATTGTTGCTTGCTCCTGGGGGTGGTTGATTTGGATCTTCTACTTAGATAGTAAGTAGTTATTTATAGTGTTCCACCCACCTTTTCAATACTTCTTCTTTTGTATTGAGTATATGCCCCTCCTTATCCTTACATAGTCCGATCCTTTGTTTAAATTCTTTTCTTGCTTTATTTAGATTTTTATAGAATTTTCTTGTTTGATTTTCTTTTTTTAATGCCTCAAGTTCTTCCAATATTCTATTTTCATAAGTTCGCTTTTTTTTCCAATGGATGTACTTCTCTTCTCTTCTGAGATCTTTATATTTTTGTTCTTTTTCTCGGGTTCTTCTTTGCTGCATCAGTTTATATGCATTGGTATTTCTTCTTGTAATGTCCTCGCACTCAGCATCGAACCACTCATTGCGTGGTGGTGGTCTTTGCGGCCCTAAAATGTTATTTGCTGCGTCTTTAATATAATTTTTACACATTTCCCATTGTTCACTAATTGTTAGATTCTCTTTAGTTATATATTTAGTTTCGATATAGTTTTGAAACCTTTCTACCGTTTGCGGGTTTTTGAGAAGTTCAATATTAAGGCGCCTTGTTTTGGTACTTCTCTCCTTCTTCGCATTTGAGATTCTAGCCCGAATTCTTGTGGCAACTAGAAAATGATCTGAATCAATATTGGTGTCTCGATAGGTGCGGACATCCATAAGGTTGGAGAAGTGTCTAGCATCTATGATCACATGATCAATTTGGTTATTCGTTAATCAATCAGGTGAGGCCCAAGTCCCCATATGTATTTTTTTGTTTAGAAAACATTTGCCGAAATTATTTTATTAGAAATTAATTCCATTGCTATGTCTCTGTAGGTGCCTTTGTAAGTCGTTCTGTGAATGTCCTACTATCTACATCTTCTTATTAAATTAAGGGAGAATTCCGAATAATAATAATAATATGAAATAAGACATAAAGTCAGCTGAAAATGATTTTATGTTAAAATAATTAAATTTTCTTTTAAAACTTTTGAATATGAAAAGGAGGATGCTCCATATGTATTCAATTCATTTATTGTATATAATGATTAAAAGTAAATCGTTCTAATTATGTTTTTTTTTCAGGTACGTTTGAATTGAATCTGATACGTAAGTCGAATTTTTTGTTTTTCAAGTAGTTTCATTGAAATAAAAATTTGGAATATATATGTCTATGCATTTTTAGAAAATTTACATTTACTAAAGGGATAACGAGTCCGAAATTGTTAAATATTAATAAAAGCCCTTTCGCGATAGTAGTGGTTGGGGATTTAATTCGTAAAAACATGATACGTGGTGATCATAGATATGAATATAATTTATTAACATATACTTTACGCAGTGGCTTGAAATAATGAAAGATGCTTCTTTCTATAAGATCGATTTATAATTTCATTAATATAAACGTTGCAGAATTTATTCTGAAGAAGACAATAAAGGAAACTGTCGTAGGAGAAGAATATACCAGTCTTGAAATGAAAGAAAAATGTACCGGTGTCAGTATTACAATGGAAACTCATTTTTCACATATTATACATACGACATATCAACTATTCCATTTTGACAGCTGTGATGTTAGCATGTAATTCACTATTCAATAAGAGTTGCTTAGATAATATTTTTTTAACTTTTATTATGTTTGTAATAAATTACTGAAGTAAGTGTAATAATAAACAGATCTTAATTTTTTTACAATTGATCTACAGGGTGTTTCATTAAGAATTTCCCATATAGTAACTGGAGAGACCTTAGCGCAAAATTCGAAGATATTCCTAAAACACTTAAAAATAAATAAATAAAAGAGAATTCAAATTAACAACCATACCTTTGAGCAAAAGAATTCACATATCTTGGATCGCTAGTAAACGCAACAAACGCGACAAGCGACGAATTAAACAGATGTGTAGCAATAGCAAACAGAACCGTTCACGGTCTCCAGAAAGATTTAAAAAATAAAAATATAAAACGTGCAGTAAAGCTTAATATACAGTGTGTCCGTAAAGTATGGAATACATTCGATATTTCCTAAATGAAACGCCTTTTTATAAAAATCTAAAACAGGTCGATTTTTAAATTTAATGTTCTACATTTTACAATAAAATTTCATTATACAAGGTGATACACATTACAGTGATGACGTCATCGGCTCTTTTTTAAATGTAACACTCTGTATTTTAGGACATTTTTAGATCGATAAAAATGAGCTGATTCCAAAAAAGTATAATACTGGGGGTCTAACGGATATAATTTGAAAGATATGCGCTTAGAAAATTAATTTTTATTGATTTATAATATTAATAAATTATAAATAAGTTATAATAAATAACTTGAAAGTAATCCAGTAATTAATACATGACTTAATCTTAAATGTTCGAATTGTAGCCCTTATTGTATTTGACAGTAACCCAAACGTTGTACAAATTCTTGTAGAACCTTGTTTATGCTTTCTTGAGAAATATTGTTTATTTCTTTACGAATTCTTGTTTTTAAGTCTCCAATATTTACAGGTTTCGTTTTATAAACAACATTCTTTAAATTACCCCACATAAAATAATCCAAAAGATTGAGGTCTGGCGACCTCGCTGGCCATTTAATATGTCCACGTCTTCCAATCCACCTGTTCGGAAAAACTTCGTTCAGGTACCTTCGAACTAATGCGGAGACGCACCAACCTGTTGAAACCATAAACTTTTATCAAAACCTTTAAGATTAATTGTACTGGGGAATAAATTAACTAAAGTAGGTACGAGATACCCACTTAAAAACTGAAGGTATGCTGGCCCGTTTAAATTACCTTCGAAATAGTAGCGTCCAATGATTTTATTTTTTACAATGCCAACCCATACGTTTGTTTACCTTTTGCGGGTATTGTGTATGATGTTCCCGCATCCAGTTGGAGTTTTTTTTTGCCCAGTATCTACAATTCTGACGGTTGACCTCGCCTTTAATTTGAATGTAGCCTCATCAGAAAAAATAATATTTTGAACCAAGAGAGGGTTTCAGTGGCTGTTATCCATCATTATTTCGCAAAATTGTATTCTTTTATCTGGATCATCCTCGCTTAATTCCTGTACAACTGTGCATTTTACTTACTTTACTTACTTTTACGTACTTTGTGTACCGTTGTTTTGCAAACATCGAGATCACTACTAACGTTACGAACAGAAGTGTGCGCATCTTCTTCAAAAGCAAGTAGAACATCTAATGTAACATAATTTACAGAGGGACGACCTGATTTGCGTGCATTTTCAACCGTACCAGTTTCTTGAAATTTCTTTTCAATCTTACTTAAGGTCGTGGCATATTATCGTGCACGTTGCGTTTCCAGCACATAGCGTTTAGTTTCCGAAAAATATAATTTAAATGGTTTTAAATATGAACAACGCACACTGTCCGGAACATAGCGTTTCAGACACTTAACGTTTCCGTTCAGTATATTTGAAAACAATATTTTACTGATGCCGACGGCTACGTAACGAGTCGTAACCGGTTGGTAAGGATAATGTGAATTAGATGTTCGTCGTTTTCCCCCCGTTGTTTATTTAGGTATTTGTTTGATTTTGATACAGAGTATTTAAAAAAATAATTTTCGAGGCTATTTTGTCATTTATGCATGTGTTTTTATTGCTTTGTGACAATTAATTACGGAAGTGATAAACAATTAGGACTTTTGTACGGAAATGATACCTCTTCTTATTTATGTATGGCTTTGTTAAATGTAGTATTTTGCTTTTTAACTGAAGGTGAAATTAAATTTAAAACGTATTTAAACTGAATCCTATTCATTCTAAAATATCCATAATATTTTTCATCGTCATCAATTAATTCTTTGTATAAAGTCCAGTATTCACATTCCTTCTTCCTTTCTCTTAGCATTGGATGTACTTCAAACCTTATTTTTAACACAGTTTTTCATTCTTCATCGTTAAGTAGAAGAGCAATTGCACATAATTTTTGTCGAGAAAAGCGAGATTATATCTTCACCGAATCAAACTGAAACGTTCTATGTATGAAAATGTGAACGCGCAGCCCAATTGCTGGAGTGGAAACGCTACGTGCCGGAAACTATACGTGCACGATAATATGCCGCGACCTTTACTGTTGACTGCGTGATGGGTATTTCTGGATATTTATCATTAAATAAGTTACACATTTTTATCTGAGTTCGCGATTTGTCTCCATATCCAATCGTCATGAGTATTTCAATTCTTTGCTTTACACTCAAATTCATTTCTACTTAAAATTAATTCTAAGCAATAATACAGAACATTCACGAATCAATACAATTATTGTTCTACTTAATTGTTATTGAACGTTACTAAAAATAATTACAGTTTACCAAAAACTAGAAGTAGGCCACTTTGTTGCGATTGATAATAAATAATTTATTTTCTAAGCGCATATCTTTTAAATTATATCTATTAGACCCGAATATAATACTTTTTTGAAATCAGCTCATTTTTATCGATCTAAAAATGTCCTAAAATACAGGGTGTTATATTTAAAAAAAGAGCCGATGACGTCATCACTGTAATGTGGATCACCTTGTATAATGAAATTTTATTGTAAAATGTAGAACAATAAATTTAAAAATCGACGTGTTTTAGATTTTTTTAAAAAGGCTTTTCATTTAGGAAATATCGAATTTATTCCATACTTTACAGACACACTGTATACAAGACCTTAATAAGACCGGTTTTGATATATTGGGCTGAAACGTGGACCTTATCTCAAAATGATGAAAGACTTCTTGGTATTTTTGAGAGACAAATCCTTAGAAAGATTTTTGGGGCTGTAAATGAAAATGGGCTATGGCGTCGAAGGTACAACTTTGAATTATATCAGTTATACACCGATCCAGATATTGTGTAATTCGTTAAAGTGCAGAGACTTAGATAGGCTGGACACGTTGCTAGGATATCAGATCACGAACACACGAAGAGATTAACATTTTCAAAACCAGTGGGCACAAGAAGCAGAGGACGACCACGAAGGAGACGAATTGATGATGTCAATGATGTCTAAGGGTCAGAATGGAGGGAAGTTGCCTGGAATCGACCAGAGATTTCTGTTACTATAATAATAATATCGTATGGCATTTTTTCGGGGAGATACTATCGGACAAGGTTCGGCGCCATTTGCATCTTCAAAACTGTTTCAAGTAGCTATTGTCGATGTACACACTAGCCCAGAGGAACCGACGGCTTAACGTGCCCTCCGAAGCACAGTGGACGGCTCGTATCATTTTTAGAAATGAAAATTTCGTTGTTAGTGCCGAGATTTCTGTTACTTAACGGACTCGAAAGAGGAGCTTATTGAACATTATTTGTAATAGAACAATCTGTATCTCGGTAAGGAGGAACATTTGATTTAAGTGTTTTAGGTTAAATCTTTGTATTTTGTCCTAATGTTTTCCAGTTACTATATGGACAAGTTCTTAATGAAACACCTTGTATACAATCTGATAACATTAAACGGGATTTGTGCAAACTATTTATTTTTTGACAAATGTCCAATACACTAAAATGAGCTGATATTAATTGAGTTGTAATATTCGTGGTTTTGGTTAAGTTACGTGTTTTCCACAAGTGTTGTACAAAAAATTTGTACCCGACTGTCAGGCTGACCGATCTGGTCATGCAACCGCTTCATCCCACAGCCTACTTCCCCTTACTCAACCTGTCGAGTCGGGCCAACCACCGACCTCCGACCCCAACACGAATCCGTCAACTTATTGTAATTCAGAGTATTCAGTTCACAAAAATGTCTCAAATATCGACGGATGAGAAAACCATGATTGAGGAATTACTGGAAAGCTAAAAAACTTCCTGCTATGTGTTGGATGTTCAGTGTGATCGTGTGATGCATACTCAAAACCGAGATCTTAGGAATTAATCATGTAATTCTCTTCTGGAAACGTCTTTCTTTTTTTATGGCCCTTAACCCTACTTTCGACCAGGTAGTGAATAGAATTCGCATTTGCTCCTCTCCTGGTGCGAACGTGTATTATATTCGATTGGTGTCCTTGGATCTATTCGATTGGAGTAAGTCCGTCTGGTGATTTCCAGGTGCATTTATGTATATCTTTTCGAGCGAAGTATGTGCTGGCAATCACCGTGTTAAGTGACCTTGCTAGGTTTATTAACCTATTGTCATTGTCATTTGATTGCTCATGGAGACTGTGCTTACATTGAACTCATAGAATTTTATAGACACTGGGGTGCAAAATTAACCGGACACTCAGATTTTTCCTAAAAACTGGCGTTTAAAAAAGTTTAAGATGTTGCCAATTGAGTATTTAATAATAAACAAAATTTAAAAGTCAAATTTATTACAGCTCAAGAATGTTACACAGAAAAAACAATAAACAACTCAAAAAATTTGAAAATCTGCAAAGAAACAAAAATTATTATTTTTAAATATAAACATTTTTTATGGAAAACGATATTTAAGAGAGTGTATTTCCTCTACGATCGCTAATAACGGCTCTAATTCGATCAGGCATACTTCGGATTAAGGCAGCAAAGTCTGCTTGATAGATTTGCCCCCATTCGTCACGAACTGCTTGCTCCAAATCATTCATGGTTTCAAACACACCATGGTTACGTCGAATACGTCTTCCCAGAATATCCCATGTATGCTCTATTGGATTTAAGTCTGTACTCCTTGGGGGCCATGGTAATAAACGAATCCCAACTTCATCCAAGCAATCCCGTGCTATTCTTGCGATGTGTGGACGAGCATTATCTTGTATCAGACGAAAGTTTTTTCCAACAAATGGGGCAAATGGCACTACAAGATCTTCCAAACATTGCTGAATATACCGTTGAGCGTTCAGATTGCTCCCTTGAATTGTAATTGTAACAAGTTCTGTATGAGCCTCTAGGGAAATGCCTGCCCACACCATTATACTACCTCCACCAAATTAAACTTTCGGAGTAAAACAACATTGCTGATAACGTTCACCAGCTCTTCTCCATATCCTAGGCCGCGGATCTGATGAGTATCTGTTAAAGCTTGATTCATCCGCGAAAAGCACAGCACTCCAATAGTCAACACTACAATTAAGATGTATGCGAGCAAAGTATAAGCGTTGCCTTCTATGATCTATTGTTAATAGAGGTGCCATGACAGGTATTCTGGATCTTAATCCATATTCATTTAAGCTCTTCGAACGCTACGAGTATAAACGGAAATCGTGTTTCTATGGACATCATCTAATCGTTGGTGCTGATAATGTACGATCGCGTAATGCTCGTGGTTCTTCGTCTACCTTGACCTGGCCTCCTGGTATATTGTCCTGTTTCCCGAAATCCTTGTATTACATCAAACGTTGTACTTCGAGATATTCCTAAAGCATTTGCGATGTAACGAATGCTCCGCCCATCATCCTATAAAGCAACAACTTGTGCTACTTCTTCTGGTATCATAATTTTTTTAATGTAAGTTTTAAAGGAGACAATACAAAAACCTACAGCCGAACTTATAATCAGGTACAGTACCACTTGTTCTTCTTCTTCTTCAAGTTCCGCTCCTATCGGAGATTGGAAATCATTCTGGCAATTATAATTTTGTTGGTTACGCGCCTGAATAGTTCAATTGAACTGCATCCAAACCATTCACGGAGATTGCGTAGCTACGAAATTTTACGTCTTCCTACGCTTCTTCTGTCTGTGATTTTACCCTGCAGTACCACAGTACCACAATAAACTACAGTACCACAATAAACTTAAATTAACACTAAGCCACTTTTTCACATTAATAATAAAACGTATGTGTAAAAGTGTTGCTGTTCTCACAAAACATCTAAACAGGTTCAAACAAGAAAAAACGTGATCGCTTCTTCTTCTTTTGGTGCCTATCCTCTGTGGATGTTGACAATCACGTTGGTCCATACAACTTTGTTGACAGCTGCTCTAAATAGGTGTATGGTAGTCATTCCTGCCCACTGTCAGATGTTCTTCAACCACGATGTCTTTCTGCGCCATTAAGATCTTTTGCCTTCTATCTTGCCTTGTAAAATTAGTTGAATTAGTTGATACTTCTCATTGCGCATCACATGTCCTAAGTATGTCATCTTTCTGATTTTCACGATACGCATAATTTCCAGATCTTTATTCATACGTTAGATCACGGTGTTGTTTGTAACATGATGGATATAGGAAATTCTGAGCATGCGGCGGTAGCACCACATTTCGAAGGCTTCTAATCGTTTGGGTGTTGCCTCCGTCAGGGTCCAGGCTTCGACTCCATATAAAAGAGTAGAAAATACATAGCATCTCAAGACTCGTGTTCTTATATCAATGTCCAGGTGCATATTACATAAAATCTTCCTGAGGCGATTGAAGACAGCTCTCGCCTTTTCTATACATCTTATTTCCTGTGAGTTCCATTCCTTATTTAGGCTGCATCCAATGTATGTAATTTTGTCGATTATTTTCAAGGGTTCATTATTAGCTGTGAATTGGTGCTGTATTACGTCGTTTTTACTTACTACAAGAATTTTGGTCTTCTTACAGTTTATTTTCATGCCGTGTCTGTCACATGCTAATAAGGCATAAAATACAATTCAAACAAATTAAACAAATTTTAATATAAACACCAACAAAAAACAAAAAAATCTGAGTGTCCGGTTAATTTTGCACCCCAGCGTATATTATTCCTTAAAAATTATAAGATTTGTTTTTAAACAATATTTTTACTTCTGTTTTCTCGGGCACACAATTTTAAATTTATTACTCAATTTTTTTACTTGTACTCTTTTATTTTTAAGCGAACGAAAGAAACACCCCTCAAAATAAATCTTTAAAACATCCCTGTACATACTTCACCTCAACGTCATAACAACGCAGCATGTATCTGATAACAGCGAGGCGAAGAACGTCTTTCCCCCATTCCATATCGATTGAGTTTCAATGGCAGTGTGGCCACCGTCTCTTGATGAGCGAATCCACTCTTGTGACTTGTGACATATATTTTCAATCGCCGCTGTAGATGCATTTGTTTCCTTCCACGGCAGACGTGTTTATTCTTCGCGAATGTAGCTAACTCGTCAGCCACCACGAATTTTGAATTTTGTTATCGCTATTGCTAGCCGAGTGGTTATCGCTCGCGGAGTGTTTCCTGGTCGAATTACTGTATCCGACGCATTGTTTTAATACATTTTTAATAGTCTGTTTGTGTCGTTGTTTTGGTGAGCGCAGTAGATAAGTGAGACTGATCGGTGTTTGCTAGTTCGAGAACAATGGATATTATGGAATCCGAACTTTATCATCAGCTTGATCAGCTGGAAGAGGAGTTTAATGTGATTTTGAGGAAAGACAGTGTTTCTTCTTTAAATAGACTAAATAGTAACAGCGTTACTTCTATTAACAGTGTTAACAGTAATGCTTCGAGGAAATCCGAATGGGAGGATTATTGGGCATGGTCAGTATTTTCAAATTGTTTGCATTCAAAGATTTATACGTTATCTGTTGAAATTGTTTTATTTGCAAGGATTGTTTCGTCTCATAAAACTATTATTTTTGTGTGTTTATAGACAATCAAATTGTGTTGATTCGTCCTATAAATATAAATATAATAATTGCAATTTTTTGTATAATGGTGCACTTCCAAAGTTATGCTACAAAAATATTCTCATCCCTCATTTTGGAGTTCATGTTTAATTGAGATGTTTGATTTATGTTGAAGACATACATAATACATACATAGTAGTCGAAAGTGAAGTTGATTTATTAATTTAAACACAGTGGCTCTTGCTCCATTGACTTTTGATATTTTAGGAAAAAATAAAGTTTTTCGATATGTTCTTTAGAAGGTAATTTAAATGGTCATTAAATGTCATAAATTATCCAACTGGAACGCCAAATACTTTATGGATGTTAATGTTCAATTTCCTCGATTGATTTTTAAACTAATTCCATTTATAAGTATTCTGTAATATTTACATTTGGTAGTAGTTACAGTTGCGTTGGTTTTACTGACATTCAATTTTAATCGATTATATTACAGATATTTATCCATTTTGTCAAGAATAGTATTCAGTGTATTAATAGACCATGGACAGCGAACTAATGATTTTCTCATGACAACATCGCCATGTTGGCATTTTTACACGAATTAAAAAAAAAACATAATGTCGTACGACCCTTAAAATCCGAGTGAGACTTTTTTTAAATTCAGCGGGACTTTGTAAACAATAAACAATTTAAAAAGAATAATTTGAAAGATTAATAGTTCAAGTTTAGACAAAAAAGCCGTCCATGATGCTTGATAGATAAAGATTTTAAAAAAGAAGCGATTTTATTATTTCAAAAACTGAATTCATAAATTAAAATTTATAAAAGTCGCAATATCTCCTGTTCTAATCAACGAAAATTGATGTTTTTTTTTTAATTTGGGTTACTTCGTGGTATATATTGTAAAAATGCATATGTAATGTTTTGCAGTCAAGAAAAGTAATTGAAAGGCTTGTGAAACAATGACAAGCCTCAAAAAGGTAAAAGTGAGATATTTGACTTTGAATGTTAAAAATAATATTATAAAATCCAGTAACAATTTTTGTTGTTTTAGTTTAGATATGCATGGATCATGCCCTATGGAACTATAGTTACAACAATATTAATAAAATTACTCCAAACTTGAGAAAAAACAGTCTTTATTTAAAAAAATTGTGGCTTGTTACATTATTACATTAATAATAAGTACCCAAAATCTTATTTAATCAACCAGCTCATCAGCAACATCAGGGCTGACATCCTCTCGTAAACTATTGTAGAAGTGATGATACACGGAAGCTATGTAGGGTAATAATGGTCTCACATTTTCGAGTTTCTTTTGAGCTCAATATACTTCTGTTGTTAATCGATACAGAAAGCACATTTGGACGTCGCTTCTTGACAACAGTAACGGGGTTGTAGGTACCATTCACAGAATGCTTAACGTAAAATGCTTTTCTGTTATCACTCTTGAACAAACAGAATGTTAACGTAAAATGCTGTTCTGTTATCACTCTTGAATAAAAAGGAAAAAACATTGGAAAAATCCAAAGATTTCTGGTCATCACTGCGAATTCTCTTTTTAATGTTCTCTAAGACTGGTTGTAGGAAATCTTCCTGCTTGAATAACAGCTAAGTTGAAGGGCTTCTTTTAATTAGATTCTTTTATAATTTTATGCCACTTCTCAGAAGAGTACACAAGCGGAGCATACTTTCTATATCGTTTTTCTATAAGAGCAAAATTCCTGTCAGAGGGAAGGTGAGTGTGTCCGCTGACTAAAAATTGGGTGTAATAGACTTAAACTTTTGTTCCTTCACTAGCTTTAACCATAAAGACATTAAAAGCCATTTTTGGTTTGCCCGGGACAATTATCCGTGAAGAAAACGAGATGTTCTACTTCACCTACCTTTGAGCTCAGAAATTTTATGAGTATTGATGCAATTTCATCGCTTCCTCTTTTTGCAACGTTTTCCGTCTAGACAACCATATGACCAGCGTCTTTCGTACAATCATGGATTCCTAGATTATACATCCATATTTTCCTGCAATAAAATGCAGGAACAGTGGTTAATTTGGGAATCGGTAACGCTTGCTGCAAGTCAAACGATATAACACATGTCTTCTTTTCAATTTTGAACCGGGCTGTTTCGCTCTTCAGTAATTGTTGCATTCCCTAAGCCTTACACTTGTGCAAGTTAAGTCTTGTTGATTCGCTATAATCTTTTTTTTTCTGATTTTGTTGACTCTATTTGGACTCGATACAGAATATCTTACTTTAATATGCTCCTTAACTGGTTCAGTTCCCGCTTCTTTACACCAAGGGAGATATCGATCCTAATAGAGACTAGCTATACTCATGTTATGGTCCAGGTAAACTTTATTCATGTTCTCTTGTCGACTGTAGTGATTTTGATACTTTGGAATCAAATGTATGTGGTTTTTAACACTTAGTATTTTCGAATCAGATATTTTGTTCACATGGTTTGTATGCTTTCCTCTGTTGTCTCTTTCTGGCACTAGATTTTCTTCTATCTTCTTGCGACAATGTTATTTACTTTGCCCTTAGAAGCTTGAAGTCCATGGATATTTAAAAATTCTGTTTTACAGACACGTGTAGTTTCACCATTAACATAATGGAGTAGACTGCATTGCTCTTCCTATGCGATTCTTAATGTGTTTGCTTCTTTGGGTAGGACATTCTCTTCTTAACAATATCTATACATCCAAATAAGTAGCTATTTTGTAACTCCCATGAACCAACGTTTCAAAACTCGTTAAAAATATTGTTTTCGTAGACCTGAAGCTTTTTTCTACACTTCTTAGTGCAGCTACAAGGCGGTCCCAATTCTCGACCAGGCACATTTTTTTTTTTCGTTTTGTCGCTTACACACGGTTGCAATAAATTTCGTCGAATTTTTCTTTTTGATCTTGAATAACAGTGTTCATTTTTTGTCTCCATCGAATTGTGAAGTTTTGTCGGGTGTGTTTGGTTTTGTCCTTTTTCTTGACGGATCTTGTTCATTATCCTACAACAAAATGCAATAATATAACAAGCCATGTCACAAGCCACTAAAATCATACTTTAATCTTGAATGGCAATAATGTGACAAGCCACAGTTAACAAAAAAATTACATACCGCTGTATTTTCATCACTTGAGTCACTTCTAGATTGTACATAGTCAGGATCACGGTCACTGTCATCAAACGTCGACTTAACTTCAATATTTTTCTTACTTGAATCGTAAAACTCACAGAAATATCCGAATCGCTTGTTCCCCTCATGTTCGCCATTTTGATGTGACTTGTCATTATGCCAAGTAGATGCTAAGACAAATTAGATCTATGCAATAATGTTACTATAGGTTTATCACGCCATCTATTAACGAAGGATGAAATAAATTTTTATTTACCTGTGGCGTAACGAATGTTATTTATCGGGAACCCGTTTACCTTTATTCCACACTCAGAGCCTTCCAGTGCCTCTGCAAAAATGTTCTCCACATAGAGATTGAAGAGCATAGGAGACAAAATACACCCCTGTCGCACCCCTCTTAAAATTTCTAATTCTTCTGTGTTGGTTGAGTTGTTCAGTCTCACTCGTGCTTTTTGATTCCAATAGAGATTCTGGATAACTCTATGTCTTTTTTTGTCAATGTTAGCGTTGTGTAGCATTTTTATCATTGCGTCATGTTTTACGGTGTCAAACGCTTTTTCATAATCGAGGAATGTTATGACTATATCCTTTCGTTGATCCATGCAGTTTTGTACAAGCGTATTCAAGCAGAAAGCTGCTTCACGTGTACCCAGTCCGCTCTTGAAACCAAATTGTGTCTCACCGCTTAGATCCTCCAGCTTTCTGAAGATTCTTGTGTGAAGGATGCGAAGAAACACGTTAATCAAATGGCTCATTAAACTTATCAGTCTGTGGTCTTTGAATTTTGTCGCTCTTTGTGATTTAGAGATCATTATAAAGGTTGAATAAAGCCAATCCGTTGGAATGTGGCCAGTGTTATATATGACATTGTAAATTGTTACCAGCATGTCGATGTTATCATCTTCCAATATTTTTATGGCTTCCGTAGTAATTCCATCCGGTCCAGGGGTCTTGCCTAGTTTTGCTACTTTTATAGCGTACTCCACCTCGGCGCGAATAATGGGAGGGCCGGATAAATTTTCCGTGGATAGTTTAGTAGTTGGCAGATTCGGTCTATTATCCGCAAAGAGGGACGAAGCATAGTTTGCCCAGATTTTAGCTAGTTCTTCCTGGGTATGAACGTAGTGTCCTTGATCATTCTTCAGGCGAGTCTCATGGTGTTTCTGGTATATACTCGAAATTTCTTTGACCTTTTTATGTAGTCCAAAGCTGTCTCCCTTTTCTTGTAGTGATTCCAATTCTTCACAACGTTCTTTCATCCAGCTTTGCTTTGCGTTTTTAATTCTTGCCCTTATCGTATCGTTTGTATTCCTGTTGATTCTGATGTATTTTGTACTGTCTGCGTTGCTCCATTAGATCAAGTATCTCATCCGTCATTCACTCGTTTTTGTGATTTCTTTTTATTTTACTTGCGACTACTTCGTCAGCCTCGACTATAGCTATTTTTATTTTCTCACAGGTTTCCTCTATGCAATTTCCTTGTATGTATTCTGGCTATAATTATTTTATTAACTGATGCTTTAAATAGATTAGTTGTTGTTGTGGAGAACAATTTCCTCAGGTTTTTTAACCATGATATTCTTCTTCTCCCAATTTCTCGCTTTCCAAATACTTTGCCTTGAAGGATTATTTTCAGTAATCTGTATTTAGTGTCGTTTATAATTATGACTGATTCTAGTTTTTAAAAAGTTTCTGTAGGTGTGCTTGAAGAGTTTTATCATTTTACATTTAACAAAAATGATAAATCACCATCAGAGTCTAGATTTTGCTGATATAGTATGTTTATTTAATCAATTAGTACATTACAATTTACAAATTTGTTGCATTAAAATCTTTTTAATAAGAAAACCAAAGGTTTAATTTATTTGCCTTTGGCATTTGTATAAAAATTCCTACTTTTGGCATATTTTATATGCCTCGAATATTTTAATTTCTGTAAAAAATATTAAAAACACTTCCGAGTCTCATCCCTTTGATACATAATTCTCAAACAAATTAAAAATTCATTGTAAACATTAATTAAATGACTAATATTTGTTTTAATTATTTTTAAGTGCTTGCCGAGAATCGCTATCTATGAAAAAAAATTTGATATTAAAATTGTGACGATGTTTTCTTTTTGAGTGTGACGCAAAATAACCTTATAACGACGAAATTTCCAGCGTTAAAGTAAATATTTATTTTCTTTGTTAGTTATTTATGAACGTAGTGCTGTATTTAGTATTGACATTTGAATCATAATAATTCTTCTTAAAATGATCTATTCTTACAGAATAATTGTTATTGTAATTTGTATCAACTCAGCGTTTCCAAATATCTTATGAGAACAATATAAATAAGTTATAAAATAAACTCCAACATCTTTCGTCATCAGTCAGAAATTTTTGATATCTTTTTTGAGTATATTATTATTAATTTTGTTTCGGATAAGCCTAACTATGGTTACGTTTTTTTATTTTTGGTTACGTGAAACGGAGTTGGAATTCCAAGAATTGAACATACAGCAGATACGTTTTTCAACAATCATGAATTCTCTATAATATCTATCAGTTATAAATCGGGAGCCAGTAGAAAATTGGCGCAAAAATGTTTTTTTAAGTTTTAAAAAATTTATTTAAGGCAAAACCAAAACGTCAAAATCCGAAGATTTCTTAGTTTTCGAAACCAAAATTGAGATTATTGCCAATTCATCTTCGCAAGAACCTTTAGTGAACTGGTTTCTTATACTCAAAACTAAGTCTCTGACATATATTGGGATATAACTAAAATCTGATAAGAAAAAGTAATTTTTACAGAGGTTACAGACCTACATTATCGTTTGTAATAAATTATAATCTCGTAATCTGCAGTTATTCAAAAATCATCTGTTTCGAAATATTATAAGTAAAAATAATTTAAATAAATATCAAGTTCTGAAGCTATTTTCTTGTGGCATTTTAAATTAATTACTATTTAAATGGGAATAAGCCACAATTAAAGGTTAAAATACGTTTATTGACGTTTCAATTTCCACTTAGGAAATTTCCGAAAATAAACGTATTTTAACCTTTAATTGTGGCTTATTCCCATTTAAATAGTAATTAAATATCAAGTATTGTATTAAAAAGATTAATGAAACTATAAATAAAAAAATGGCATTCATCTGTTTCATGATACTATAAATAAAATTATCTGTATCTTAGAATATGATTAAATAAATATTAAATATTGCATTAATTAATATTAATTACTTAATGTATAAATTGTTGTACATTGTCAAAATAGAAGAAAAATTACAAATTAAAGTAAATTTACAAATTGTCATCGAGCAATTATATCAAACAATTTGTAGCAAGCTCTGTGATATCCAACAGATTCATCATCATAATTGTAAATGAAATAATTTCACGGTGATTCGATTTGCACGCACAACACTACATTTTTTCGATTTTTTTTTATTAAATATTTAAACCCGTAACCGGTGAGGTGCAATTTCAGTTATATTGAGCGCGATGCGGAGTCCCACGGCCTCCTTTTTAAAAAAGAAAAGAAAAGATTTAGATATTTGAAAAAAATTCACTGAAATAAGTTACAACTGGACGAACTTTTCGCTCCTAGGTATATATAGTATTATATAAAAAAAAGTTATTAAAATACAAGGAAAAAAACAGTTAAGATTTGATTTCACGTACAGTGCGTCTGTGTATCCGCTTATACGTATTTCGCCCTAAAAGGGCTCTTCAGAACGGCTATTTACAGTCGTTCTGAACGTGAAAATAAATCTCTTCTGTCTTAGGAAGCAACTCTAACATGGCTTCGTATGGACGCAAATAGCGACATCTGATATTAACATCCGTAAACTAATTTTCGAAACCAAATTCAGATTTTTGCTTTAATCTGTGCCTTCTAAGAATTGCAAGGCAAAACAGATGTTGATAAAAATCAGAAGCAAAAATCTGAATTTGGTTTCGAAAATTAGTTTACGGATTTTAATATCAGATGTCGCTATTTGCGTCCATACGAAGCCTTGTTAGGGTTGCTTCCTAAGACAGAAGAGATTTATTTTCAAGTTCAGAGCGACTGTGAATAGCCGTTCTGAAGAGTCCTTTTAGGGCGAAATACGTATAAGCGGATACACAGACGCACTGTACGTAAAATCAAATCTTAACTAGGATTTTGGCTTAGTTGAGGAGATATGTTGTGGAATGCAATTTTTAGATTCCCCATATCTCTATTAACATCTTTATCAACGTGTGTTTTGCCTTGCAATTCTTAGAAGGCACAGCTTAAAGCAAAAATCTGAATTTGGTTTCGAAAATTAGTTTACGGATTTTATTAAAATATCTTTATTTTACAATAGTACTGAAATTTCTTCTTATTATAACAAGCCTCCACAACTTCATCAATTAAAAAAAGTGTTTTTTTTTGCGAAGTTTAGAATATCTATTCGGTTTAAGGGAATACTAATCATTAATTTTTATGCAAAAATAAACAAATTTATTCCGTAAAAAAAATTCTGACAACAGGTGAACTACACTAATTTTAAACGACATAGGAGCACATTTTGTACATATATATTATCTTACTACATGATAGACTTCTTACAATCATAGCATAAGTAAAATGTGTCTTTCTATGAAGTTTAGATGGGCATAAATAACAATATTTCCGAATCTCTAATTTTTCTTTGTGTGGAAATTCTACTGGTTCTTCGACTGCAAGTATTCTTCTTATCAAGTTTCTTATATCTTAGCTAATTCTAGGATTTTCAAATCGTTTCCTCATAAAAGGCTGTCAGTTTCAGGCTTTGAAAACAGCCGATTTCACGTTTTTCAAAATTTCAAACATTTATTATAACTCGAGAACGAACAACTTTTAGAAAAGTTACAGAAGACCTTGTGTTGTTCGGAGTGACTCAAAAAAACATTGTCTAGGGCAAAAAATTTAATTTTTGAAATTTGAAAATTTTTTTAAACAAAATCCTAAACAAAGTGGCAATAAACAAAACCAAACAAGGATATTACATTTGTAGTTGTCCAATTTGTGACTAACAGAATTTGTACAAATTACCAATAAGCTACATAGTTATTTATTATTGTCGATAAAATACCGTATTTACTACAGTAAAATCAGAAATATGAAAAATGTATTTAGTTATTATTGTGTATGACGTGTATGTTTAAAATTTACATAAAAATGTAAACAGGCTTCATATTAATTCAGAAAATCAAACATATTTATACAGAGTAGTTGGTATAAAAGCTGACCATAAATTATGTTCGTTGTAGACCTTGTCTAATGTTCATGACGTAATTCCTTAGTAAAACATTAAATTTTTCACACACGCATTGTAAGGCGAGAAAGAATTTGTAAGCAGGATAAAAGAAAAAATGAATTAGAAGACGAAATATAATCCTAATCTAACTTAGAGAGTTGTATGGATAGATACTATTAAAGATAGTACACTTGAAATACTTGGAAATCCCATAGGAAAGATCACACTAATGGTGACCAAGTTAAGTCCAAGAAATAGTAAAGGAAAGAGAAAATTTCATAGAGAGGACAACAAAATGATATATTTCTTCAAAATTGCGAGGTATACGTCCAATGTTATGCTAGTATTTATAGCTCTTTAGGTTTTCCGTTTTTTCTGTAAATATACTGAACTTTGTTATTTTAAATAGATCATCCTGTTTTTTCTTTTTAAATTTTTTTAAAAAATACTGAATATTTTTTATGTAATATTAGACACACTTAAATGTCTAAAATTCTCCTTTTACTGCGACCAAAAATCATTTGAGTACCTTCAAGTCACTATTGGTAGTTATTGGTATTCAGCTAGGCCCTGCTAGGGTTCTGTGAACACATTCAAGCAAGTTAAAAATCTCAGTATAGCAATCAGTATATCAAGCAATAGAGTCTCAGTAACTCCACCTCACTGTTTTGTAAGTTTTGTAATTGTTATAAAATTAAAGATTTTTGTGTAAAACCTGTTATTTTTAGATGGATTTGGTTGTTAGTACATCAAAAAAAGTTAATCCATTAGACAATAATTTTTAAAGTACTGTTTTAAGATGGTATAATGAGAATGAACATGCCTTGTCTGATATAGGAGATGGATATGATATCGAAGAACATGAATATCGACCTTTAAGTAAAACTGATGATAATGAACAATCTTTTTCAAAAGATGAAAATATTGATGAAGAATTAGACCAAGAGAATGAGGATGAAATTGGAAAAAAGTACTATTCTGGGAAAGATCGACAGAAATGGGCGGTAAATGTGTAAATATAATATAGTCATAACCGCACCAGGATTAAAAAGTCCTACTCGTACTCTAGGAGATGAAGCCACTCCAGAAGATATATGGAACCTTGTCATCTCTGAAGCTATGATAAATAGTATAGTGCAGTTTACAAATATAAAGATTGTAGAAATTCGAAGGTTTGCTGTAGAAACACGAACAGATTTGAAAGATACTACTTCAGTACTAGAATAGTACTGAAATACGAGCTTTGATGGGCCTACTAATATATACCTACTATAAAGAAAGAGAGATTTTTAGGACTGTTATATGCGGAAAACGATTTAGTGTTTTGATAAATTGCTTGAGGTTTGATGATGCTACATCTAGGAAAGAAAGACTGAAAGAAACACCAGCGGCTCATATTAATGACATTTTTGAAAATTGTCAAGATGTATTTACCATTAGGAAAAATGCATGCATTGGTGAGATGTTAATCGGGTTTAGAGGCCGGTGTAAGTTCCGGATGTACATACCAAATAAGCCACAAAAATATGGCGTAAAACTGATGCTAGATTCAATTTATTTGCCTATAATGACTATATATTATATATACCGGAAAAGGTTCGGATGGAATTGGTCTTTCAAATTCACAAAAAAACTTAACCAAACCCACACAATCGGTAATTCGTCTATCAAAACCTCTATTTGACAGTAATAGGAACATTACTGAAGATAATTGGTTTTCTTTTCTTAAGCTAGTGAAAGAGTTATAGTCCAGAGGCCTTACCTATGTCTGAACCATAAGAAATCAAAAAGGGAAATACCTCAGAATTTAAGGCAAACAAACAAAAACAAGTTGGTTCTGCATTAAATGGATTTTCTAAACATAAAACGGTAGTTTAATATATTCTTAAGAGAAACAAGGCTGTAATCCTCACTTCCCCTACGCATCACTGTCTTGCTACCGATGTTGAGAGTAACAAACCTGAAATAATATTCTATAATTCAAAAATAGGAGGCGTTGATGCACTAGATGAGAAGTGCACCATTTACAGCTCGACGTTGTCCAATGGCTATTGTTTATCAAATATTAGACATGATTAGGCATTTGTTATATCTAATTGTTTCAAAAATAATGGAAATACATCCCGAGTTAAATTCACAAAGGCACTAGCGAAAACCCTAAGATTTTGTTTAAAAAAAATTTCAAATTTCAAAAATTAACTTTTTTGTCTGGGACAAAGGTTTTTTGAGTCACTCTGAACAAAACAATGTCTTCTGTAAGTTTTCTGAAAGTTTTTCGTTCTCGAGTTATAATAAATGTTTGAAATTTTCAAAAACGTGAAATCGGCTGTTTTCAAAGCTCTGAAACTCTATTCAATTCGATTCGATATTTAATTAGATTCGATTCAATATTTGATTCGATTATCGAATCTATTATGGAATCGATTATCGATCGATTCGATAATCGATGTGATTCGATTTGATTCAATTAGATTCAATTCGATACTCGATTTTATTTTATTTTATTTCAGTTAGTTCATTTTATTTTATTAAGAAATACGTATGGGACTGCGTTTACTACTCCACGTAGTGTGTGGCCGCACGATTTGAGTTTTATCGCGTTTCTTTTGTTTTTATTTTTCCACTCCTTTCACCGATGTATCTCCTGGAAGGAATTGTGGATTCCTTTTTTGAGCAGTGGGACAGTATAAGAATGAAAATAACACCAAAAAAATTTTCTACAGGAAATCACCGAGGAAAAATTCAATGTAGAATCACTGTGGTACGACTCTACAAGAGAAATGTACCAAAGGAGACTAGCACAAAAGATACAGCTGAAACAAATAGACGACATCGAAGATATAAACGTGAGCAGGCACAAAAATTAAAAACAACATTAAAGAAGCAGCAAAAGCTATAGGAAAACGCAAAGTCATACTGAACAAAAGAAACAACAACAATACACCATGGTTCAGAAAAGAAATAAAAGAGAAATGTAAAGAGAAACGAGAGGCCTACACGAGGTACAAAACATCAAATACTCCAGAATCCCGAGACACCTTTGGAAGAATATGAAATGAAACAAAACAGTTGGTAAGAAGAACAAAAAATTAACACTGAGAACAGTTTACAAAAAGTATGGAAAGCGATTTCTACGGTACACAAAAACAAATATGAAGATTCATAAGAAACCAACGGAGAGAAATGGCAAAATTAAAGTTATACAATAACATACCAACAAACGAATGGGAAAGATACCTGACGAACTGTTTAAAGGAAAGGAAAATAATAATCAACACAATAAAGTACCTGAATTAAGACACGAAATAGAAATCAGTTTTCAGGAAGTAGGGATAGCCATAAATTCACTTAAAAATAGAAGTATAAATAGTCATCAGGACCAGACTGAATAACCAACGAGCTTCTAAAACACGGAGGAGAAAGATGATAAAACCAACTTCATAACCAACCTTCTTAAATAAAAAAGACTAGAGATGATAAAACCAACTTCAGCATAATGATACCAATGTTCAAGAAAGTAGATAAAGAAGACCCCAACAATGAAAAAGGTATAAATCTACTGAACACCGCACTTAAGCTTACGACAAAAGTCCTAACCAACAAAATCAATAAACTAACAACTTTATCAGATGAACAACAAGGATTCAGATCCTGCGTAGACGCCGTATTTGTAGTAAGACAAATCACAGAAAGGCCATCGAGTACAATAAACCAGCATATCTATGTTTTATAGACCTTACAAAGGCTTTCGATCGCATCCAAGTCGAAGACGTTTTACACCTTCTGTATAAAAGAAACATACCAATAAATATTATACAAACCATCGAAAACATCTAATTCCTTAATTGAATACAGGCAATGATAAATAAAACTTACACAGTGTATACCAGTACAGTCAGACAGGGTGACTCGTTAAGCCCACTTCTCTTTAATATAATAATGGACGAAATAATACAAGCAGTAAGTAAAGGTCATGGTTACAGAATGGGGAACAAAGAAATCTAAATATTCTGTTATGCAGACGACGTCGCATTAATCGCCGAGACAGAAGACGAGCTCCAAAGATTAACACACATCTTCAATACAACAGCCAAAAAATACAATATGATAATATCAGCAGAAAAAACCATATGTATGACATCTAAATACCCACTAAGATGTAAAATCGAAATTGATGGGAAAATAATAAAGCAGGAAGCAAGGTTTAGATTTGTGGGAATAGATATAACTAGTTACGGAGATGTTGAAGAAGTACGACAAAAAAGCTTAAAAGCAAGTAAAGCGGCGGGATCTCTTAATGACACAATCTGGAAAAACAAACACCTAAAACAAGACACAAAAACAAGAATCTATAAAGCAGCAATTAGACCTATATTAACATACACGGCGGAGACAAAACCTGACACATCTAAAACGAGACGACTACTAGAAACAACAGAGATGAAAATACTTCGACGAATATCAGGGAAAAGTCTGTTGGATAGGGAGAGAAACGAAAACATAAGAAGAGCATGCAATATAGAAGACATAAATGGATGGGTGACAAAACGGAAACAGGAGTGGAACGAACACATTAGTAGAATGGCAGAGGATAGGATACGAGATAAGTCACCAAATGGACGAAAAAGTATTGACAATCCAAGAAAAAGAAGGTGCGATAATTTAAACAATTTAGGGGGCTAATATTGAAGAAGAAATAGGCTTTAAAGCCTACATACAAGAAGGAAGAAGAAGGGACAGTACAAACTAAATAAAAAAATTAACGCATTACAGAAATAATCTTTGGTTTTTCTTTTTAAATATATCCACTACTTCATTTGCATAAATTTCTATTTCATATCCATAGTGATAGCTTTTAGACTTTGTAGAATCAACAAGCGCATGCGCACTGGACGTTTGTTTTACCATAGATAGAGTTAGCATAATCATTGTTTCCCGGAAGTGGTTGCAGCAACAAATTGTTTCTTCAACTTCAACAATATATAATTAGCATAGAACTTCAACAATAAATAAATTCCCTGAGGTTCACTTTTCTAGTTTCATCTGTTTTGGCCGATATCTCGATTTTTTTCATTAGTTTTGCGCTTTGGCCTGTTGCCCTTTGCATTGCCGAGATATAGCTATGGCTATAATATTAACGTTTGGAACGTCAGAAAATGCATATAAACATATGTTGTTGTCAGTTTGGATAACAAGTTGTAATTGAGTTTTTGAAGTTTATAGTTGTCATTCTGTTAAAGTATTATAATCAAGTTGGTGTTTAAAAATAATGTTATTTTAAAGCAGTGTAACAATCTATATACCAATTACAACTTCATTCCAAATTTTAATTGAATCATTTTAACTGAATCATAACATATAAGACACGAATATTTCCTGTTGAACGCGTTCCTGATTGTACTGGTGTAGGATGTAACAATTATATCTTGTAATGGTAACACCGCCGCCAATTATAAACATCCTTGTGATTGTTTAAAAGTCAGGGGCATTGCCACAAAGACTTTTAAAATAATGTTATGAAAATCTGCATCGTTAATCAAAACAAATCACTTTCGCATGTTAAATGTGGGAGACAATTTAATAATCAACTGTTTGTTTTTAATTTTATAACGAGAAGAAGCTGGAAAATATATATAACATAATAACAGCTGTACACTCACGTGAAACTGGTCACTTAAAAATTCTTTTTATGTGAGAGATTCTCATTCTTACGTCAGTTGAGGAGATATTTGTCTTTGTCACTTGGTCGTGAAATCTTCTCCTTTCATTAACCTTCAACAAGAAATCTTGTACTCTAGGTAAAAGCCACCAACTTTCTTATTGTAAGTTTAAGCACTTTTCCTGGTGGTCTACGCAGATCAGTTTTTCCTAGGCAAAACAAAAGATACAGGTTTCAATTAGTCTCTTGGATACTCAGTGTATTGCCTCTGTATAAATTCTCTTTTGGTCTCCTTCTTGGAAGTGATTTTTGCAGGCTTTGGTTCATTAGTGTACCTAGCTTGCGTAGATCCAGATCCATCCAATTGTATAAAACTGGTATACTGGTTCTTCCTATACGACCTGTGCTTTTTCTTCCAATTAGGGACCTATCCTGGGCTATTCTAACTAATCTGTTCTCTGCCATTCGACTGATATGGCTGTTCCATTCTCTTTTTCTTCCTTGCGCCCATTCAATAATGTTTTTAATTCTGCATAATCTCATTACTCCTTGTTTTATCTAGTAGTGTTTTTTCAGTTATTATATATATTCAGGGATTCTACAGTATTCACTGCCTTCCCTCGCTCAACCGTTTTCATCTCTCTCTGTTGTAACATTCTCCATCGTTTAGGCCTCTCTTACTCATGGCGTCGTCTACTTCGTTCCTCCAGGATCTTCGGGGTCTTCCTCTTTATCCATCTGCTGTCGCTAGTTCTTCTTAAATGTCCATACCACTTTAGTCTTTTGTTCTATATATGTTAATATGTCTGTTTCTATTGATGTTCTTTGCTTTATTTCGTCATTACTTCTCCTATCCATTCTTGTTACCCTGCAGCATCTTCGCAGGCATTCCATCTCTGTTGCTACTATCTTACTGCTGTTTTTCTTGTTTATAATCCGATTTTCAGCCCCATATGTCATAATACTTCGGACTAATGTTTTATAAATCTGTGTTTTTATCTTCATATTTAGGTGTCTATCCCACCATACTGAGTTAAGTTGCCGGATTGCTGTTCTTGTTTGTAGTAATCTTTGCTTAATTTCTTCCTCTGTTGTTGCCTTTTTCTTGATTATAAATCCAAGTATTTGAATTTATCCTTTCCTTTGATTGTTACGTTGTCGTCAATCTGTAGATCTTCTATGTCTTCTTACCTTGACGATAGGTACTCTGTTTTCGCGAGGTTAATATCGTAAGCCAGCCTTGTTTCTCTATATTGTGTCGTTAAGGCATCCAGCGCCTCTGCTTTCCTTTGCCACCTGTTTCCTTACTTACTCTTCGATGTTATTGTCGTTCGATAAGTTTATTCCCAGATATTTAAATTTGATCACTTATTCTGTCATTTGCTTTTCAATCTTAAAGTTTAGTTGTTTCTTTGCGCTTTAGTAAGCTTTTCATTTTGTGTGAGAAAATGTTCGTGTTAATATGAGAGAAAACAGTTGTAATGTGTCTCGGTTCAGTTGTTTCTGTTTGAACTTTTACTAGTACGATAGTATTACAGACAATAGCGTATGCAGATGACCTGGTGGTGCTGGTGGAGCACAACGAAAACTGGTACAACATGCATAGAGCGAACCCATATCTCAACAAAATGAAAACGTGTATGGGAAACAGGGACCTCATACTGTCGGCCGAGAAGACTGAAGCTATGATCTTCAAGGACCAGAGATCATATAGTTTTTGTATTGGAAGGAGAAAGGATCGGGAGAAAGATCGATGCCAAAAAGTTCTTCCTACAGTACTTTAGAATATATCACGATAATAAACTAGTTAGGTCAGTACTAAGAAAGTGCCAAAATATTGAATAGAATTTAACGAAATTACTGAATCTTACTAGAGCCAAGATTACTGAATTAAAATTCCTAAAAATTTCCCTCAAAGAGAAGTTGTTTCACCCTTCACCATCAGGTCTTTTTTTGGCCTTCGATTTTTAATTTTGAGCTCGGGTACATACAATACATATATCACAGAAAGTGACACAATGACAGAACAATTAACAACAATAATTAATAGAATTATAAAACACAATAAAATACCGGAAGAATGGGGAACGAGCCAACTAATTCTACTATTCAAAAAAGGAGATAAAAACAGCCAGAAAACTACAGAGGTAGAAACTTGTTAAATACTACGCTAAAACTTACAACTAAAATTTTACAAGTGCTAATAAATCAGAGGATAAGTTTAGCAGATGAACAAGAGGGTTTTCGTAGTGGAAGATCGTGTAAAGATGCAATATTCGTTATAAAGAAAGTTACTGAGAAATCACTAGAGTATAATAGACCAGAATTTTTGTGTCCGATTAACCTAAAGAAAGCGTTTGACAGAGTAAGACTCAAAGATGTGATCCATCTTCTGTATAATAGAGAAGTTCCCCTAAATATTATAAAAACTATCAAAAACATCTACCAAAACAACAAAATGGAAGTCAGAATAGATAGACAACTTACATAACCTATAGAAATAGGCAGCGGAATAAGACAAGGTGATTCATTGAGCCCCATGCTCTTCAATTTGGTCATGGATGAAATTATCAAAAACGTTAACAAAGGAAGAGGATACAGAATGGGAAACAAAGAAATCAAAAGACTTTGTTACGCAGACGACGCAATATTGATAGTCCAAGATGAAGATAGTCTGCAAAGACTGGTCAACAGATTTAACATAAGAGCAAAAGAATTTAATATAACAATCTCATCTCAGAAAATTAAAACAATAGTAGTCAGCAAAGAACCAACCAGATGTAAAATAGAAATTGATGGCATCAGTATTGAACAAGTAATGGAAATAAAATGCCTGGGAATTACACTGTCTAGCTATGGAGACCTGGACAAAGAAGTGAGAGATCAAGTACAAAAAGCAAATAGACTGGCAGGATGCCTTAATAACACTATATGGCGAAACAGACACATTAACACTGAGATGAAATCAAGAATTTATAAAGCCAGTGTAAGGCCAATAATGACATATGCCTCAGAAACAAGACCCGACACAGCCACAACGCAAAGGCTACAAGAGATAAGAAGTCACCAATCAATGAACAAGCAGAATTGCTTATAGAAAGGAAGAAGAAGAAAAATCTCGGATTTTTTTCTCTGTTCTATGTTTAGCTATTTTATATTATATTTTTACAAAACGTATTTTGCTAAAATGTTATTTTGATTTTCCGCTCTATAAGGGACATTGATATCTCCCCATTGTTATCAAATTGATAGAATTGTTTGTTATCTACATTTGCAAAATTATTGATTACTACAGTGAGATTGGTGACTTAAAATATTATTATGAATGAGTGTTAGGTAAAAGTTTTCTTCATAGCCCATAAATAGTCATTACTTAATTTTAAGAAAATATGTTAGCGCGCGAGCATTGGTTCTTGGGAAAAAAGAATTAGAAAACATAAAATTTTTAGAAACCCCATCGCGAAGGCGCACAACACAAAAATGAGCAATTATAGTCAATATTGATAGTGATTTGATAATTTGAACAGAAATTACGGTTTAGAATGTTTCTTTCTTTTTAGATGTCAACAACAAAGATTGGTATTCCATTCACGTAAAATATTATCCCAACATTTCGTCGTCCAGAAACAAAAGTTTCGCTTAAATCGATTTTTATATCATGCTGGACTCCATCCCATATTTCATTCACTGATTACCAAGAACGCTAGTGGAAACATTACTAGGAATAAATTCTTAGTCTTTCCGCTTAGTCACAACGTTCTTGGGGTGATTCTCCGGAAAAATCGTTGTTTTTGAAGTTGTATGTCACGCTATATTTTTAGATCTGCTGAAAAGTTTGCAAGTGTATGTGACTTTAGAAATAGGCTATAAATATGGTTTTTTTCTTATAATTGAGAATAACAGTCATATATGTAGATACGAGGTGTGTTCAAAAAATACCCGGAATTTTCGTTTTTTGAAAAAAATCTTTATTTATTCCCCATTTTTATAAGTAATCCCCATCAGATAGTATGCACTTGCGCAAGCACTTCTTAAAATCCTTAAAACACTTTTCAAACTCGATCTTCGGGATAGCCTTTGGTTCTATCAGCGATGCGCTTTTAATGTCATCTATGCTTGTCAAACGACGGTCCTTTGAATTTTTCTTTATTTTTGGAAATAGGAAAAAGTCACGCGGAGCCATGTCTGGTGAATATGGAAGCTGGGGCATCATTACAGTATTGTTTTTGGCTAAAAGTTCACGAACAAGCAATAAAGTATGAGCTGGTGTATTATCGTGATGCAGAAGCTATGAGTTGTTGGATTAGTCGTGTACATGACTTTCCCCCATGTGCGGACAGCTGAGTGGGGGACGAGTGTAGTTATAAGAGGTAAAAGTTGCAGTTTTTTGTGACGCTCGTGATCGACATAGTGCACCAAAATTTGGGAATAAGTAGGTCAAGGCGTAACTGAACAAAATCTCCAGTGGCGACCAGCTCCGGAGGGGACAAAGACAGGGGTGAATATGTAAAATTTTTGGGTGATGCTCGTCATCGAGAATTTGTCTGCAACTTGCACAGTTGTGTTGGTTTATTTAGATGTGTAGAATCAAAATCCAAAAGGGCGGATCTCGATCATGAGCGTCACAGAAAAAACCGCGACTTTCACCCCTTATAACTACCCTCGTCCCCCACTCAGCTATACGCACGTGCGGGAAAGTCATGTACACGACTGGTCCAACATATCCCCGTATAGTTTTTTGGCTCTAGCTCTAAGTCCCACATTATCTAGTTTTTATTTTGTTTCCTTCGTGGGTTATTTCTCAAATATTAATGTTTAATGAGAGATCGAAAATCGATTTTCTCCATATGCGAGATTTTTCCAAACGCTCAACTTTGTGCAGATGTCAAAAATATACTAACGGCTGCATCGTGCTAAAATTTGGCACAAATGCACAAGGTTAGACTTTGTAGAGCTAATGTTTTGACAATGCAGCTCTCTAATCGACTAAGAATGTTACTTGTCAGACCATTCGATATTAAAGAATCTGTTTTAGAAGCGGCTTGTTAAAATTCTTTATGAAATTTTATAATTCCTTGTTTTTTTAAACTTCTTTTTTTATATACTTCTTTACTTATTAATTAATAAATAACTACACCACAGTGGCGCACCCAGGGGCGGGGTTTGGGGGTTAAACCCCCCCCTCCAGGACTCTATGCCGACACTGTTACTCACACATTTTAAGGACTCAAAATGGAGGTAAATTCTAGGTGCGCTACTGCTACACCGTAATTCTTCTGTAGAACTATAAATCAGTGGCGCACCGAGGGGGGGGTTTTGGGGGGTTAAACCCCCCCCCCAGGACCCTATTCCGACACTGTTACTTACACATTTTAAGGACTCAAAATGGAGGTAACATCATAAAAAAAAATTTGGTGACCAACTAAAACCCCCCCCCCCAGAGGCAAATTCTAGGTGCGCTACTGCTATAAATCTGCTATTGTGCAACCAAACCTCCTGTCTACATTAAAAATTATGTATATATGTACCGTTTTTCAATTTTGTGCGGACAATTCCGTTAAATAATATCCTTTGTAACAAAGTAATTTATTTAATCCAAACAAACCGAAATTATAAATGGTTTTATTTACAAATTGTTCAAGACAGCAATTTTTATCGTGACTAATCCGATGATAAAACTATCGCAATCGTGACAATGACTTGGTTTTGTTTTTCCAAAGCATCGATATCAATTTTTTGCTTTATATAAAGTGAAAACTTGAAATATTCGTGCTCAGGACATTCGTGTTTGTCGACTTTCTAATAATAGATCATGTATTTTTTTGTTTAAGTACTAATTATTAAGGTTAAAAATCAGTCGATAATTTTTGCATTTATCCAAATTTTTATACATTAATATTGTTTGATTTTAACCTAAAGGTCGTTGCATATTATCGTGCACGTTGCGTTTCCAGCACATAGCGTTTAGTTTCCGAAAAATATAATTTAAATGGTTTTAAATATGAACAACGCACACTGTCCGGAACATAGCGTTTCAGACACTTAACGTTTCCGTTCAGTATATTCGAAAACAATATTTTACTGATGCTGACGGCTAAGTAACGAGTCGTAACCGGTTGGTAAGGATAATGTGAATTAGATGTCCGTCGTTTTCCTCCCGTTGTTTATTTAGGTATTTGTTTTGTTTTGATACAGAGTATTTAAAAAAATAATTTTCGAGGCTATTTTGTCATTTATGCATGTGTTTTTATTGCTTTGTGACAATTAATCACGAAAGTGATAAACAATTAGGACTTTTGTACGGAAGTGATACCTCTTCTTTTTAAAAATACTTTTTGGTTTGATATGTATGGCTTCGTTAAATGTAGTATTTTGTTTTTTAACTGAAGGTGAAATTAAATTTAAAACATATTTAAACTGAATCCTGTTCATTCTAAAATATCCATAATATTTTTCATCGTCATCAATTAATTCTCTGTATAAAGTCCAGTATTCACATTCCTTCTTCCTTTTTCTTAGCATTGGATGTACTTCAAACCTTCTTTTTAACACAGTTTTTCATTCTTCATCGTAAACAACCATAAAAAATGAAGAAATCATTTTTTGTAAAAACGTTTTTTATACATTTTAGAGAAAAATGGTTCAAATAAAAGTTGTAGATCACAAAAAGGTTCTTTAATTGGCGAGTTTCTGAATTAAAATAAAAAAAATTATTATTTCCCTCCGTTTTTTTCGGTCCTTTGCTTTCTCTCTCTTTCTCTCCAATTTCTCACGCCTATTTCTGACAAGTCTTGCTTTATTGCTTCCAACCATTTGTTCTTTGGACGTCCTCTTCCTTTTTCCCCATTTCTCCCACCTTCAATATTGTTTTAACATTTCGATTCTCTGGCATTCGTATAATGTTACAAAGCCGCCTAACTCTTTAGGTTCGTATTTTTGCCGTAATTGTTTTCCACACATCCTCATTATTTCTATTCGTTCGTCTTCTCCAAATATTCTCTGCCGCCTTTATTCCTCCGAAGATTTTTCTGAGCACCTTTCTTTCCCAGATCTCTACTTTCTTTTCTTCCTGCTGGTTCATAATCCACGTTTCACTTGCCTATATCAATTTTTTTCATGAGTATCTTGTAGTTCACTGCTCATAATCAAGTTTTCGGCACCTACAGCATAAATTTTAGCTTTACAGGGGCGAATCGCACATCTCCAACACATTTCACCACTTTTAAACTCTTTATGTCTTGTAAATTTCTGAGATTCTACTATTCATACAGGCTTTCCACGTTCATTAAAACTTTTAGAGCATTCCATAATGTTTTGCTTGCAAGTATTCTTCGTTCACAAATTGTTGAGAGCACGAAATGTGTCTCAAACTCATAAAACGGTCGTAAATCATAGGCGTTCCTGAGGCGTTTATTCATTAAATAATAATATAATGTTTTAATACTGTTATATATAATATTATTTTAATACTAATATATTTAGCAAAAAAACAATTAAAACTTTCACGGCTAATGTTGGTTATTATATTATATTAATAAAAATAAGAATTTAACCATTAACAATTTTGTAAATAAGAATATCTTATCTCTTTGGATATTTCAATACTAATCTTCGCGTTTAATCACTTTACTAGAAAACCTGGAATTCATATGCGAAGGTACTATTCGTTGCAAGATAATTAGGATGGAATTCCCCAGGTTTTTAATAATATAATGGGTATAAAGATGCCGGCTTTGGCCACGTGCCTCGTCTGTTCAGTTTATATTCGAAACTTAACTTGAAAGGGTGAAGTTATTACGAACGAAAACAATTTTTTTGTTTAGTACGTTTTTTATCGCATTTCCGCGTCTACGGCAGTAATTAGCGTCTCGAATATTTCTTTTGCGAATTATATGCAGTGCGTGAGTGATTTTTTATTCCATATACCTACGAACATATACGTACCTTTCGCTCGTGCTCGTTTTGTTGGATTGTTTGTGATGGCTTCATCATCAACATCATCAAGTTTTACACCGGTACTGTTGCGTACAGTCAGTAAGTCTGTCTATTCACCAAAAGAGAAGACTATTGTCCTGAATGTTCACGATGCTCTGGTTTCTCAGAATCCCACAAATACTGTTCGCAACATAGTCGAAAGTTGTGCCAACATGACTGGCGTAGGAGAGTCAACTATATATAGGTTCCTATCAGAAAGAAAAAAACACGGTATAGCTAACCCAAACACAAACGAACACTTAAAGAGAGGGAAAAAGCCTATTGAAATTGATGAATTTGCCAAAAATGGTATTCGAAGGAAAATTCATGGATTTTTTTTTCAAAAAAGAAATACCAAGCCTAAACAAAATTTTACAAGAAGTTAGAGACGACCCGGATTTGCCTCATATCGGACGAACTAAATTGTGGCAAGTTTTAAAAGAATTAAATTTCCGGTGGGAGAAATCAGACCGAAAATCACTTTTGATTGACCGGGAGGAGATAATATGTTGGAGAAGAAATTATCTACGATCCATACGAAAATTCCGGGCTGAAGGAAGGCCCATCTTTTACCAGGATGAAACGTGGGTAAACTCAGGTCATACTCTAAAAAAAGTTTAGTCAGATAAAAATATATTAAGCTCCAGGCAAGCCTTTATGGAAGGTTGGTCTACTGGTATCTCCCAAACTTCTGGTAAAGGCAGTAGATTAATAATTTCTCTCATTGGCAGTGAAAAAGGATTTGTTAAGCATGGTTTGTTGGAATTTCAGTCCAAAAGCACAAAAGACTATCACGAGGAGATGACAGCTGATGTTTTCGAAGAGTATTTTGAGCAGATGATTGAACACATACCACCAAATTCAATTATATTATTAGATAATGCACCTTATCATTCACGACTAGTAGAAAGACTTCCAACGACTGCGTGGAAGAAACAGGATATTCTTTACGGGCTGTGGAATAAGTATCTGCCTTAAGGCGTGTTTTCACGGGTCGATCTGTATTGAATGATTTAGTCGATTATAAAATCGAAAGCAAATGGAATATGTAAAGGCGCGTTTTCACGGGTCGATCTAGGTTGAACGATTTGGATCGTTCGACCATAATTTGATCTGTGTGGAAAGCAAAAAGGTTTACACGATAGGCGATAAATGTTGAATTAATTGTGGTATGAAACGGCATCACTTAAAATGATTAATGTAGGTGTGCAATTAATTTGTTGCGCAATTTGTATGTTGTTGTAATATTTTTTATTTTATTTTTCAAATAATTTTCAGACATATTCGGTTTATTCATATGTTGTAGAATTGCTTGCAATGCTGCTCGCCTCGCTTGTAGATTGCTATAAAGCTCAGTTTGTGGATTCCATAATACATCATAGTTTTATTAAGCATCCAAAAATCTTGCCATGTCTGCATCTGATCATTTTTCAGTCATTTTTTCCGAAAATTACAGCTTTTCGTACTAAAAACAACAACTTTATACACGCTAGAAGTACTCTACTCGGCTTTCGGTACGTTGTGTTTCCGTTCGACCAGGTGTTTACACATTCGATTCCAGTCGTTCGACATCGATTCGGCGGCAATCGCCAGTCAAAAGTAGACAGTCTTTCTACTTCCGTCGAATCGACTCACTCCGCCGAACGGCCAAGTCGATTTAAGGTTTACATATTCAATTTGCTTTCGATTTTATAATCGACCTAAATCGTTCAATCCAGATCGACCCGTGAAAACGCGCCTTAAACCTTAAATCGACTTGGTCGTTCGGCGGAGTGAGTCGATTCGACGGAAGTAGAAAGACTGTCTACTTTTGACGGGCGATTGCCGCCGAATCGATGTCGAACGACTGGAATCGAATGTGTAAACACCTGGTCGAACGGAAACACAACGTACCTAAAGCCGAGTAGAGTACTTCTAGCGTGTATAAAGTTGTTGTTTTTAGTACGAAAAGCTGTAATTTTCGGAAAAAATGACTGAAAAATGATCAGATGCAGACATGGTGAGATTTTTGGATGCTTATCAAAACTATAATGTATTGTTACGATAAATATACTGGCCTAACTTTTATGACTAATTATTCTGTTTTATTGTAGAAATTTCGGTGGAAGTCTAGAACCAAAATTATGGTGAATGAGCCGGCTAAGCTTCTCGATCTTTCGATGCTGTTCTAGTATATCAGGATTTCGTATATAAATACAACATTTTTATATGAAGGGCAGTTAATTCTGAACCCGCGCTCGCGAATTTGTAACGTACGGATAATATATAAATTTGTCAGATAAGTTAATATAAATAAAGAAATAAATTAAATCCGTAAGTGTTATAAATATTGAACCTTTTAATAAATCCATAACAAATGGTGCCAGAAGTGAGATCGAACATAAATTAGACTTATAATAATAATACAAGTGAATACGTAAAATAAATTGTGAAAATGGCTACGATTTATGAGCTCACAGTGACGAATTTAAGAAGACATCTCGAAGACAGAGAATTAGCTTCTACCGGAAAAAAGGCTGAGTTAGTCCAACGACTAAAGAACGCTTTGCTAGAAGAAGGTCTAGATCCAGAGACTTATATATTTGAAGATGCTGTCATCTCGTCGATTTCGAAATTGGAGAACAAAGTTTCTGACGATATTTCGAAAGTTTCTTCTGATGTAGCCAAAGTTTCCGGTGATATCGCATCACTAGAGAACAAAGTTTCTGGCGATATTTCGAAAGTTTCCGGCGACATCGCTTCTTTAGAAAGCAAAGTTTCTAACGAGATTTCTTCCCTGGAAAGCAAAGTTTCTGCTAACATCTCTTCAGAAATCTCTAAAGTCACTTTTGAGATGTCTGCCCTGGACGATAGAATATCTTCGTTAAAAAACCAAGTTGCTGCCGATAAGTTGGCCTTCGAAGAAAAGATTAAAGAGATGGAAAGGAAGATGGAAGAAACAGGGACAGCAGAGAGAGGTAACAATCCGATTACAGTGGAGATAAAAGAAGACGAGACGAAATTTAAGTTGGAGACACGGCCGAAATTTGAAGGAAGTGGAGGTTCTATTCATGTTAAAGTCCCAACTTTCGACGTAAAAAAATCAAGAAACTCACCATCAGGAAAACCAGAACGAGTCAACCTTAGGGGGGCAGCTTCGACCCGGAACTCTTCCAAAGACCCTCTTATACTAATAGCTTCTTTGAAATGTCGTGAAGATAGTGTATATGTAGATGGAGACATAAATGGTAAAAAGCATACGTTGTTGGTGGATACCGGAGCGACCAGAACCATTATACGCCCGACAGTTATAAACAGCCGAAAGAAACTGTTACCAACGAGGTTACGACTTCGGACCGCTACAGGTGAAAATGCCAACATTCATGGAGAAATCCAGGTACAATTGGGAATTGGGGCAGAAAAGTTTGTCCATACTGTTATAGTTGCTGACATCGAAGAGGATGTTATATTAGGAATGGACGTAATGAATATACATGGATTCCAATTGGATTTTAAGAATAAGGTAATCAAAGTTGGCAACGAGGAGGTATTTCTCCATCCACATAATGACAACACTGTGCAAGCAGCCATTACAGAAGATACAGTCGTGCCTGCGAGAAGCGAAACGATCATAGTAGCGCGACTACAGGGAATTGTAGACGAAGGGAGACCTGTTATGATGGAGCCTTGGAACCACGACGATGAGGTTGGCCGTGGAATCATAATTGGAAAGGAATTGGTGACTTCGGCTAAGGAAATTCCTGTGAGACTTATCAATGTCAACGACTACCCAGTGACCATAAAGAAAGAGACAAAAGTAGGAACTTGTGTACCTGTGACATCCATAATCCGTCAGGCGACAACATCTGATAATTCCAACGACAAATTCGACCAAATGGTTGCAGTTGCAGGACAGTCTCTAAATCAGATGGAGAAAAGGAAATTAAGGGAATTTCTGCGGCAGTATCGTGATATTTTCGTACCGAAAGGAGGAAAGACGGGAAGAACTACCGTTGTTAAGCATAAAATTGATACTGGTAATGCTAAGCCAATTCGTCAAACAGCTCGACGATTACCACAGGCGAAGAGAGAGGAAGCTGAAACGATTGTTCAGGAAATGAAGAAAGACGGGGTGATAGAACCTTCTACGAGCCCATGGGTCTCTCCGGTGGTCCTGGTTAAGAAGAAAGACGGAACGACGAGGTTCTGTGTGGATTACCGTTTGCTGAACAACGTTACCAAGAAAGATAGTTATCCTCTGCCTCGGATCGATGACACATTGGACACATTGGCTGGAAGTAAATTGTTTTCTACTTTGGATTTGAAGTCTGGATACTGGCAGGTAGAAATGGACCCAGTAGATAAAGAAAAGACAGCCTTCACCACAGGATCTGGATTGTGGCAATTCAACGTTATGCCATTTGGACTTTGTAATGCTCCTGCGACATTTGAGAGGCTTATGGAAAATGTGTTGAGAGGGTTATCTTGGAAAACATGCCTGGTTTATTTAGATGACATAATCGTCTTGGGGGAGACATTCGAAGATCATTTGAGGAATTTAGAAAACGTTTTTAATCGACTTAAAGCTGCCCAATTGATGCTAAACCCCAAGAAGTGCCAGCTATTTCAAGGTAAAGTCAATTATCTGGGTCATATAGTCAGTAAAGAAGGAGTGGCCGTGGATAAGGGAAAAATCGATTCCATTAAGGAATGGCCAAAACCAACTGACAAACATCAAGTGAGAAGTTTTCTTGGACTATGTACTTACTACCGGAGGTTTATTAAGAAGTTTGCAGATATCGCTAAGCCATTAACGCGACTTACGGAGGAAGCAAGAGATTACCGCTGGGATACAGACTGCCAAAATGCCTTTGAGACCTTGAAAAAGCATTTAATAACAGCACCAATTTTAGGGTATCCACTGCCAGAAGGAGAGTTCATCTTAGATACGGATGCAAGTAATGTGGGAATTGGAGGAGTGCTGTCTCAGATTCAAGGAGGACAGGAACGAGTCCTCGGATATTTTAGTAAAGTTCTTTCAAAACCTGAGCGGAATTATTGCGTCACGAGAAGAGAACTTCTGGCAGTAGTGAAATCAGTAGAGCACTTCTATCAATACCTCTATGGAAGGAAGTTTTTAATCCGAACCGACCATGCCGCCCTTAAGTGGTTGATGCAGTTTAAGAATCCAGAGGGTCAGATAGCCAGGTGGATCGAACGACTCCAAGAATACGATTTTAAGATTGAGCACCGAGCCGGAGTTAGCCACAGAAACGCTGATTCTCTTTCCAGACGGCCATGCCCAGCAGAGTGTCCCCACTGCAACAAAACGGAATCCAAGGAAGCAGCAGTGCTAAGAACGACGATTGTCAACGACGACTGGACGCCCACTAAGATAAGGGAAGAACAAGAGAGAGATCCAGTTATACAGAAAATCCGAAAATGGAAAGAGGAAAACCGTCGACCACCTTGGCAGGAAATATCAAACCTATGCTCAGTAGTTAAGACGTATTGGGCCCAGTGGGACTCATTTATCATCGAAGATGGCTTGCTCAAACGAGTCCTGGAAAATGATGACGGTTCAGAGAAAAGAAGACAGTTGGTGATTCCAAAGAGCAGAATAGCCGAAGTACTTCGTCAGTTACACGACAGTCCATCGGGAGGGCATTTTGGTGTAAGGAAAACCCTTCAGCGAATTCGGGAACGGTTTTATTGGATGAACAGTTCCGACGACGTAAAAGACTGGTGTAAGAAATGTACTATTTGTGCTACGAGTAACGGGCCTCACCGGAAAAGGAGAGCTCCTATGAGACAATATAATGTTGGAAGCCCGTTTGAAAGAATAGCTTTGGACATTGCAGGGCCATTTCCAGAAAGTGAAAATGGGGGCAAGTACATGTTGGTAGTAATGGATTACTTCACTAAGTGGGTCGAGATTTACGCACTTCCAGACCAGAAGGCCGCCACCGTTGCAGATAAGTTGATCCAAGAATATATCAGCCGATTTGGAGTGCCTTTGGAGATCCATAGTGACCAAGGCAGGAACTTCGAAAGTGATCTATTCCAAGGAATATGTGATAGACTAGGCATGAAGAAAACAAGAACTACCGCGTATCATCCGCAATCGGATGGTATGGTAGAACGAATGAATAGGACAGTTGGCAAGTATTTGACAAAGATGGTGTCCGATCATCAGCGAGACTGGGACCAATACCTTCCGTTCTTCACAATGGCCTACAGATCTGCTGTTAACGAATCAACGGGCCAGACACCAGCCAGAGTCCTATTCGGACGCGAAATGCGACTACCTTGTGATCTAGAATTTGGGTGTCGACATGGAGAAGATCAACGATGTCATCTACCGAATAAGCAAGATTCCGAGGGGAAAGCCGATGATAGTACACCATAACCGGTTGGCATCTTTCGAAGGTGACCACGACGTAGATGAAGAAGTGGAAGTAAACCAAGTCCAAGATGTGTCTGACCTCACGTTTGAGGAATTCATGGGTGCCTATGGAGGTACCGGTAAAGCGAGACATGGTGTTACCACTGAAGAAAAGCAAGATCTACTCGCGCTCCCCGATGACTACTCGCTGGCCCTTACCATCCCGGCCAGTATCAAAGACGCACCAGGGTTGGCATCCGTCTTTCGAAGGAAGTTTGGTCGAGTTGCAGAACTTCAATGCCAAGTGCCAGCTCCCGGTAAAACCTTGAAACTCCAAGATGCATCACGTTACCTTTTCTACCTGGTAACAAAAGACACTGCCCGTGACCAACCTACCTACCGAGATGTATGGGAAGCCTTACTTCAATTGAGAGGGCACGTACTAGAGTCCGACGTGCAAAAGTTAGCCATGCCAAAGTTGGAGTGCCGCCAATTAGATTGGAGGGTTATCCGAAATATGGTGGAGGAGATCTTTAAAGACACCGAAGTCCAGGTGTTAGTCTGTTGCAATCCGCATAGTTACTGGTGCGGAGAGAAAACCGTCCCTTGTCATTTTTATACAACTGGAAGTTGTAAAAGAGGGTCCAGTTGCCGATACCAGCATACAGTTCCGGTTCCAGTCCCGACAAGGTTCCAGGAGGAACCATCTTTTAAGAGGGGGGCAATGTTACGATAAATATACTGGCCTAACTTTTATGACTAATTATTCTGTTTTATTGTAGAAATTTCGGTGGAAGTCTAGAACCAAAATTATGGTGAATGAGCCGGCTAAGCTTCTCGATCTTTCGATGCTGTTCTAGTATATCAGGATTTCGTATATAAATACAACATTTTTATATGAAGGGCAGTTAATTCTGAACCCGCGCTCGCGAATTTGTAACGTACGGATAATATATAAATTTGTCAGATAAGTTAATATAAATAAAGAAATAAATTAAATCCGTAAGTGTTATAAATATTGAACCTTTTAATAAATCCATAACAGTATTATGGAATCCACAAACCGAGCTTTATCGCAATCTACAAGCGAGGCGAGAGGCATTGCAAGCAATTCTACAACATATGAATAAACTCAATATGTCTGAAAATGACTTGAAAAATAAAATAAAATATATTAGAACAACATACAATCGTGAATTGAGCAAAGTATTGAAATCACTAAAGAATGGCTCTGGACCTGATGACTTATATGTACCGGTTCTAATTTGGCTTTTTATTTTTAAAAACATTCATTTTGTTGTACTAGTCCTTAATACATCATTTACACACAGCTGTCTCCAGTGGCTAGAAATCGACGAACTATTTGCAATTTCAGCACTGCTGGTAATGCTTCAGGCATATTTGTATCGTTTTTTGACTTGTCTCAGCAGTTTTTTTCTAAAAGTTCTCTAAAATGAGCATTATCCATTCTTAAATGATTTCTATAAGCCTCTGGATCTTCCACAACCATTTCTTGGAGCAGGATTTGTGATGCACCATGTGTATTTCGTCTCACAATCCACGGTCGGGTCCACCACGTTACGTTTTTTTTTTTCTTTTTGTTTGATTTAGCGATTTCTTCCCAAATTGCACAACAAATTAATTGCACACCTACATTAATCATTTCACGTGACGCCATTTTGTACCACAATTAATTTAACATTCATCGCCTGTCGTGTAAACCTTTTTGCTTTCCACACAGATCGAATTATGCTCAAACGATCCAAATCGTTCAACCTAGATCGACCCGTGAAAACGCGCCTTTACGAAGATGGAATGGTAAAAGCAGAACTTTTAAAAATTGCCCGGCAACACAAATCTAAGTTCAAGAAATACGTAGTTGACAAAATGGCGGAAAGGCGAAACATCACAGTCCTTAGACTTCCACCCTACCACTGCGAAATAAATCCAATTGAACTCATTTGGGCACAAATGAAAGTTTATGTGTCTAGAAAAAATACGTCATATAAAATACAAGCTGTACGTGAATTGTTATACCAGTCTTTACAACATATTACAGAACAAAACTGGAAAGATGCAGTAAGACATGTAATAGAAGAAGAACAAAAAATGATCTTGATAACATAATTGATGCGAAAGTAGAGACACAACCGGGACTTTCTACCCTCAGTAATAATGTAATCTTTCATTCTGCGTTTAAATTTTTCAAAAATATTTATTAGTTTTCTCCGGATCCGAAAATAATGGATACATTTAAAACACATTGGAAATTTTGCCACACGACATTTGGCGCCTTTCCCTTAATTAAATAAATGTATCTTTTACAAATGGCAAGAAACTTTTTATTATTGAATAAAATAAATAAGTTTTATTAAAAAATACAATTTACATAAGTACAATTTAAAAAATATATTTATTTAGTTCAAATAAATGTTTCAATCATATACTCTACGACACTGGTCGGTCATCTGTAACCATTCAAAATACCCTCGTAATAGGATTATAAGGTATTGTATTCCTTCAGATACAAGGTGGGTTAGTCGAAAACATCTTAAACCGTCAGTGTCAGGTTGGTTTTTACTATTATATCGTATTACCTATCCTCTCTGTATTTCAGTTCTCTAATTAGGGTTAAACTTGTAGTGAGCTATCGACAAATTGTGAACCGATTATAGTTATTGAAAATAAAGTGAAAATAAATTTAAACTTTCTTAAACTCAAGTTGGTTTTCCCAGAAATTATAATCTCCTGCTCGGTTACCAGAAATTTTTTATGAGAAAATTTAACCAATTGATTGTTCGATTTTTCCGAAAGGAGAAAATCACAGTTATGATTATTTTATCGAGCAATTAAAAAAAGATCAAGTTTCTACGTGCAATAGAAGCCGAGATATTGCAATCAGTGCGCTCCAATTTGAACTTCCATTCTAAAAAAAACGGAGTTGACAAATATATCAAAGTTATTATAAATATCGTGGCTGATTTATGTTAAAGAGAAGGCAAAAGACGAAGGAAAACTTTATTTATTACTAGTCCACGTAGTTATCCGAAAACCTTCATACGACCGACTGTTGCACATTATTTACAATATTTTCAAATAAAAAAACATTCAAGGAATTTGAATTCTAGAGTCTAATCACTAGACGTTAATTATAACTGCCAATAATAAACAGCGAAATTATTAATTTTAATAATAAAGTCCGTGGATATATTTACAAAAATCAAATAACTTCTTATCGAAAATTTTAAACGATAAACGAGTAGATACACAAATTGTGTCTTTGATACAACTTTGACCTTCAATATTAATAATTATACCGCCTCGTATTAAAGCTTATTTGGCAAAATTGAGTGATAAGTACGATTATGTTATCAAAAACATGTTATTTAGCTAATTAATTAATGGTGATGTAAATATTATGATATAATTTTCCTGTGATTGCATCGACATAAAGGAAGTAACCGAATTTCAGCGGCGAAAAAACTTCCCGACAAAGTGCCAAATACACAGAAACTTGATGTCTTTAAGTTTCACGAATACCTCGAAAAGAAATTGTGTACACTACGGATAATAGGATAACTTGATAACATCATACATATTGGCATTCAAAAAAATGGTGACCCTCAAGAATTATTTTAAAAAAATGTTTTTGGTATAGAACAGTACAAGACAGAAGTGGCTTGTCATCTGCGCGTAAATAGTAGAAAAGAAAATTTCATGACAGAGATAGAATCTCTGATTATCTAGATTATCTAATCTAGATTATCCAGAATATTTAACATCTCACCTGACAAGACGATGTACGGTGGACGCCTACGCAGAAATGCATGGCACCTTAAGAAGAAGAAGAAGAGATAGAATAGGCTGGTATTCATGCTTGTTCCAAATGCAGTGTTGCCACTTCAAAAATTACATAGTCCATCCGATCTATAAATATTTTTTTTATATATTTTTATTCACAAAAATATTTATATATCTATAGGCGTTTTTCGCACCAACAAAACTGAAAAATATTTTAAGCCGGAAAAAAGTATTACTCCGTCTCTTCCTCTTCCTCTTGAATCGGTGCTAGACCTGTATCCATCTCATTGGTACACTTGAGAGTACTTTAACAATGATATTAGATCTTTCTTTTTCTCTACTTTTATCCCTCTTCGGGAAATAATAAATCGATATTCATGTAGGAATTTGTTGAAGGACGGCCACATATCTTTTTCGTGAAGTCTACTTCAGAAAAAATCAGTGTAATAGTTATATTTAAAATACATTTTTCTCGGCTCAGATTGTCGTAACTGAATCCAGGATATTTTTAGCCATTCTACTTTTTCTCCTGTAATTGCTTTCTTTCTATTTACAATGTCGTGCGCCAATGTTTTGGTACTGAAAAAATCATTTTTTTCAATTTTATGAGTACAAAATTTAGGCTCCTTTTTCTTTGTGATGTTTATTATTACGTTTATCCAGTCGTCTGGCATTAATATATTTTCGTGATATTTTTTTCCTTGTCAATGACACCAAAATTTTGATCACAAGTTAAAAAACTGTGTCCAGACACAAAACATTTTAGATTTATTTCCTTTACATTGTTTCTTTGCATTTCATTAAGAAGACTTGAAACTTCATTTGAAATTCTACAGCAACTTCCTGGTTTGTATACTTTTGGACGAACAGTCTTACCTTTATCTGAAACATGTTGTTCCCCCTTCATACCTTTTTGCTTTCTTACGAACTTTTTGGACAACTTAGGATTTGACTTCCGTTTTCGAGTGTTGGACAGTGTTTCAGATGTTACATGGTCGTTGTGATTATCTGAAATAAAATAAAATAAAAAAATGGTATACAAAAATTAACTTTAATAATTAAAGCTCGGATTATAGGCAAAATGCCTTTTTTTGCCTATTATAATTGTTTTTTGCACTTTTTGCCTTTTTTCGTAAATTCCGCCTATTTGTGCCTTTTTTAAAATTTCATGGTACTACCCATGATATTATTCTGTTACTAAACCATTCTATAATAAAATTTTCGGTCAATAATAAAATATCAATGGTTTGTTTATATAACAGATTTCTAGGAAAATGTACCTGATCGAGACTTGAGGGTTAACTATTTGGAAATGCCTAAGCTTTATTAGTTTATTATCAGTTGTACAGTCGGTAGTTACTGTATCAGAGTTTAGTCACAAATTGCTATATCCTAGTTTAGTTTTGTTGCGTATACCGAAAAGCAAAGAACACGTTTTAAAACGTTTTAGACATTTGTGTGAAAAGATGACATCTAAATTAAGGCTATGGATCGCACCTTATTTGGAACTTTCTCTAGAAGGAGATGGAGCAGATTTCAAGTAGAAAAAAGTACTTTATTGACCAGCATTGTGGAACCCCACTTCATAAACGTAATTTGGAAAAATTAAATTCCTCTAAGTTAGCCCAAATATCTCTGCGGGATAGTTTAAGCAGTTCAAAAAAAAAAGGAGGAAGACGCATTTAAATTTGATTTATGCCAGATGATGATTGCATCCAACATTCCTCTATATAAAGTTAATAACCCTAGTTTTAAATGCTTTTTCGAAAAATAACTTAATAAATCCCTACCGGACGAGAGTACATTGAGAAAACATACTGTGGAAAAATGTTACGTGGAATGTATTTCAAAAATTAAGCGGGAGTTAGAGGGCAATTTTTTGTATATTATCGTGGATGAAACGACAGATGTATGCGGCAGGTATATAGCTAATTTAATGATTGGAATTTTGAACGAGAGCTTTGCGAGAAAATCTTATTTAGTTGCCGTTAAAGAATTGGAAAAAACAAACAATTTAACAATAAGTCGATTTATACAAGATAGTTTAACAAACCTCTTTTTACCCAACGCTATACCAGTGAATAAAATAGTTTTAATGCTTTCAGATGCTGCGGCATATATGTTAAAAGCTGCTGTTAATTTAAAGATTTTTTATCCTAATTTAATTCATTGCACTTGTGTAGCCCACGGGGTAAATAGAATTGCTGAAGAAATAAGAAATCTGTTTCCGTTGGTAAATATTTTATAATTTTATGAAAAAAGTTTTTGTAAAGGCTCCGTTGAGGGTGCAAATATATAAAGAAAGACTTCCCGGTGTCCCTTTGCCACCTAAACCAGTAATTACAAGGTGGGAAACCTGGCTCGAAGCAGTTTTTTTTACTTTGAACACTGCAATGAAATAGAATTAGTTATGTCAGAATTTGATGATGATGATTTGAATCAGAATTTCAATCCCAAATTGAAACAGGAACTCGGTTATATCAATGACAATTATAAATTAATAGTTACCACAATTACCTTATTTATTAGAAAAACAAGAGATAAATTTATGTGAGTTAGTAAAATTAATAGATAATTTAAAGACGAAAATTAAATCGGCACCTGGAAGTAACGGTCAATTAATTTAAAAAAAATGAAATATGTTTTCGACAAGAATGAATGTTTTTCGTTTTTATCTAATGTTGCTAAAGTTTTGAATGGGACATTTTCCGAGGAATTTCAAATTATGCCAGATTTATTATCCGCTCTGAAATATGCTCCAATTACATGTGTCGATGTCAAACGTTCGTTTTCAATGTACAAATTAATTTTAAGTGATCGAAGACATAGTTTTAAGACCGAAAATATTGAAAAACCTTTAGTTGTTTCTATTAATGATAAAATTTTAAGGGGTTACATTGTTTAATTATTAATTTACAGTTATTTAGTTACTAGTTTCTTTAATACTAATGTTATGATTATGATGTGTAAATATACCTGCCTTAAGTTAATATTACGTTAATTCACTTTGTACAATAAATAATAAGTTATATTCCTTTATTGCCTATATTTTGCCTAAATGTTAATATTCCTGCCTTTTTTAATAAAAATCTTTGCCTATATAGGCGCCTTTTTCTTCAATTTTTGTTGCCTATAAATCCGAGCTTTATTAATAATTAAATTAAAGACATAAAAAATACACAAAACTCAGTTAAATAATCTCATGAACCTCAATCAGTAACGAATCCCCCCTTTATCTCTAGACTATTACTAATTGTTGAAAGATTTAAGAAAAATTATAACAAACAACAAACATCGTTTACCTTGAAGCATATTGTTTATATCAAATCCACTTTTACCGAAATCGGTGGGCAACTTGTTATTGACAATGTGGGTTTCGGATATGTGGAATTGATAAATATATTAAGCGTTATGATGAAAGAACTCTTAGAGAAAGTAACAATACTTCCTTTTTTAACGTTATAACAAACAAATTTTTAAGTCGAATATCTTCCTACGATGCGAATTTTTGATTTAATATCTTGAGATTAAGAAAATGAATAATTATTGTAAAAGATGGTGCTACCGCCAATTCTATGAGTGGGATTTTATGAAAAGAAAGTGTTGAGTAGATAAAATATTTTAGAAAATTCTTGTTTTTTTTTCTTTTTGTTATCGTGTTATTTATTCTATTTTAGAAGAAAAACTTATTTTACGAATAATAATTGTGAATTGAAAAGTAATATTAAATGAAAGAGGAGAACAAAACAACATTGAAGAAGAGTGGAATGTCATCCAAACGACAATTACAAATATGGCGAAGGAAACATTAGGTAAAACCTCAAGCAAAAGAAACGAGGAATGGTTTGACCAAGATTGCCAACAAGTAATAAATAGCAAAAATATAGCTAGATTGAAATGTCTACAAAGGGATTCCCGATTGAATAGAAGGGCATATGAAGAACTCAGAAAATATGCGAAAATATGTAGAAGGAAAAAGAGAGAAATGTTGAATAGAAAAATACAACAAATTACAGATTATAATAACAGAAGAGAGACTAGAAAAATTTACAAGGAAACCAAGCAATACACCCAAGGATACATGACAAGATCAACAGTTTGCAAGGACAAAAATGGGGCAATTATCAGCGAGAAAGAGGAAATAATAAAAAGGTGGAAGAGCATTTTCAAGAGCTGTTAAACCCAGAAAAAGAAAAAAACGAAGATGAAGAAATAATTCACCACACAGCAGAACAACTAGTTGAGCAACCAACATTGGAAGAAACGATAAACGTCATAAAACATCTAAAAAATAACAAAGCACCTGACACAGATGGGATAACTGCAGAACTGTACATGAAAAATGTGTTGAATATAACATACCTATACAACTTGTATATCGATTTCAAACAGGCGTTTGATGCAGTAGATCGACAAAAGATGTTAAAGCAACTATCTATGTGAGGTGTACCCAATAAGTTGGTTAAACTTATACGAATGACTCTGGAGGATTCCAAAGCTATGGTGAGAATAGATAGAGATATGACGGAGGCCTTTGATATTGAAAATGGAGTTAGACAAGGTGATACCTTATCAACAACACTTTTTAATCTAACTTTAGAAGCTGTTGTTAGAAAATTGGATAGAAACGGCTGTATTAATACAAGATAAATGCAAATATGCGCATATGCGGATGACGTTGCCATAATAAGACGCAACAAAAGGGTATTAAGTGAAAAAGTTATAGAACTGAAACGAGAAGCTGCTACAAAATCGAATCAACATGAGAATCTGAAGGTAGACAACCATACCTACAAATATGCCTCCATTTTTCCCTACCTAGGCTCAATAATAAATGACAACAACAACATCAGTCAAGAAATACAAGCACGGATTCTTAGCGGTAATAAGTGCTTTTATGCATACAAAGACTTAATGAAAAGTAAGTTACTGAATCGTAAGTCTAAGCTCAGAATCTACAAAACAGTAATTAGACCAGTGGTCACATATGGATGTGAAACGTGGACCCTCTCAACCACTGATGAAAATCAACTGAAAATATTTGAGCGCAAAATACTAAGGAAGATATTTGGACCAACCCAATGCAGCGATGGTTCGTGGAGAATTAAAATGAACCACGAGCTGGATGAACTAATGCAGAGCGCAGATATTGTTAGATTTGTAAAGTCACAAAGACTAAACTGGCTTGGTCATCTAGAAAGAATGCCAGATAATCGAGCTGTAAAAGTAGTCCAGAGATGGAAGCTCCCGTAAAAGATGGATAGACGACGTAGAGAGGGATCTTAAAACCATGAAGGTTAAGAAGGCCAAGACTCACAAAGGGTTGTAGCGCCATTAGAAGAAGAAGAAGAATTGTGAATTGTTTTGTTTGATAACTTATCTATTCATGTCACGTTATTACAGAAAAGTTTAGGACCGCAAAGACGGAAGTAAAACTAAAAATAAATAATCTACTGAAAAAATCATACTACATTAGGGAAACCTAAGGAAATTAAACAATCTTAACTTTGAGGACGACATCGTACGTACTGATGATAGATGATTAGAAAGATGCCGATTGAATGATAAAAGAACTGAAGCAGGCAACAAAAAAGTTGGCCTATGCATGAATAATAAAAAAAAACTCTTTACTAATTTGATATAAGTTGCGGTAAGAAATGAGACCGTCCCTCTTACTGCATGCTTGCATTGATAACTGATGTAGAATAGCATTTGTATTTACCTACTCTTGTTATTGTTAGAATTATTGATACTAAAAAAAACAAAGTTAAATATTAAATTAAAGTAAGCATACAGTTAAAAAAATGAAAATTCAGCAAAAAATGCAAGCATGTCTCCGCTCATTTTTTTAGCTTTCTATTTTCCAATATGTAATATATCCACGTTTTTTTCAGCTAATGATTTTCATGTTATAAGAAAACTATACTTTACAAAACCAGTCTAAGACACATACCATATGTCACTCTTACCAATCACTTTCGTTATCTTAATATGTAAATAAAAATATATAAATAATAATTTTAGGAAAATTGTTTAAGTTATATTCGAAATATTTAGTAATCTCTAAACCATATGGACATTTAGAAAATCTATTTTAAATAACGTTATCAACCATGTGTTCTTTAAAAAATGAAATTGTTTAAGAAATTTGTTTATATTATTACATATGTCTGGGTGATTATACAAATATTTTTATCCTGGCGAATTCTTTTAAAGGTTGGTTACCATTATGAGGATTTTAACCTTATTTGCGTGATTAGTTGCACAGCCAAACCAGATTTTTAACGTAAAACACTTCTCCTTGGTATGCTGTTTTTGTTGTATCTTTCTCAGGGTTATAAGATGCAAGGGGCCTGCATTTTGGATTATTTGTTAGCTCTAGTTTAGATATTTCAGTCTTTGTTTTATAATTACCGTAACCTATTACATCATTCTGTCACGGCAAATAATATTGTTAATCACAAAGGAGAATATAGCCAACAGATATTTAAATTATCACTCAAACATCAATATCAACAAAGGAATTATCAAATCACTAATATATGATAGAGCCCAAAACACATGCTACAACGAAAATGCATTTCAGAAAGAACAAAACCTGCTAATATTTTAACAAAAACTTATTATCCATTGTCGTTTGTAACCAACGAATTTCACAAGATAAACGAAAGGAAAAAACAAAACTTCAAATGCCCACATGAATGGATGTTCAGTATAATCCAGGCGGGATCTGTCGAACAGCAGACCATAATGAACATTTTCCATAGGAGTCTATTTTTTGCTGGAATCACTTCAGGATGTACCTTTTAGCAATATCCACGATATGCTAAAATGTGTTTAATTTTTTAATTGCCAAAATTTGAAAAAAGTTTTTGCCTTTTGCGCCCTTATTTTCGCCTATAAGTCAAGAGATATGGCTCCTACAAAAAAGAATGATTCAAGGTAAAAGTTTTTTTCAATTTTACATAATATTTGACTAGCTAAAAATTGAAAGTTAATGTTTATTGTTTAAAAAATAGCAATAATTGAGAGAAAACTCAAACATAATTCAAAGCCTTCGTATTCCGCTTAAAAAACTGTACAATGTGGCTAAATTTCGGTAGGATCAATTTAACAGATTTTTCATTATAATTTTGCAATCCAAAGCCCAAAATTGTAAATTTGCTAAACTATGCTGAGCTCAAAAATGCATAAATTTTACATATAGTCCAGGAAATGAAGCATTTCACCTCGCAATTTTTTCGTCCTGCGTGGATTGACTTGAAATTTTAACAGACGGTAGGTAATAGCCTAAGGATCAAAATCTATATCAAACCAAAGTGCGCCAAAGCCTTGAGGGTGGTTGCCACCCCATCTCGGGGGTGAAATTTTTTTTACGTTTTAACCACAGGTTTCTGATTAAACAAGTGATTCTAAACAAAAAATGTTCTATACATTTTTTTTGTAAAACTGATATTTTTCAAGTTATGTTCAAAAAAATCTATTAAAACAACCCCCTAACTACCGCCATAATTAAAATCGATATTCACCCTTCTGCAATTCTCTTTGTACATGCATTGTTAATACGTCCAAGAAGTTTGACCCATTTAAAATGCTTAGTTTTAGAAAAAGTACAGCTTAAAGCGAGAAACGGTTTACAATTTCATATTTTTTACCCTTCTTTTTTTAAATATCCCCGAAAATACTGAATATATAAAAAAAATAAGAATGTACTAAATTGTAGTTTTTTTAATGACTAAAATTTTCCTTTATTTAGATTTGTTGTACAATGAATATTTGGAGAGATATAGCCGTTTAAAGCATCGATTTACGATCAAGCACCATCTTTTTCGAGCCCTTTAAACTCACCCCATTTAAAAACCAAGGGTTCCAAAAAGATTTAATTCACAGATCCTTGTAGCTCTTAAAAACCTCTACAAAATCGTTTTTGAAGAAATACTCTATCGTTAAAAATGAAGGAAATACGTTAAAAAAACCAATTAATTTTTTTTAATATTATAATTGTTTTACCTATAAATGTAAATATTTTCAACTATTTATGTAAATGTATAAGAATATATGGTGCCTTTTTATGTTGATAAATTTTTTTGCATTTAATTCTACTTTTTTCAATTTATATCTATTAAATTAGTTTATAAAAACTGCAATGTTGTAAAGGGTGATTTTCAAAAGTTGAAAAGTTGCAAAATTTCGGCAAAAAATTGTTTTCACCTATAGCACTCATAACAATTGATTTTTAAGGGTTGAAAATTTATGAAATTGTATTTTAAAGTATAAAAAAATCACTATTTAACTAATCCAAACCAAATTTCACTCATCTTATGATTTGTAATGTTATTTTACAATTTTTCAAAATTAGGGGTAGTTTTCACCCCTAAGAACAATCAGGGTTCATCGGCATGACATAAACTATAAAGCAGAGGGTGAGTTGAGCTTAAATCCAAATTTTTATCCAAATCGATCCAAGGCGAAATCATTTTTTTAGAATTAGTAATTTTTTTACATTAATCTATAACAAGGGTTGCTTTTTAAGGGTTGAAATATGATGGAACTCTATTCAAAAGTATAAAATAATCATTATTTAACTAATTCAAACCAAATCTTACCGATATTCAGGTTTAATATGTTATTTTATAATTTTTGACAATTAGGGGTAGTTTTCACCCCTAAAACCCTTCAGCGCACTTCGGTTCGATATAGATTTTGATCATTGGGCTATCACCTGCCTTCTGTTAAAATTTCAACTCAATCCATGCAGGACGAAAAAATTGCGAGGTTTTAACTTTTTTCGAGCTTCATTTCCTGAACTATTATATAGAAAAACCAAAGCTTTCAAACGCACTTTGAAAAATTGAAATCGGTCAACTATGAGAGTCTAGAGAATTTTTTAAAGTTATAAACAATATTTGCAAATTATATATATATCATCTTCAAATAAAAATACATTCTAAAATTTAATAAATTAATCATTATTATAAGCCTGCTGAAATAAAATAATTTTTATATGGTATATAATATATATATATATATATATATATATATATATATATATATATATATATATATATATATTATTTCAAAAAATTTAGACTTTTTTCAATTTATTGCAAATTTCCCGTTTTGCTAGCAAAATAGCTATTTGAAAATATCATATTTGAAATCCTTGTCGTCCGAGACGTCAATTTAAAAAAAACTGCCACTTAGAGCCACTTTTTATGCGAAAACGATTTCTTTTTGTCTTTTTTATGAATGTTGCCACGGGGCGCATTACGTAAAAAATTTTATACAAGGTGTTCCAATAGGAATTGTCCATATAGTAACTGGAGAAACCTTAGCACAAAATCGAAGATTTAACCTAAAACACTTGATGGCAAATGCATGCCCAATTTAAGCGTCGATATCTCGGCAACCAATAAACTAAATACGTTTTTTTAAATGTTTTTTTAAAGACTTATATAAGTCTACAAATTTTGAAATTAATTTGTGTAAAATTTACGAAATTATTTTATTTATTAATCAGCCAAAAAATTGGTAATAACTTCTAAAAATGCTCTCCTAGTTGACCGATTTAAATTTTTCGCTTGAGCCTTTCTTTATATGTAAAAGAATTTTCGATTATTAAAGTGCTTATTTTGGGCTCAGCATAGTTTTGCAAATTTATTTTTTTTGTGAACCCTCGATTGCAAATTATTATAAAAACTCTGAAAGCGATCTTAACGAAATTTAGCAGATGTTTCAGTCGTATTATAAAATGCTGTCGAACTGGAAGCTAAACTGAAATGGAAATGGGCTGGACATAACGAACGTCTTACGGATGGCCGATCGAATAAAGAAATCGGGAATTGGCGGCCATATGAAGCCAAAAGACCACGAAGAAGACCGCAACTGCGATGGAGCGACGATGTTAAAAGAACTGCGGGGCCAATGTGGAAACGTCTTACAAACAACGAGAGATGAATGGCGAGAATTAGGAGAGGCCTATATTCGGCAATCCGAATAGAGAAAAGGGCTTAAAAAAAAGGAATGTTTCAAGGGGTCGAAAAAATTGAAAGCAAAAACTCCATTTTTAAGCTTTTTTCCCAATTATTGTTATTTTTAAAACAATAACATTAATTTTTCAATGAAAAAACTTTCAACTTGTATAATTTTTGTTTGTAAGACAATATCTCTCGAATTACAGGCGAAAAATTTTTAATTTTTTTTCAAATTTTGTTAAATAAAAAATTAAGGACAAGGTTTGCAACTGGAGCATATCGTGATTATTGATACAAGGTACATCCTGAAGTGATTCCAGCAAAAACAGACTCCATGTTCAAAACAGATCCCGCCTGGACTGGTATCAGATTAAGGGAATTTAGTTTTGTTTGTTTTGAAAATTGTTTGCTGCTCCTGTCCAAATTTCTTAATTTTTGTAAGATATTTTTTAAAAATATTGATGTCGCATAATCAGATTTATAGGGCTGACATCAAAAATTGAATATTTGATAGATAACTTTTTTCAAATTACACTGTTTTTTGCTTCTCTCAAACTAAAACATCTATAATATTATTTATTTAGAATTATGTATAATTATACTTGACGCGATATTTTTTACATACATAAGTCCAAGACATTCAGTGTAATTAATATCTAGCGATCTGTTTTACAATACCTCAGAATATTTATTTACAACCTTGACATGAAACGCTATAATTTATTTTACTTTTCCTTCTTCTGCGGAGACCGAACGAGATTCAAGAACACGTCATATACATCAGAAAGATTTATTTCACTTTTTTGTCTCGAAAATAATCGACGATACAAAAATTGCATTTATGTATTAATTTGTATAACGTAATAAGTTTATAGGGATATGAAAAGGTTAATAATGATTTTGCAAATCATTAAAACGCATGTATATGGACTGGTTACTGGTTATTGTAAGTGGTGAGATGGTGCAAAAACTCATTCAGTCAAAATAGCGAGAAAATGGCATGTAAAGAACACTGTTGTGTTTTGTGCCACCTACTTTCCAACTGTGTATTTTCCAATTTTTGTTATACTACTAAACAAAAAATACGTTCTCTGGTTTCTTTGTTTATAAACATTTTTCCTGCAGGTATATTATTAATTCCTGCAAAAATCAGAAAAACGAACAAATTCGACTTGATGAGTTTTTATTTTTTCCATGCCCTATTCTACGAAGTTTGTATGAAGTCGTGGACGAATTCTAAATCCCTCATAAATTAATAAGACTGGTAATGCGTAAAGTTGTTTGCAAAGTAGAAATACAGGGCGAACAATAACAAAGTTAGTTAAACTATGTTTGCTTCACTTAATCCCTGAATCCACAGACGGGAATAACAAATTTAATTTCAGTTTCATCTTGATCTATATCATTCCATTCCTCTAGATTGGCCATTCCATTCCTCATTCGACTGAAATGTGCTTTCTGTAAAACGTTCAGCTTGTTCTCCATTACTTCTGGACCAGGTATTATGTTTTTTTATTGGACGATTATAGGTATAACAATAACACACTGAAAACCTTGTTTTCAAAACTTCCACAAAATTTATTATAATATCTTATCACTACACCTATTTCGGCAAAGTGCCTTTCCCAAGTGATCTGTTTTTGATATGTGTTTACACTTTATAGTCTTTAACTGAATAGGCTGAGGATGAGAGAACTGTTTGTCTCATGTTGGTCATTCCGAATTATGTGTTTGGTATTTTTTAATTTGGTAATTTCCATAGATTCTAATAAAAATACCTTAAGGCCTTTATTTTGGATGTAAGAATTTGAATTTCGTTATCAAAAGAATGATTATGATCTATTTCTATTATTTAAAGCCCTTTTATGTTCTGCTATACGTTTGTTAAAAGTTCCACCAGTCTGACCGATGTAAGTTTTTGGGCAGTCGCCACATTTAAGTTTGCATACACTACTGTATAAGTGCTTTTTATTTTGGCTCTTGTTGTTTTTAATATATATGCTTAATTTGTTGTTTGTTCTAAAAGCTGGTGTTCTTCCTTTCTTTTTTATGTGTTTGGCTACTTTTGTTCTGCCTGTATATGTAATCGGCAGAAGATACTGGGTTTTTTTCTGTTGGTGGAAATACTAATTCCAGGGCTTTCTTATGTAGTTTTTGATTTAAAATTGTATTAATTGTTTGTTATACATCGTCTCAAAGTGACTAGTCTGTACAAGGTAAGATGTGCAATGCTAACCTTATGGGAATTTTGCCAAGACGTTACCAGTTTTATGCAGTGAGCGATGGCGTTCTCTATTGTCTATCTTTCAAAATAAACGGAATTAACCAGGAGTTCTCAACAAGTCCTCACGTACAATTTTATGTAATTTACAAATATCGTTTGCTAATAATTTTACATAATACTATACATTATTTGTTTCTAATAGTAACTTATCAACTTTTATCTTTTATTAGTAGCAGTAGTATAATAAAATGTGAAACATTTGTTTCAAAGTTTAAAATAATTCCGGTAATTTCTACTAACTGCCAAATTTAAAATGTTATTTATGTCCCTGCGGTGCTAATTACTGCCATAATGTGTAATGAATTTGTAATTTTGGTTGATATCAACTGCAAATACTTTCTTTTAAGTTATTCAGTAATTAAGAAGCAATTAGAGTAATTCTTGTACAGAATATGTTTAAAAGCTTGATACATCCAGGGCCTTAATTAGTCTTTATTTGTTCTTCGGAGCGCGTAAACATATTCGAGTTACGATTATTTGTATCATCTTGGATGTACTGTTACTGTTTTGTTATTGTTATTTTTGGTTGGTGGCTGTTGTTGTGATTTGATGTTGGCAATTATTGTTATTTTCTGTTGTTGGCTATTGTTATATTTGACGCCGAATTTTTACCGCAAAATGGAGAAAATTGTTCAATGGAAACGTGGAAAAGCTCTAAAACTTTCAGAGAAGCAGTTACTAATGAATATTATTAATTATCATCTTAATCAGGATAACAACGATTCTGTATCAAGTGTAATCAGGAAAGTGTCAGAAATGAGTGGTGTGTGCAAAAAGACTCTGTTTCGCATACGACAGGAATATTCATCACCTGGATTACAATCTCCAAAGAGCAGGCCCAAGAAGCGAAAGGTTATTAATTCTCGTGACAACAAGTACGATGAAGGTGTCAGGGGCCAAATTCGTAGATTAGTTCATCAATTTTTTTGTGACAACATACCACCAACAGTAAACACCATATTGGCTGTTGTCAATGTCGAAGAAACTTTGCCCAATTGTTTACGGGCTACGCTACATCGCTTGCTGAGTTATATGGATTTTGTGTTTATAAAACGTGGCAGAAATTCAATTTTGATTGAAAAACCAGAAATCATCTCGTGGCGTCATCGTTATTTACGCGCAATTCGTAAATACCGTGCAGAAGGATACAACATAGTGTATTTGGATGAATCGTGGGTAAATATCGGGCACCGTGTGAAAAAAGAATGGGTTGATAAAACAATTACATCTCATCGCGATGCTTTTGTTCGTGGTGTGACAACACGATTAAAAGCTCCAACAGCTTGTGGTGCACAGTTCGTTTTATTGCACGCAGGATCTACCAGCGAATTTGTTGATGGAGCAGAGCTCACGTTTTTGGCAAAGAAAAATACTCAGGACTACAACGACGAAATGGATGGACCGACCTTCGAAGCTTGGTTCGAAAATAACTTAATGCTAAATTTGCCAGAAAAAACTATTGTGGTAATGGACAATGCATCCTATCACAGCAGAAAGTCAGAACAAATTCCCAACAGTTCAACACTAAAAAAGATATTCAAGAATGGCTTCTGTCACCCTATCACTGTGAACTCAATCCCATCGAAATTGTTTGGAGTGAAGTGAAACGGTATATAGCTGGACGCAATGCGAATTTTAAAGAAGCTGAAATGCGAAATTTAATTACAGCAGCGTATCAGGTCATTACGCCAGAGAAATGGAAAAACTACGTAAATCACGTAATAGAAACAGAAAAAACAATGTGGGAAATTGACAATTTATTGGATGATATCGAACCAATTATAATAAATATAAATAACGGAGATAGTGATGAAAGTGACGATAATAATGATGATGATGATAGTGAAGCAGAAACTAACTGTGACAGCGATTGACAGAAAAAGGAACTAAATATAATGGTGTACAATTACGATTACTTACACACGAAATTAAATACAATGACTTCTTTTATTTTCAACTTATTTATTAGTTTTATTTTCGTATATTTCTATGTTTTGTTACTGCCAACATATACAGTGCGGTTTTTAAAAGTCCTTCCCCCGTAACTTTTGAACGGAACAATACATAAATAAAATGTTTCTTTATATTTTAGTTTTATTTTATTCGATTTTATTTAAATCTATAAACAAATGGTTTGTATCGCTAGAACATACTGTAGAATTAAAAACAAACTGCTTGTGTGACATAAATAAAAGGCATTTCTTAATTTCTATTTTATTTTAATTTAACCCAAGTATGTTGCAGCAAATATTATTTATGTTTGAGAACCACTGAGAGAAGGAAGTCAGGCAGGGTCGTTAGTGGGCATTAGTACTTAAGCTACCCTCAACACAAAAGATTGCAAAGAAGTATGGCATCGATATGTTGTTCATTTACCCTGTACAGACTAGTCACATTGAAACAATCTATAGTTGTCCCATTGTTTACTGCTATTTGCTTAATAATATTTAATTCTATCGTAAAGTTGTATTTTGACATCGGAATTTCTATTAATCTATGTAACATTCTATGGTAGACTGCCAATTTATTTTGTGTAGGATGGGATGACGAATTGCGTATAGTCGTGTCAGTATGGATAGGTTTATTAAACAGCAGTAGTGATAATATATTATAATAACTTTGGGGAAGTTTTGAAAACAAAGTTTTCGGTATTTAATTGTTATATAAAATGAATTTCCTTCAAGTAACGGTCGAATCCATCATTGGTTATATGTATTTTTAAGATTTTTAGTCGCTTTCAATAGCGAATAGTCAGTGGCTCTGTCATTTGTTAACTCACTTATGTAGCGAGTTAGCGAATGATCCCAAAACGTGTATTAGCATGTGTACGGCCTGAATAAAATGTATGTAGCTATAAATGTGCGTTAAGCGCCTGTTATGTGAACCGGCCCTAAGGTCCAGCAACCACGGCGTTTTGTGACTTTGACAGCGTGAAGGAATGGAGATTTGCCCCCAGGCAATTCGACTGAAACTGTTTTCAATCAGTCTAAAACCCATTTTGTTCGATATTTCTACCATCCAGTTGCATTGCAGTTTATTATAGCACGTCATAACTCTGTGTTTTTAGATTTTACGCACGTTCATCGTGTTTTTCTGTCCAATTATCTTGTTAATTTTGTCTATAATAAAATTAGTGACCAAGAATTCTTGAAGCAGTTCTTTTGCTACTACGAATATGGAGATTTTGCATTCTTTTCAAAGTAGGGATGGACCTAATACTCCATATGAACTCTAAGATACTGCGGTATTTATAATAATCAATCATATCTTCCTGGTCAGAACTCAACCTAGTAAAACCACGGCACTGCTCGAATAAATAAACAATTGATCCTGAAGGGAAGAGACAGGTTTCATTTAGATTGTAAACCGTTTACAGATGAGACTTGTTTTAAAACAGTTGCACTGTGGGCTCTGGGCCTAAGAAACCGCGTCCATCATTCATGGTATAAAGCAATCAGACGCGACGTATGGAGTAACGCTAAAGTTCATTCGGTTAGCAAATTCCCATGTGTCAACATAAGCACGTGTTGATATTTGCCGTCTCATTCGACAAGAGGCTATTAAATATAATTTATTGCCTTAAGCCAGACAGATTCTCATGTTACAGATCCACACTTGCCAGCATGTTTAAATTCAAATTGTATCGTGTTGATTTTTAAGTTAATATATTGTGTTATATTTATGTTATAGTTATTGTTAAGTTATTTACTGGTTGTGTTATTTTTTAGAGTTTAGTTTAATTGTGATTTAATGATTAAATTTCAAGAAATTCTTACACTAATAGTTTCAAAAGTAAATATTTTTAAAAATCATATGATACACATCAGTACGACCCTGTTTGGCTTTCACGTGCTTCTATTGACGATTGGGAATTTGTAAAATGAATAGGGTATATACACGGCCGCGCAGCGTTTGTTGGAGACCACCGCCAACAGTTTCGGTTATTGTATTTGTCTTAAAAAGATATTTCTGCCAGGTTTATATTTACTTTTATAGAGTTAACTTATTTATTTATTTGCTTTTTTGATTTTTTTGTTGATAAATGTCAAGTTACACGATAAGATCATATTTAAAACGGGTTTTTACGGTTTTAGACACTATTAATCATAACAGATTAGATACTTATAATATTCCTATCTTTCCTTTCACAGATTATGTCTAATTCAATATTTACTGATAAAATTTGTATTATGAAAGTTATCGTACTGACTATGAAATTGTTATAGATTGACGTGATCTCTATGACAAATTGTATGTGAATTAGTTTGAAAAAGTGTGTTTTACGCTAGGCGTTGTAGTGATTTGTTTTTAAAATGATTGATTTAGATGACTATGTTACTGGGTGAGTTATTGCAACGTTTATTTAGTGTTATTTGTTCCTGCGGTCACATATTTATTGGAAAAATACGTCATACGATATTAAATGGAATTGAAAACATCAAATATGAAAATTTATCTCTTGCTATCATTTGTGGTTCACTTTCACTTAATGTAGATCCTTGTATTCTGTTTTGTGTTCAATAGCCACTCAGTTTTGCTTTCAATTTCATAATGTTAAGGTATTGACTACTATTAGAGAAACCACCTCCTTTAACCTTTCAGGGATAACGTGACATGATGGTACACATAATAACGTCGGACTAGCAGTCCGCAAATCTAGAAAAGGTCCAAAAAACCAATATTTTCGGAAAAAAACGGTTTGAGAGCTTGTGGATTCTTTAAATATATAATTAAAATAGACAAAAAAACATTTGCACATAAATTGATTAATAAACTAATGCTTTGAAAATAAAAGTTAACAGATATATCTATATCACATTTTGAGTACTATAAAACACAAAAACCCAAATTAGACAAATACAAAACAACTATTTCTAAGAAATTATACTAGATAAAGACTAAATAAAAAAAAACAAATGTTTGAGATGCGCAAAGTAGATACATGAATGAACGGAAATAAGTAAATCTTCGCTGCTGTCTTCGAAAATACCATCCTGTAGGCAGTCGGAGCAAATACATTTTGCGTGTTCTAAGCATACAAATTTTTGGCATTTTTGACAGGTATATCTGGTTGGGGCTGGAACAATTTCTTCTTCAATACGGCAACTTTTTTTTATTCTTGACCTAATTGATCTAGGAATACGTTTATTCAAAAACCGACGTTGCAGATGACCGTTTGCTAGTTCCATACCAAGAGCTTCTAGAAAATGTCATCTAGTTATTTTATCTATCTCATTAGATTTATATTTGTTTATTACAAATGCATTGATACCGGCTACATTCTTGCAGAATAAAAAATGACCATAGGCCATCGGCGAGTGGCTCTAGCGCAATTGTAGGCTGCACATATTTTATCAACTAGATCTACTACTCTACTAGACCATTACCTAGGTAATGATGCTTTCTAGCTTGGCCGTTAATTCGTCTAGTAAATCGTCGTGGTGCATCGTTGAGAGTAAAATATTGTTTTTGTTTTTTCTGTGACATAAAGTAAAGTATTTTATTTTATGTAAGATTTTAGTTTTATATGTTTAAAACATTTTTTGGAGCCCCCTTCCACCACCTATCAGAGGCCCGGGGCGGACCCCCCCCCCCCATAGTTATGAGACTGGGTCAAATGGATTTTTTTGAGCCTCCTCTTTACACTCGTAGTCAAATAAACGCGGGGGATTAACCATATTAATCGTTGGAAACCAAGGGTCGCAAACAATATCTTCGGCAATTTTTTTAGCCTCTTCCAAAATATCGTTAAAACTTCATTTGATCTACATTTGAGCACAACTCTATTCATATATTTGTGTTTTTATAATTTTTATAATATTTTTAGGGCGGCTCGCGCCGCTCCCTTGACTGACCACCCGGGTGTCCCGCACCCTTTGCACCCCAGTTTCGGAACGACCCTGTTCATTGCTATTTGCGCTCGCAGTTATCCACAATTCTGTTGTGAAAATCATATCAAATTGACTATTTCACTAGACTATTTTTAACTGGTAAAACGTCTCAGTCTCGTTTCCTACTGACAAAACTCCTGCCTGACCGTGATTTCTCAGTGACAAAATTTGACAGATCCGTCACGAATGTATCTGGTAATTCTATTGTTGTCAGTTTAACTATAGAATACATCACCCAACAAGAAGTGAAACTAAGGGCTTTTTCGCAATCCAAATTTCTGTGAGATCCGCCATGTTCTAAATAGTTTATCTGTCTGATAAATCTGTCTGCTTATAAAAACTGAAGTTTGTTTACGTATTAAGAAGTATTGTTTCGTGTGTGTTGTGTAATAGTAAAAAAATAATAATACTGTTATACATTTTTTGTATATACATATACATATTTTAATACATTATAAAATATACTTATATAATAATGTAAAAAAAGTATAATATAATAGTAAAAAAAAATAATACTGTTATACATATTTTGTATAAACATATACATATTTTAATACCTATATTAATAAAAGTAATAGAAATCGACTGATTTTCATCTCTATTTTGAAATTAACTCTCAAATTCAATCGCATTTTATCGGTATTTTAACGTACTAAAATACTTTTAGTACGTTAATTTGTTTGTTAAAAAAAATCGATGTTTTTGACTTAAGACCTTTTTATTTATAAGAATTGATTTATGGGTTGTATTAAATTTTACAGAAAAAATACAATTCGTATCAAACAGATCTATTTAAAAAACATTAGTTTTAATGATTACTTCGTTTCTGAGTGTAACTATAATTTTACTACGCTACAGTTTTGAACGACTTCTTCTTTACTTTTCTTAGTGTACTAAGTAGTTTAACTGTCACTGTCACTTCGAAATTTCTGTCCTACGAACATCAAAGGTACCGACAAAGCTTTCGCTTTGTCATCAAGTGCCACCAATCACGCACTTCGATGTTCATCGCCCTTCCTTCTGGAACACATAATTAAATTTAATTGGTTGAGAAATGAAAAAGTTTCATATAAAAGTTAATTTATCTTTAAATATGGGACATTTTCGGATCTCAAGTCAGTAGTAGTCAGTCAGTGTCAACACATGGTTTTACCCGTGTAGGGTAGCTCCCTAGAGCACTTTGCTCGAAGGGCTCTGAATCTTTCTAAGACTCTGAAGCTGAGTTTTTTTCTTCTTAGAAAGAATGTGTTTTATTTCCACCACCAATAAAACCATAAAGGCATTGTCTCTTCAAGACAATGCCACAATAAGAGCGTACCGGCCAACTACGCAATATTACACCATATTGCGCAATAGTTGGACAAATTAATAAACATGGAAACTTGCACCAAGTTGCAATCAGTTTTTCATACGTTTATTAATTACACCGGAGACGACAGCTTCTTGTTGGATGATGTATTCTGTGGTTTAACAAAAATCATTGAGGCGTAATCAATTTTGGACAGATATAATGAATCCAGACGAGAAATCAAGATTTTGATGCCAGTCAGTTGAAGATATAAAAAAATTGGTTTCGGAAAATGTCCCATTGAACACGCATAGATCAAGAAGCTCTATTTGGACCCAATTTTCGGAGTTCCTACGGGTGAGAAATTTTACGCTTGAACGATGTACTACCATAACGGAACTAGCAAAAATTCTCGAGAATTATGCCTTTAACATGAAAAATGGCGATGGAGAAGACTATAAAGTCAGTGTGGAATATTAAAGCAAAAATGGTACAAAAAAAATATTTTACGGAGTACGGCATAAAAATCGACCCTTTCACAGATATATCTTTCAAATGTGCAATATTGGCCAGAGATACCAAGCGGAGGCAGCTTCAAAGTGTTCAAGAAAAAAGAAAACTCAGTTCACAAGCATTATCCACCGAAGGACTATTAAAAATCATCCAAAGCTATGACGAAGAAACCCCCTATGGAGCACAAAAAAAGTTTTTTCACCTTTGCTTATTTGAACTTGCTTGGAGAGGCAATGATGCCGTAAACTGCAAGATTCAGTTTTTCCAGAAGGAACTTGATGTTATGGGAGAATTTCCGGCCGAACTGAATACAACAGCATTTGTCCAAAACAAATCAAGGCGGTTCGAAAGGTTTAAAAGAAATTCATCAAACGAAAATTTATGCCCCGTTAGATTATTTTTGAAATTAATGGAAAAAAGGAGACCAAAGATTTTATCAGACAGACTCTTTCTTACCGTTCACCCCAACTGGAATGATGAATCTTGGTTCAAAAACTGTCCACTTGGAATCAACACCGTATCTAAGTGGACAAAAATGTCAGCTGAAAAAATTGGAATAGACACAAAAACAAAATAAAATAACAAACGATTCTCATCAATCTTCAACTGTGTCAGCCTTGTTCATGTTAGGTGTTTCTGAACAGGAGTTAATTAAATTAACCGATCACTCAAATGCAAACTCTCTAAAACCATATCTGCAGCTGGATTTCCGTCACCACCAGAAGTTAATCTAAAATCTCAGAAAAAATGAAGCTGGACCTTCGAGTTCCCAAATGCTACAGGTCAATAATACATGCTTTGGTAGAAAAGAATGGGCAAACTACTACAGCTTATAATATTTGTACATTTAATATTGCTAACAATTAACTAAAGATTATGTTTCGTTGATATGGTGCATTAATTGTCTTTTGAAATCTGTCTTGTCGAATATCATTCGAGAGAAAATTATTTACCGGCAAAATTTTCTTCTGGTTTTATTAAAGTTTGTTGCCTTTTGGCAATTTTCGCTTATGAAATTTTGACAAAATCGCTCGACTGACCTCTTGTAATTTAACTGTCAAAATTTAATTCACGAAAATTGCCAGGCAACAAACTTTCATACCAGTCGAAAATATTACCGGCAAAATTTTCTCTTATGATATTATAAATACGATAACAACTGAGAATTGATGAATGATTATGATTAGGTGTATTTGTTAGTTTAAAGCAGTGGTCGCCAACCTCTTCAATGTGTTGAGCTACTTTGTTAATTTTGGAATAAACAGCGAGCTACCCACACGGAAGCCACGTAACGCAACGTAAATGAAATAATCCACAGTTAATCTATCATTATACGGTTGTCCAGCCTACCATTTTCGATATTGGAATTTTCTCGGAAGAAATAATATTTTTTAAATAAGAAGTAGTGTGTCCTTTCAGTGGAATGAACTTCAAATTCCTTTTTTAATCTCCCACTTCTTCTTTAATCGTAAAATCACTAAAAACCATCCTGACGAACACGACCATCTGGGCAGTGGCAACGACATCTGTTGATTCATCCAGTTGAAGTGAAAAATAAACACAGTTATCTAAGTCAGTTCTTAATTGTAAAAAAATATTATTGCTCATTACTTCTACACATCTCATCACTGTATTAGCAGAAAGTTGCAGAGATTTTATAGCTGAAACTATCTCGTCTTTATTTCTAAAGTTGGCAAATAATGAATCAGCAGCTTCTAAAAACGCCTGTTTTATCATTTCCCCGTCTTCATAAGGTTTCTTTTTTTGTGCAATTATCTGGGACACACGGTACGATGCTTCAGTTGCAGCCTTATTTTTGTCGACTGTTCTTAAAAATATTGATTGTTGTCCAATTAACTGTTTTTTTAACTGTTTCAGTTTCTCCTTTCTGGCGGCAGAATGTAGTGGGCATGATTTTTCAAAATTAGAATGTACAGTTTTATGATGTCTCTCAATATTTCCTTTTTTGGCAACGGAGACCGAAGTATTACATAACAAACACACATTTTTATCTTTAACTTCTGTAAAAAAGTATTGTTCTTCCCATTCCGAATGAAAGTGGTATGTCTTTACCTTCTTACAGCTGCTTGCCATAATATTATTTTTGTTGTTCTCTACTAACCCAACCGCTGGACGTTGGTTACGCGTTCAGTTTTAAACTAAGCGCAATGTCGCCGCGCCGTGCGTATTTATCCCGTTCAAAGCAATCCAGATCGCTCTCGACCACCAACGCGCTGGTCCGGCCGGTCGGTTCTATAAATAGCCGATTCTAGCTTGACGGCGTCAGGGGCAGATCGCTCACCGCAACGTTGCCGCTGTTCAAGGTTAGTAGATATTTAAGTAGGTTGTCTCGTAACTATAGACCAATCAAATGCTCGCTTTTTAAAGGCGGGAATACGTCACCCATACGACACTTTTAAAATTGCCATAAGCTTCAATGCTAATATAAGGTTCAAAAACTTAGGTTTTGCAATATATTTTGGGATTTTCTTGGGTATAGGGATGTTAAGTGGTTCTTATATTAGTAATTATATCAATTTTTTTTCTAAAATCAATAGTCTGATGACAAAAAATAGAATTGATTATAGTGATAATATTGTGTGTTTTAAATGGAGATAACAGTTTATTTCGCACAAAAACCCAAAAAAACAGTAGAAAAAGTTCAAAAGCAAAAATACTAAATATGTAGGAACTTACTTATTATGTTTATCCTGGAATTTGCAGCATTTTATCATATCTAGTGGTAGGCAAAAAAAAACCAATAGGTAATATAAATAATTTATTATTAGATTAAAATACAAAAAATGATTAGTCCTTCAAGCACAAATCTTCAAGCTATATATACTTATCTCATCTAAAAAATATATCATTATTATAACGTACAAAACTACATATAATTGTTATGATAAACCTTGATATCACGGCTACGAAAACACACTTCACAAGTGTTTATGTACACAAATAACTAAATAATAAGTCTCTATAAATAATATTGTCCTTATACCTATACTTAAAAATAAAAACTAAACAATAACTAAACAAATAAACGAACTAATGATACTATAGAATAGAGACAACAACAAACGTGAACTTAAACTCAGACGTGCAGACAACTGTCAAATTTGACTTTGTCGTATGAGTGACGTAAGCATCCTGCCTTCCCCTCGCTTCGCCCACATAGTTACGAGACAACCTACTTAAATATCTACTAACCTTGGCCGCTGTTTATGTTTAATATTATGACAATTAGATTTTTTTGTGGAATTTTCGGAAGCTTCTCTGATTTTTGCAGTTTGTATTTTTTAAATTAAAATCGTTGTGAGAGCTACCAGAATTGCCTCCGCGAGCTACCGGTAGCTCGCGATCGACAGGTTGGCGACCACTGGTTTAAAGGAACTTTTAGACGAATCTAATTTTAAATTTTTTTTCCCTTTACTGTTGTTGCTTCTTCAAATTGCAACAATGATCTTGTTTTTCAGGTACTTGATACTATGTATGATATGTATTACTATGATAAATGATATTGATAAATTTATTATTGTTACATAATGTTTTATAATAACGTGAATTTGATTTTCATGTTAACATATAAAATTGTTAAAATCTCTAAACCTGTTTATATATTTTGCAAACATTGAAGTAGATAAATGTATTTCGATTTAATTGGATATGGTCAGTGTCACAAATGTAACAGATTTCAATACTTCTGATATCAAGGTCTTTTTGATTAAAGAGTGTTTGGTCGGTGTTTTGTAGTCCATTGTTCGAAGAACATAATTGAAAATTTATTATGTTACCAATCATAATAATTGACTGGGTAATTTGAGTCAACATGTTGTGATTTAACATTGACATAATTGCATTGCTTATATTGTTCGTATATCATTATTATCTATGTTAATAGAATCTTGTAGAATAATTTAAAATAATAACACAGCTCCTACCGTTTGACAAGAGCTTCCGTTTTTTTATTGCCGAAACTTAATAAATATTTTATTTTTCTATATCTTCATGAACAGCAAGTTTTGGACAGATGTTGTCATATGTTTCGCCTACAATATTACTAGTATTAAAAAATCAAGAACTTATTAAGACATTCAAATTCTACATTTCCACTTTCTACAGAATTTCCTAAATAAAGTATTGTCTGTTTGTTTCATTGTGACAATGAATTTTAAATGTTATAAAAACAGCCCAATTTGCACATTTTTACTAATAGTCGACGACTCATCCGTTCCACTTTTTTGTCATTAGGTGACAAACATCATCAAGCACCAAGGAATGTCTATGACATTTCCATGATATCTGATCCAACACTAATCAAAATAAATAAGACTGAGCACTGAAGTCTGACACAATCTTATCTTCACATAAAATTTATAAGACGCCACCTGACTAATATTTAGTTAAGAAATCAACATGCTATATTTTTATCCGCATTGTCCTTGCCTCACTTACAAATATGACGTTGGCATGACTTATAATTACACAATAACTAACCTACACTAACTACCAACCTAGAATATGTAATACAGTACTAAGCTTTAGATGCAGTTTAATTTTGTGTATCAGTAGTCGCACAGGGTCTACTACACCGGTCATAAAATAGTCCGCTGGATGCGTTTTGTTTAAATTTCAATAAAATAATCTATTGTTTGTAGTTTTTCTTCTTCTTCTTCTTCAGTGCCTTATCCGGTTCGGATGTTGGCGATCATCAAGGCTATCATGGTTTTGTTGACTGCTCTGCGAAACAGCTCCGCCGAGGTCATCCCAAACCATTGTCGGAGGTTTTTCAACCACGAAATACGACGGCGTCCCGGTCCTCTCCTGCCAAATAATTTACCCTGCATAACGAGTTGAAGAATTGGACATTTTTCTTCGTTCTGCATCACGTGGCCGAGGTACTCAAACTTACGTTGTTTCACTAAATTAAGCACTTCTTTTTCTTTTGTCGTGCGCTGTAGGACCTCAACATTGGTGACGTGATCCACATACCATATTTTTAGTATCGTCCTGTAGATCCACATCTCGAAGGCTTCAATCCGCTTTTCTGTGGCTTGCATCAGTGTTCAGGCTTCAACTCCATATAGTAACACTGGAAGAATGTAGCACCTCACTATCCGCATCTTGGTTCTCAAACTGAGATCACTGCAGCACAGCAAGGATTTCAACTTAATAAATGTAGACCGTGCCATTTAAATTCTGGATGATCTAATCTCTTTGAGTGTAGTCCCATTGTGAATTGAGGGTAGTTCCGAGATAAGTGAATCTGTCGACTCCCTGGATCTCTTTGCTACCTGCCATTAGTGCCCCGGGATCTAAATTTGCACGGCGGACAACCATGAATTTAGTTTTCCTAATATTAAGGTCTAGTCCATATGTTACGCTCACAATTCTCACTCGGTCTAGTAAGACTTGTAGATCATTTAGGCTGGTTGCTAGTAACACAGTGTCATCGGCGTAGAGCGGATATTATTGATGTATTCACCGTTCACTCGGATTCCCATCTCTAGGTTTGTGAGGGCTTCAGTAAAAATTTCCTCAGAGTATATATTGAAAAGAGTCGGCGAGAGCACACAGCCTTGCCTTACTCCTCGCATGATCTTCACTAGGTCGGTCAGCTGGTCTTGACTTGAGCACGCTGGTTCCAGTATAAATTCATGATAATCTGAATATCCTTCTCATCCAATCCTACTCTTTGTAGGGCGGCGACCATCTTTTGATGCTGAGGATCAACGGTCAAAGGCTTTGGCGTAGTCAATAAAACAAATATAGACATCACAACTGACATCTCGGCATCTCTGAAGTAGGACTTATAAGGTGAAAAGTGTTCACGTGTACCCATGAAATTTCGGAATCCAAATTGCATTTCACCGACATTTTCTTCACATTTCTTGTAAATTCTGGCATGTATGATTTTAAAAAAAATCCTATGTGCATGACTCATAAGGCTGATAGTTCGCAAATCTTCGCACGTCTTCGCAGATCGTTTTTTTGGTACTGTTACAAATGTTGACAATACCCATTCCTCTGGGATATCACCTAAATCGTATATGGCGTTAAACAGTTCAGTTAACTCCTTCGTGCTCACTTCACTCATCACCTTAATAAGTTCAACGGGTATTTCGTCCGGACCTGTGGCTTTACCATTGTTAGACGGTTTTAAAGCTGCTTTCACCTCGCTTTCTAGTATTGACGGCCCTGTCATGCAATTTATTTCTGGAAGGTTACCTCGGTAATCCCAGAAAAGTTCTTCGATGTACATTTTAAAGGTCACCAACTTCTCCTTAACTGTTGTCGCCAGGTTCCCGTCTTTGTTTATGAGGAGGTGTGTGTTTCTCCACTTGTATTGACCAGTGGCTTCTCGAATCTTTCGGTGGATATCTATATGATCGTGTTTCACTTGGAGCTCTTCGATTAGTTTACATTTTTCTTGCATCCATGTCTCGTTGGTTCTTCGTATTTCTGTTTTAATTGTTTGGTTGATTTCTTGGTATTTCTTCGCGTCCCTGTTTTTCCATAATCTCCTTTGGTCCATCATCTGCAGAATGTTATCGGTCTTCCATTCTTTAGTTTTTTTAGCATTATTTATTATTATTGACATATTTTGTTTATTTAAAATGTTTATTTACGTAGCACAAAAAATAGTCCACAATTTTTTACTAAACAAATTACAATTAATTTAAAATTAGAACCTAACATATCTACATGTTTCAAACAAAAATACTTTTTACAAATCGAACAAAAATATTTCGTTTTTCAATTCTTTTTCCATCCACTGTCAGACAGATATCCTGTAGTCGAATCCTTATTGTCTTAGATATATAGACATTTTGGCTTCGATTCTTCTGATGGTTGTACATAAGGCTTAATGCTAAATTTGACAAAACTTCTCATCGGGTCTTTGTGAAATTTATTGCTGTAACATTTAAAAGGCTGTACAAAACAACCACAGGTCATCTTCTAATACAACATGCCACATCATATTGTGCGCATAATTTATCTACGGTATCATCACCGCTTTTTGTGCTGTTATATGCTTCTTCTTCTTCTTGATGTGCCTATCCATTACGAATGTTGGCGATCATCATGGCAATCTTTATCTTATCTGCAGCAGCGCGGAAAAGCTGCACAGATGTTGTATTGAACCGGATTCTGAGGTTCTTTAACCAAGATGTTTTTCTTCTTCCTGGACCTCGTTTTCCAAATATTTTTCCTTGCAGGATGGCTTGAAGGAGAGCATATCTGGATTCATTTCGCGTTATATGCTAATGATTTCCAATTTTCCAATTACAGGATCAACGTCGTCCCCGTGGTGCATTGTGGAATATAACAGAACGTTTTTTTTTTGTTTATATGACACTAGTGTTCCTCTTCAACCAAACCTAAATGTACTAGAGCCAATAGGTCGTCCTTGATTGTTAGAGAAATATGCAAGAATTTCCCTTCTATCTACTTTAATTGTTCCCAAGAGAGTTAAATCATTTTCCTTCAAGCTTATACCAAGATCAACGTTGGTGTACCAATTGTCGGTGATAACATTTCTCTAGCCCAAAAAATATGGACGAATAGCAATATCTGTCTCATCATCTAATTTCTCGTTTTTCTATTCCGTATCGCTTCCGTCCAAGTTTTCTTCTGCTTGATCTTCTTCTCCCGATCCCTCTTCATCATCATACTAATCACCCGTCGAAACTTCGTCAAAAAGTGCTAACAATCTTTTTTGCTCTTTTTCATAATCCATAAAATCTGAAAAATAAAGTTTTATTATAAAACAATTACTTACAAGTCCAAAAATTCTATTACTTTTCTAAACGCACCCAGTCCACTGCAATGATACACAGTCGATAAATGTACCCATCAAACATTTGTGGTCGTCCATAAACCATAGAGTGAACAGTTTTGAATATGTTAGTGAAATGCCCTATTTGTACATTTTCACATGTCAAGTGCTGCTTCTAGCATCATTTTTTATGATCTACCTTGCATAAATCTACATTTATTTTGAGATATTTCGATTTCTCGACGTTTTCGTCTATGAATTACTCTCCCATATTTTCATGGGGTGACTAAGTAGTTGTATGACGTGGAGAGAAATACACCTTGCTCCAACTGATTATGCAGGGAAAGAACCAAGGAAAGAGAAGCATAGGGAGAGGCGTAGAATGTCATGGCTGCGCAACCTGAGAGAGTGGTACGGATGTACATCAATAGCTATAATGATTGCCGACCTTCGCCGCGGAGATGCCACTTGAAGAAGAAGATGGCCCTATGGATCGTGAATTTTTGAATATATCACTTGTTTTTAAACCTTAAAATGAAGCTTCACGCTAATCTACAGTAGCGCCTCCTGTATTTATAATGAATAATTGCCATCAACTTCTGTCTTCTCCCTGTCATTTCACTTAATTCTCTTTTTCTACCCTTGTAACTTCCTGTGACAATTTTTACTTAAAAGTGCACTCACTTTTAAAGTGGTGTTGTTTCTTATGCTTTGAACTTATAATAAAATAATAAAAATATTCAAGCTTCATTAAATGTTTACCCAGAACAAAAATAGAAGCCATAATATTTTTTAAACCCGAGATTTTAATTGTCTCAAGGTAAGTGTGTATCGTTTTACGAAACAATTTGTCAGATATGTTCAGTGTAGTGTTTCTAATGACAGTTGGCACACTTAAAAACAACGCAGGTGGTATGAGTGTGGAGGCATCGACTAGTGGTCATAGAGGTAGGCGTGGGTCAAAATATGGGCTGGTAAATTATTGAAAATTAATTAGTTGAAAAATGGTGATGCCTCGTAATTATCATTATATAACAGGTAGGAAGTGAGAGCAATTAAAATTAAATCAGTTAACCGTAATTTATTGAGGTCAAAATATTTTTTATTTTTGTTATGACGAAACATTTAACACTGATTTTGCTAATACGATTTTTCTAATAGAATTCACCCTACTAGTTTTAATATTACTAATACCTTTTTTCTAATAGGAAATGCATCATGTAGTTGTTACAGCCCACTGTTGAACATGAGCCTCCTCCATGCCCCTCGATTCTGGACTGTCATTATCCAGTTGTCAGCAATTCTTTTTGTATCGGCGCTTCACCGCGTCTGTGGTCTACATCTGCTACGTTTGTCTGCTCATGTTCTTGTAGTCCATCTGTCTTTCGATGTTCTCTCCACATAACCTGCGCATTGCCATTTCATTGTAGTTACCTGTTTCGCTATGTCTCTCACCTTCGTTATTTGACTGATGGTGTTATTGGGTATTCTGTCCATTTTAGTAATTTCAAACATCACTCTTTTTATGGCTCTCTGATATTTTCCGCTGTATTTTTTGTTAATGTTCTGTCTAATTTGACAACTCCTATTCTTATGTTCTGTGCGTGTACCAGATTTGTCATTATTTGGGTTTTGCTTGCATTTATTCGGGGACCAACTTCCAATGAGGCCTTTAATAATTCGTATTGGCTGTTTTGCATCAGCGATGCTGTCTGTGGTAAGAATGACGTTATCTGCGAATGAGGCCTCTGTTCTCCCAAGACAATGATTTCATTGCGTATTCGAGGCCATTTAACTTTTGCGAAATAGTATCCCCTTGTTTAACTTCTCTGGCTAAGGGCCTACTATGTTGATTTATAAAAGTTCACTTTACCTTCCAAGCGTTTGGCAATGATTTTGGTAAAAAGCTTATATAAGTGACAAGGAAGGCTTATCGGTCTGTAGTTCTCAAGCTCAGTGATATCACCTTTTATATAAAGAAGCATTGTTATAGCGTTGTTTCACTGAGATGGGATTATCACATTTTCAAGACGTAGATTAAATAAGGTTTTACTGATTTTTTTTTAGTTATATCCGGCATAAGCTCTTTTTTTCTCTATTTCTTGTTGGGAAGAAATGGAATCTTTCAGACAAGATATCGTCTGAGTGGTATCGACGACAAATCGTAGCCAATAAGTGGGTTTAGGTTAGCCAGAGTAGAGAATAGGGCACCCTTTAGGATCAATCATCATTCTGAGAGTATTCTACCGATTATAGTGCAGTCTCTCTAACACAGTCCAGTAAAATACCATCCTTATAAAGTAGTCTTATCCATGAATTGGCTGAAGACGACTTTGACTGAAGAACTGAATTCTTCAAGTATATGATGAACCAGCATACAATTGATAACGTTTTATTTTCGGACGAGGCAACGTTTCATTTGAACGGTCATGTTAACCGACAAAACACCCGTTATTGATATGATGAAAATCCACACTGAATGCAAGTGTCCAATTCGCGAAGACCACAAAAAACGAACGTATGGGCTAGTATTGTGAGAAATACAATTCTTTTTTCATATTTTTTTGATGAAAATTTAACAGGAGCATTATATCTGGTTTTCCTACAAAATACATTAATTCCCCCACAAAATACCCACATGTACGAAATACAAAATACCCACTAATTTAGACCGCAGAATCTGGTTTCAACCTGATGGTGCACCGCCACACTTCGCAGTAACTGTGCGCCAATTTTTAAACAGAACTTTTCCACAACGGTGGATAGGAAGAATGGACCAGTGGAATGGCCCCATAGATCACCTGATTTGAACCCATTAGATTTCTTTTTGTGGTGTTATTTAAAATCTAAAGTCTACGCAAACAGTCCTGATAATATCCGTCAACTGCAAGACCGAATTAGACAAGAAGTAAAGAACATAACACCCGCTATGCTACAGAATGTTAAAGACGAAAATAATGACCTGTTCAGTCATTGTCTCACGATCAGTGGAGAACAATTTGAACATTTACTGTACTTCGCTTGTTTATTTTTGTTAATGTATCACAGTGATTGCATAATAGTAAAGTAGTTGTATAACAATATGTATCTAATTTAAGTGCCTGCGTAGCGCAAGCGGTAGGATGTTTGCCTCGCACGCCGGTGGTCCGGAGTTCGAATCCTACCGCCGGCAAGAACAACTAGACATTTTTAAAAAATGTCTATAGGCCCCAGGTCGACTCAGCCTGAATAAAATGAGTACCTTGGGTAAAAACAGGGGTAATAATAGGCGGTTGAAGCGTAGCACTGGCCATGTTACCTTCCTTGTATACCGTAGGCCCTAGATATAGCAGACTACCCTGCTATACTCCCAAAGCCGCGAAGCGGTATAAAACGGGAGACTATTATTATTATCTAATTTAATTTAAAGTGTTTATTACGTTTATCCTTAATTTATTATTTTGTAGGTAACTTGGAATTTTTGACACCTTGTTCCAATTTGAAGCAAAGTTTTATACATTTTTGAAATCAGCTCAGCAAACGAAAAAATATAATTTGAAAAAAAATCGGTTGCCTGTAAAGTCGGTTTTACGGGCGAAGATTTTACGTGACAACGTCTTTTTCTCGGTAGAATATTTATTGATATGAATATTATTAAATTGTACAATAGTTGTTTGCAGTTGAAACGCGCTGTTTCTTCTCAATCGACTGAATTACGATTGATTGCAGAGTGATTTAAACTAATAATTTACTTAACACTATCAACATTTGTCAATAGTATGACATAACCTATAAACTCAGTTTCTCAACTTTTGTGTCAATCTAACAATTAATCAATCAATCATAGTTTACGATAATGAAATATTAGTGTACAATTATTTACCTTTATTGTTGTAGTTGTTGTAAATGACGAATCTAAGCACTCCACATTTTCACTACAGACACAGCTGACGATACTTTAACCACACGTGTGAACTTGTATTATGACGCTTTCTCGGTTTTCCAACGCCAAGAGCGCTCGAGGAAGACAGAGACACAAGCACGCACCGATTCAACGCGCCTAATTCTCTAGTGCCGCGCGCAGCGGACCGATCATGTTTGAGTGGGAGAGAGACGCAAGGCATTCTCCGGTCCGGCGGGCCTCTCTCTCGTTCGGTGACTCATCGTAACAGACGTGAGCGGGCGTTACACTTTTTCATGAGTGACTCCGAGCCACAACCTAATTTAAGACGTTGTCGCGTCAAAAAAGAGGGTTCCTTTAAAAAAATGGTGATGACGTCATCATACGAAGGTGGTTCACCCTGTATATTAAATTAAAATTTGAAAAAATAGTAAATTAAAATCAAACATCGACCTGTTTCGAGAATTTCTAATCCTGTTGTTTATTTAGCTAATAATGAATTTATGCGTTACTTTATGGAAGCACTGTATATACTGTACGAGTGTATTGTTTTTTAAGCAAAACAACATACCATTAATAAAAAAATTCCTTTATTAATGTACTGTTTAAAAATGATAATGTTACATAAAAGTAACACAATGCGATAAGTTTAACAAAGAAATTATTTATATGTACAAACAACATTTATTTATATAAACGGAATGGAGCATTGTTCTTTATTAATAAATTTAAAACGACAAGAATAAAAAGCATCCTACTGGAACGTGACAAGCGTGGTTAAAATATATTTTGCTTAAGTGCAAAATTATTATGAACATTAACATTAAAAATATAAATGGTGAATTTCAGAAAAAAAAAACAGATTTATGATTATTTTGAATAGGAGTTTCATGGTCCCCTTCTTTTCGTATGTATCTATATCTTCTTCGTTTTCCCCACGATCATCCCTTTGATTTGGATAATTAGTCCGGTAAAATAAGGTTGCAACCTCGGAATGAAAGATAATAAGCTGAAAATTTGCATACGTCTTTATTTTGATGATATAAAACTTACCTCAAAAGTCTCATATAATCACGTGTCCGCGACTTAAGATATAAGGTCAAAGGTCACGAAAATGAGTTTTCTGCAAATATCTGGTTTCTCTTACACTTTATGACATTTAAGGTGGTAAGAAAAATTGTAGAATGGAAAATTCTCTTCAATTTTTGTCTCAAATACTTTTATGTACCTTCAACCCTTCTTAAGATAGAGCGCAAAGAGTGGGGGACCGCTTACCTGTGTATACGGTAACGCGAAGTCAGCCAGTAGGATTCAATAAATAATAAGTTATATAGTTAATTATTCACTTAAAATACTATTATTATCATTAAATTTTTATTATTTATTATTTAATAAACTATATTTATAGATATTAATTATAAAATATATATTTTTTATATAATATTTATTTTATTTTTAACAAACATACAATATTAAATGAAATATTTCAAATGAACTTTAATGATATTTTTAACAGCTGTATATACGATAAATTAAGATCAAGTGCAGAATTCAACAATAATCATTTTTATATTTAATTAAATACTGAAAAATCATATTTATTATTTTTTTAAATTATATATTTATTTATTAATCCAATAATCGATTTATTAAAGTTACAAATATAATATATATTCTTTTATTATGTATGGTTAAAATTTTTGTATTAATTTTCTTCTTCATCGTCTTCTTCTTCTTCTTCTTCCTCTGACTGCTCAATATCGGATTCATCATCATCATTCTCGTTTATTAAAGTATCAGAATAAAAATATTCAAGAATATCAGTTTCATATTCACTTTCTTCATTGAAATCATCTGAAGTTGATAAAGCGTTTAGACATGATTGTCCATTACACTGCCCACAAATTAAAGTACATTGCAATCCTGATTTCCTGCATCCGCAATTAGAATCACAACCTTTCTTGCAATTGCAAAATATTCACTCAAAATTATACATCTGTCGATGCTAAGATGTCGTTTTCAACTGAACGAGAAAATAAATTTTTTTCAGTAAAGAAATACTAACGCAGAGAAATAGCTCTACCCTACCATTCCCATCATCAAGTGAAATATCCCTCCACCGCTATTGTGCGTATATACATAGAAGTCCCAAACTCATTCGCCACTGTAGAAAGTTATACTAAAAAAAAAACCGGTTAGGTCATATATACCAAAGGAGCATCTGCTACAGCTTCGCAGAAACAGCAACCGCCGTACAAGAGATTTGTATTTTGAGATATAATATTCGTAGTAATATGGACGAAAAGTATTTTATTTAATATTGTATGTTTGTTAAAAATAAAATAAATATTATATAAAAAATATATATTTTATAATTAATATCTATAAATATAGTTTATTAAATAAAAAATAATAAAAATTTAATAATAATAATAGTATTTTAAGTGAATAATTAACTATATAACTTATTATTTATTGAATCCTACTGGCTGACTTCGCGTTACCGTATACACAGGTAAGCGGTCCCCCACTCTTTGCGCTCTATCTTAAGAAGGGTTGAAGGTACATAAAAGTATTTGAGACAAAAATTGAAGAGAATTTTCCATTCTACAATTTTTCTTACCACCTTAAATGTCATAAAGTGTAAGAGAAACCAGATATTTGCAGAAAACTCATTTTCGTGACCTTTGACCTTTAATATCTTAAGTCGCGGACACGTGATTATATGAGACTTTTGAGGTAAGTTTTATACCATTAAAATAAAGACGTATGCAAATTTTCAGCTTATTATCTTTCATTCCAAGGTTTGCCCCCTTTTTTGCCTTATTTTACTGGATTAAATTATACATACTTAGGTATCATTATCCAATATCTTAATTTTAATTTTTTTTTTTAAGATTTCCAAATTGGAAACCGAAATTTGAAAACAAATATAAATGTGATGCTCGTTACAATCAATTGTGGTTTGATCCTCTCTAAAATAGTATTTAATTGGAAAAACCCTTTTTATATCCAACAATTTCCTCAAACAAAAAATAGCGATATGCTGATGTTGGCGCCCCGAATTCATTCATTTTTGATAATCACTCATTAAAAATGAATGAATTTGGGTCGCCAATTTCAGCATATCGTTATTTTTTTATGTGATCGGGTTGGCGGAACATTTCGCCTTATTTATTTACTATTTTTATTGGAAATTAATTACATTTCATAATAGCTTCACAATAATCTCATCTTTGTGTAACAATCCAATCTGCTCCAAAACTAACAATCCGCTCACAAAAATCTTTGCAGATTAAGCTTAAAAATGTTTTAACATTTTAAGCGTTTTTTACTTTTCAGTGCAGTCAATTTTAGTAAGTCTATATTTAATTTTAGAAACATTTCTTGTTAATAACGTTGTAACTTTCCAATCCGAAGGAAAGAGAGGTTCATAAAAATTATATGACCCATACTCGTTTACCCAATTATAAAATTTGTAGAAATATTATGATAATTAAAAGAAAATCACGTTTAAACGATATTTGTACAAAGAAATACTTCTTCTGATATAAGACTTTCCTTCTTCTTTCAGTACCGTGTCCATATTTAGGCTTTGGTAGCCTGACGATTTGCTGATATGTTTTTTGGTCTTGTGCGAAGTGTAACAAATCATCTGCCGATAGGCAAGTCCTTTGACGGAACTTTCATAGCCTTTGCGTATTTCTTTCTACCAACCTCTTTCTTTCGCTTATCTCAATCTGCTTCTTATTGCGCCGTCTCCTTTCGAAGGTTGACGATCCAAATGACAATTATAGCTTTCATAAGTATATAGCGGAGTAATTCATATTGTGGTGTTGGGCTCTCACCCTGCTACCCTAACCGATTATCCATATTTCATTTCAGAAAAATAAAGATTGTACTTTTTTTCTCTTTATTGATTACTGAACATTAGAGACAGTTTCTAAGCTCTACTCACGTTTCAACATACTAATAAAAATCTCGTAATACTAAAAGTTTTAGAGAGTTTAAAAGTTTTTAGACTACAATGTTTTTTATGCTCAGCCTTAACTTATTTAATGGTACGGTATCGTAGGTTTTCTCAAGGTTGACAAAGGTTAAATGGACAGTTGACCCTGTTTCTATGGGTTTCTCTATAAGCTGTTGAATAGTTAATACCTTGTTTATACAAGAGCGATGAGCTCTGAAACTATTTTGATCTTCTGATTCTTTAACTTACAACTTTACAAAATGTATTTCACCAATTTCCCTGTAATTATTACAGTATTTTCGGCCTCATTTCTTAAAAATGCAAAATATAATAGCTCTATTCCATTCTTTGGGTCGCGGCTCATCTTCTACACAATTAAGATCTCTGCAAGGATCCCCATTAATTTGTATTTCCTGGACCAGCGGCTTTCCTATTCTTTAGCTGCATGGTACTTTTTTGTGCTTCTGCTGCAGTTATTGCTTCTTGTGTAATATTCCCTTCGTAGATTTATTCTGAAGCTTTTTCCTGAAATTCGATTCTATCTTCGGTTAGGAGCTTATGATAATATTCTTTCCATTGTTGAATTCTAATCATATGTCGTCCTGTAGCATCTTTATTCTGTGTTCTCCACTTCCTAGAGTCTAGTCGCGCTTGTATTTCCGGTACACTTATTTAATTCTTCACATGTTCTTTCCCAGGAATTGTTTTTATCATTCTTTTCTTTAATTGTTGCTAATATTCTTTACTCTTGATATATATTTCTATCCTCGGGAGTTCCAGTAGCTATCCATTTTCTATCCAGCTTTCTTCTTTTGTTTCACCATAGTTTCTAGTTCGTAAGTCCACCAACGGCATTCCTTTCTTTTATAGTGATTAGTCTTTTTCCCGTACAGTTTCTATCAGCATTATGAATACAATATTCATGTTGATATATATGTTCTCCTCTGACTCATCTTTTATATGCGTAAGTTTGGTCTCCAGTCGTAGTTGATATTGAAATTTAATGGAATCATCCTATAGAGATTATCTAAATTGTACAGTATTTAATTTCTTCTCACTTCACTGAATAAATCTTATTCCAATAATATGATTGTGACTTGTTTATGATTTTTTTACACATCTATACTTTCCTATATAATTGAATTGAATAAAATATGTATGTACAGCGTTAACTTGCCTTTTAGGCCCATTGCTGGATGGATAATTTCTATCGTTTTCTGTCCTTAGCTATCAGCTTCCAATCTCTGATTCCCATCTCTTTGACATCTTCCAATCTCTCCATTTCTTTCTTGGTTTTCCTCTCTTTTTTGCGCTCAGGTACCCTCCAAGCAATATTCTTGACTAGTCTATTACCTAGCATTCTTTCTAGATGTCCGAGCCATTCTTCTTCTTCTTCATGTGCCTTGTCCGTTCCGAACGTTGGCAATCAACATGGCTATTCTGACTTTGTTTACGGCAGATCTGAATAGTTCAGCAGATGACAATCCGAACCATTGCCGCAAGTTTTGGAGCCACGAGTGTCTTCTCCTCCCTGGACCCCTTCTGCTGTCTATTTTCCCTTGAATGATCAGTTGTAGTACTCTATATTTATTATGTCTCATAACGTGACCCAAGTATTCCAACTTTCTTTTCTTTATACTTTAGCTATTCTAGTCTACGTTTTTTCACCACTTTTGTTATTGTAGGGTTAGCATACAAATGGTACACTTCTGCATTAGTTCGTCTTCTCCATTCTCCCTCTACTACTTTTCCACCAAACATTCTGCGAAGTATCTTTCTTTCCCATGCTTCCAATCTGTTCTGTATGGTTTTGTTCATAGTCCATGTCTTGGCAGCGTATAGCATTGTGGTTGTAATTATAGTTTTGTATACTCTTATGTTTGTATTACGAGATATATCTTTGGCCTTAATTATTTTGCTCATGGCTCCAGCACACCTGTTGCTCTTGATCAGTCTCAGGTTGATTTCAGTTTCTTCCTTACATGTCTGATCAATAAGAGTGCCTAAGTACATATATTCATCCACCTTCTCGAATTCTACAAATGATCCATCCTCCACCTCCAATTTAAAGGATCCCTTGGTATTTATTCCTTTTTTGCTCGAGATTTTCATTTACTTTGATATATTAATATTAACTTTCAGTTAATAAGTTCTCTGACACAATGCCACTCTCCCGGAGGATTTTTTGATTTTTCATATCTTTTATTATTTCTTCAATTTCTTCTCTTGTGAGCTTTGGTATTTCTTCTATTACGATTTAAGGATTAGGAACATTATAATTTTCTTCAGTAGTCACTTCGTCATTTAGCATCTCTTCGAAATATTCTTTCCACCTTTCACATATTTGGTCTTCGTCCACTATCAGGTTCTCTTGCTTATCTTTTACATTCATCGTTCTTCCCTGATAATCAGTTTTAATGTATTTTACCTCTTTGTAAAAATTTTTTTATTTTATTTTTCTTGTAATTTCCTTCTTCTTTCGTTTCCGCTCCTTTAGGATTTTCTTTACTTTTTTTCGTTGTTCGGCATACCTTTCTAGGTCGTCTTGTTTTTGATCTTTTAATCTGATGTGATCTTTTTTTTAACTCTGTTATATGTTACTCACAGTAGTACTATCTTGTTTGGCGTAGGTCTCTTGTATATCCTTTTGATAGTCCTGCTCTACCTCAAATTTTCGCAGTTTTTCAAAATTAAATTTACGTTGCACTTTCTTTTTCCGTTTATGCTTTATAATTATTATTTATAATTCTCTCATTTTTTTTAATAAAATATAAGTGAAATAAATATTATATCTATTACATAATATGAATATAAAACAGTTAGTTTTGTTTGTCCAGCTTGTGTTTAGGTGACATCCGGGAAGTATTGAAATTTTGATAAAGAGATCTGAATTGAAAGGAAGCTGACACACTCTACAAATAACTCACTTGATATCGCTACATTATCTCACCTCAGGATTTCTCACATTCACATTTTTATATAAAAATACCATATTACCCAGTAATATCAGTGAAATGATAATATCCACGGGATTTTTTATTTATTGTTTAAATATAGATGACCTCCAAGTGACAGGAACTCGGGTTTTTTTGGATTTTTGCTTAATAAACTTAAATAATGTCCAAGATTTATCAATACATGAACCACAACCGCAGATTATGGATATTCCAATTTGAGAAACGATCTTTGGAGGTTTTAATTACCGAAGCCACCACCGTAAGTAGGAGATTGAAACTAAAATGTATTTGGTGTTGAGAAAGGATGCATTAAAGTGGCCTTTTTAAAATCTTTCTTTAAAAATTTGGACAGAATGTCTGCTAAATAAGCTACAAATACTACACAAGTAATTGAATAATTTTAAAGAGCAATGAACTGGCTATTATTCTTATTTAGTATGAAAATTGCAGGATTAGACGAATAAACCATCATATTATGTTTGTATATTTCAATATCAGCGAAATCCAACAAAAATTGTTTACGACCGAAGCGCTTTGCCTTGTGTATTTGAAAATACCGGACTTGTTTCCATTGTTCCTTTTGCCTAGAATTGTCAATTCTAAATAGTACAGCACTATTTAATAACCGAAATTTTTAGAGAATCGAATAAAACCAACCATCGCTGAAGACGATGACTATGCTAGCTCTTATAGTCTCTTAAACTCTAAATTCACTATTTGGGAGAGTGATTCATCGTTTGAAGGCGTAGAAGTGGGGAAAGACGTATGAAAATCCAGTGGCGTACACTCACTTTTATTTCAACGTTAATTATATTATATTGTTTAAATATTATTGTTCAAAATAGGCCACAATATATTTATCTGCAGGTTTTTACTGAAGTTTCCATATCTATATCCACAGACCGTTTTCAAAGGTATAAATTATAGTTATATTTATTTTATTTGTTTATTATTATATATTTATATTCTTATATTATTTTCTTTTTTTTTTCTTAACTTTAAAAACGGTCTCTGGAATAGAGATCGAAACGTCAGTAAAATAAACATGTAAATAGATGTATTGTGGCTTATTTCCAACATTCTCCCTAAAAATACGGAATGCCACAAGCAAAAAGCCACAGAAAAATAAATATTGCTATCATTTGTATATTTGAAAACGATTTCTTTATATAGAGATCGAAACGTCAGTAAATTAAACATTTCAATTAAATATATTGTTACTTATTCCCAACATTATTTCTAAATATACAGAACGGCAAGCAAAAAGTAAGCGTTTTCTGTAAGCCATTCTTGAAATCTCCCTTTCCGCCATGCCGTCGTCGGTAATTGTTCTAGTCTGCGGCTATGATATGGCGCATTGTCCATAACAACCACATACCCAGATTCCAACTTCTTCATGATAATCATCTGTTTTTTTCGACTCAAATTGAAGCAAACCATCATCAAGGAACCCTGTATCACTTCCTATATGGGTGATGATTAAACGCCGTCCCTTTCCTGATGGAGGTTTTAATCCTGTAGACCAGCCTTCTATAAATGCTTCACGTTTACCTTTTACATTTAAATCTTGCCAAACTTTTCCAACTGTATGACCTTCGTTAATCCAGGTTTTATCCAAATAATATATTTTGCGTCCAGTGCTGCGAATTTTTCGTATTTCTTCTAAATATTTTCTTCTCCACAGAATAATTTCATTTTTTTCTAATAGCATACTTTTTCTGTTGCGTTTTACATATCGAAAGTTCATTTCGCGCATGGTTCTGATTAAGACCCTACGAGATATCTTGGGTAAAGAGTAAAGAAATTTTTTTCAGTGTTGGAATTTCACTCCGAAAATAAAATGAATGAATTTTTCGACGTATAATATTCCTTGTCTCGTCATCGAAAACAATGCTTTTCCTACCTCTAGTTTTACCTTTTTCTTGCTTTTTATTTTCCGATGTATTTTTAAGTACACGATAAATACAGCTAACGGATACTTTTGTTAAACTGCTACAAATGTCGACCGCTTGGCTAACATTTAATGCCATTTTTCTGCCGACAATTCCTTCATAAACGTTTCGTATCATTACCTTCTCTTCGGACGTTAACATTTTCCGTCTCTTTTGCGGCTTTTCATTTTTGGAATCAACATCAGAATTTTGCTGTCTTCTCTTGGAACAACTCGGTTTTTCGTCCATTGTATTTCAATAATCTGTGTATATACTATATTTACAATAATTTCTACAATTCTGTATAAGAATATAACTAAAAATTTACTATAAAACGACAAACTATAACACTCTTATTATCAATAACACGTTTTATCAATACTACAATACAGTATTGTTAAAACAGTATTGACAACAATAAGTTTACAAACTTATTACATAAAATATACTCACAAACGCCAATGCGAAACGCCAATGTAAATTAACCATTTCTTCGGCGAAAAAATAATAAAAACTAGTTTTAGGGCATGTCTGGGTCCGAATTGTAAAACGGAATTTCCTCGCTAATTCCAACATTGCCAAACGATTGAAAAATAATGTTTTAAAATATCAATTTTTATTTTATAAATTTAAATATGTAACGAAACGGAAAATATAAATAAAATTTATTTCATTACAATTTTGTGCTTAAGTTTTACTATTGAAAAAATCCAAAATACAAAAAAAAAATGTTGTTTTGTATTTTTATGACGGTAATAATCGCTGCGTGGAAGAATACAGGTTTTGTATGACCATGATTACTACTTGTGAACAACAATTGGCTACACTGTACGACAACTTCTGGTCAAGTCTACTATAGAGAAGCACAAATAAATATACTACTTTATATATTCTGTAATTTCTTATGAGGAAACGCAAATTGCAATCGAGAAAACAGGCTGTTTTCGAGGGCCGCTGTGTACATTTAAATTTGAGGATATTCGGCGTTTAAACTATGAAATCACTATTCTAAATTGAGGGTTTCTACTATATAATATTGTTATAGCACCAATTGTCTTGTTTTGATTTCAGTCCATCAAAAATAAACTGTTGGATAACGCTTTTCCGTGCCTAAAGGCGGTTTTACACTACACGGACATGGACAGTTGAATTTGTGTTTTGTTTATGTTTTGTAGAAACTGAAAAACAAAATCAAAACTGAAACAAACCCAAAACTCTTGTTTATTTCAAGTGAGCTAGATCTTGTTTGATTGCTTTTACACAGTGGTTTTTTTTCAATAACCAACTAACATACACACATCAGAATAATTTAGAGGACAAAAACAAAATGCGAGATTACAGAAGGATTTAGATTTAGAAGGATTACAGAAAGACCCTCGAAACAGTTGCTGCCTTGTATTGAACGCAATGTTTTGTTGTATAATGTGTCCGCCCAATATGTCCCTTACATGCTCAATTGGGTTTAAATCTGGCGATTATGCTGGCCATGGTAAAACCTCAATTTGGGGACTAGCTTGTTTTGCAAATGGCAAAACAATAGCTTCGAGAATAATATCACGGTAGCCTGTAGCATTTAGAAACCATTCCAGACAAACGAGATTGGTTCTTCCACCAAGAGTGATGCTACTTCTTCTTCTTTAGGTGCTGTCCTCTTAGCGAAGGTTGGCGATGACCTCTGCAAAGTCTTCCCTATTTTGGGCTTTCCTTATTAAACTTTGAAAGTCTAATCCTGTCCAATCTTTGATGTTGCGCAGCCAGTTCATTTGTCGTCTACCCGGGCCGCGTCTGCCTTCTATTTTCCCTTCTATAATAAGCTGAAGGAAGGTATACCTGTCGTGTCTAAATATGTGTCCAAGATAAGACGTTTTATGCTTCTTGATAATTTCTGTGAGTTCACGTTCTCTATTCACACGCCTTAAAACTTTTTCATTTCTAACGCGGTCGGTCCATGGAATTTTCAGCATACGACGAAATACCCACATCACAAAGCTCTCTAAACGTCGTAACGAGCTGACTGTTAACGTCCAAGCTTCCACGCCGTGTAATAGTACACTATAACACTTTATCATGCGGTATCGTAGGGACAAATCAAGATTACGGGTAGTGAGTAACTGTCGCATCTTTAAGAAGGTGTTTCTTGCCTGTTCTATTCTACATTTAACCTCTTGTTCTTGGTCTAAGGTTTCATGTATCCAACAGCCTAGATACTTAAACTTTTTTACCTGTTCAACTAGATTGTTGTTGACTAGTATGTTTATAACTGGTGTGTGTTTTTTTTTGTGTGTGATGCCACCCCACACCATTATACTGCTACCTTGCTGTCTATGAACCTCCTGCATGGTGTCCAATCGTTCAGCATTGCCAGATCGTCTCAAAATTCTTGTCCGTCTTGCATCTGATGCAAATCCAAATCAGGACTCATCTGTGAATAAAGTAGGGGTCCACTCACGTCTAATCCAATTTGCGTGTTCTCATATCCAGTAAAGTTGATGAGCGCGATTTCCTCTGGATAACACATGCACTCTTACAGGTGTTCGAGCATTTAACCTTACTTCATGCAGTCTATTTCTAATGGTTTGGCCACTTACAAATACCTGATGGGTCCCTTGCAGCCTCATTGTAATTATGATGCAGTTAAAGTGCGATCTCGCAAAGCCTGTAACCTAATAAAATTGTTTTCAATCTGGTTGGTTATGCTTGTATGGCCTGTATGACATTCAGTCACATCACCAGTTTCTTGACACCTTAACCACAAACGATTAATGACACTTCTGTTCGTGTGGAGGACCTGAGCAAGATTCTAATCTAAATATATTAAAATAAACATTACACTATCAAACCACCTACCATTGCTATTAATATGAAAAAGTGCTTCAAAATGATTTTAAGCCATGCAAAAGTTTTATAGACAAAATAAAAAATCTGGTTTATCTTTTAGCTAAATATCTATTTTTACTTGACTACCCAAGATCGACACAACTGCATAAAAAAACATGTTTTTATCGTTATTTTTTTGTTTCAGCGAGCAATCCATCGCTAGTGCCCGAGCAAGTGTAATGGTATACGACGATGTTAACAAAAAGTGGATTCCATCGGGCACGTCGTCGGGCCTTTCGAAAGTTCACATCTACCAACATACGGTACACCAGACGTTTCGAGTGGTTGGAAGGAAACTTCATGACCATGAGGTAACTATCATTAACTTATAATATCTATATAATGAAAATATTTGGAAATACGAGTATTTAGCAATAGCACTGCTTAAACGCGCAAAGTTTCAGACCGTTAAGAACACTCGCCAACGTTAGGTGAAATGGACGTGTTGAGTGCCTCACTGTTATTACCTTCTTGGGCGGCAAAGAAATGCCAACATAGATATTAAACTTTTTTGATAAAGGTTCTAGTTACTAGAGTATGTTTCAACTGTAGTGGCGGAAATTTCTAGGAACAGTAAAGCCTCACCAAACAAAGCAGTGGCGTTCCAAAAAATACTTATGAGTAATAACAAATTGTTAAAGATAGGTACACACAATTTATTAAACAATGATATTAGGTTATATTTTTGGCAATATTGTACTACATTTTAATACATATTATTATAATATATCACATACATATATTGTCTGTATGTGAAACCATAGATACGTATTACAGATTACAGTATTCTTCTTCTTAAGGTGCCGTGCATTTCTGCGTAGGCGTCCACCGTACATCGTCTTGTCAGGTGAGATGTTAAATAGTCAGGATTAAATAATTCTGTTTTTAGCAGCATTGCGAAGCATTTCATAGCTGTGGATTCCTGTCCATTGTCGAATATTGCGCAGCCATGACATTTTTTTACGTCCCAGACCTCTCCTACCCTCTATCTTCCCTTCGAGTATCAGTTGCTGAAAAATATATCTTTCTCCTCGTAATATGTGTCCCAAGTATGCAGTCTTCTTAAATTTTACATAACTAAAAAGTTTCCTATCCTGTAAGCCCGCTCTTCTGAATACTTCCTCATTTCTGACCCTTTCCGTCCATGATATTCTAAGCATTCGACGCAGGCACCACATTTCAAAAACTTCAAGTTTGTTAATGGAACTGGCCTTTAACGTCCATGCTTCCATTCCGTACAAGAGAACAGGCCACACGTAACACTTAAGCATCTTGTATCGGAGGTTGAAGTCAAATTTGCGATCAGTTAGAAACTTACGAAGCTTCAAAAAAGCATTTCTGGCTTGTTCAACTCTGCTCTTTATTTCATTCTCGGGGTCCCAACTCTCGTTCATCAAACAATTTAAGTATTTAAATTGCCTGACCTGTTCGATTTCTTCTCCAGAGACCTATATCTTTGCGTTGGGGTAATCATTTCTACTTATAATCATTGTTTTTGTCTTCTTAATATTTATTTTCAAACCCCGAGCTTTACTTGCAAGAGTTAGATCATTTAAAAGGTATTGAAGATCTTCGATGTTATCTGCCACTGTGGCTGTATCATCGGCATACATGATGTTATTAATAATTATGCCGTTAACTTTAATACCCTTATTAGAGTCTGCCACTGCTTCTGCGAAGGCTTTTTCTACGTATATATTGAACAGCATTGGAGACAGTATACAACCTTGCCTTACTCCTTTTTTAAGGGAGAAATCTTCTGTTTCGTTGAAATTTTGAAGACGTACTGTTGCTGTCTGGTTCCAATACAGATTGGCGATAATTCTTATATCCTTGTCGTCCAATCCCAACTCTTGTAGGTATTTTATCATCAATTCGTGTTTTACATTATCGAATGCTTTTTCATAATCGATGAAACAGAGAAAAACTGTATTCTTTGATCTAAACAATTCTGTATTAATGTTTGCATACTAAAGAACGCTTCTCTCGTGCCAAGTCCATTATTGAAACCAAACTAACTCCATCAACTGATCTCTTCACATTTCTTAAACAATCTAGTTTTTTCTCAATTCTCAGGAAAAGTTTTAAAACGTGACTCATTAGGCTTATTAGTCGGTGGTATTACAGTATTAATAAATATTAATTACAAAGATTGTTTTAACTTTAGAACCTTTATTATTTATATTATTACTCACTTAAACGTCACAAAGTTAAATAGAAGAATATACGAAATGATTGTAATAAAGTAAAAAAATAATACATACATACAGGACAATTGGGAAAACTTATATTCACATAGGTTACATAGGTACATCGTAATGTTAAATTATATTATTCCCTTTCATAATCAGATGCACTGTCGTCGTCACTAGAATCATTTAAATCAATCCCTAATTCTTCAGTAATTACATCTATGCGACGTTCACTTTCCAAATATGTACTTATCTTCAACTTTGACAACATGTTAACGCACTGTCTTCCAGTTATCTACAGTTACTCTAGCAAATTCCTGTTCCACCAACACTTTTACGTCTTCTAACTTAAAATAAACGTTTTGTTTTGCACACACATGTCCACATTCTTGCAGTACTTTGTAAAATTTAAGTTTAATCATTTAGCAAATTCCCATCTGTAAACATGAGCACGTGTTGATATTCGCCCTCTCATTCGTCAAGAGGCTATTAAATATAATTTATTGCCTTAAGCCAGACGGATTCTCATGTTACAGATCCAAACTTACCAGTCTGTTTAAATTCAAATTGTAGCGTGTTGCTTTTTTATTCAAAATGTTTACTTTGTTATGTATCTCTCAGTTAATGAATATATTATTTTAGCACATTTTCCTTCAATGGAACATTAAATTTTGCTCACAGTGATTAAATTTCAAGAAATTCTTACACTAATAGTTTCAAAAGTAAATATTTTTAAAAATCATATAATATACCTCAGTACGACTCTGGCTTTCACGTGCGTTTGTTGACGGATGGGAATATGTAAAACGAATGTAGTTTATATTGAATATGATCTTGTTTGTGTCGTTTGATGATTTCATACAATTGCGGTTTTAACATTGACGTTACAAATGGTAAATTTTTTTCTGTCAACCAAGATATCATATCCATTTTTTTAGAATTACTGGTGGGTGCTTCATTAATGTGTACATTATGATATGACGTATTATCAATAACAAGTACAGATCCAACAGGCAAATTGGGGATTAACTGTTCTTTCATCCATTATTCATAATTTTCTGAATTCATATCATCATGATAATGTCCTCTCTTAGCTCCTGACTTAAAAATCAAAAGGGCATTCTGTATGAAACATACCTCCCCACCACCATGTACGATAACCAACCTACTTCCTTTTGAAATGTTTTTCAAACAATCCTTTGCCACTGTTATCTGTCTAGCTATTTGGCGTAGTGTGTCCTGCGTGTACATAGGTTTAATCAACATATACAATTGACTTACCTTCGCTTCTGTAATATTTAATTTTGTCCAAATATTTAATGCGTAGAACACGAATATCATTCCGTTCATTCAATGAACGTCGATTATCTTTCGTTTTCTTCCATTTAAATCCCAAATCTTACACAATTCTGTAGATAGAACCCACACTTCCAATCCACTCGTACACCTCTTCAAGCCTTTTCTGCAAAAGCTTTAATGATACACGACAACGTTCAGTCTCATGAAAACGATGAATGGTATTTCTAATGAACTGTGTGTCATACTCCCTCAAGTCTGTCACGGTTGCTTTCCTTTTAGCAAGTGTTGTAGCTGGAAATTTTAGTGTATTATTTGACTCTGCGTTTGTTAACATACTCGCTTTTTGAATGATCTTTCTACTGTTGTATTGTTGTATCTGCTGTTGTTTCACTCACACTTTGTTTAATACTGGCTCGATTATCTTCAGGAAATAGTATTTGCATATATTTAAATACATTTTAAACTATTCCTTTGGATTCTGGTGTCAATCTGAACTGTTTACTCGTACTACAATTAACCATCTCCATTCTACAAAATAGTTCTAATACGTGTGGTAGCACTTTCCTTGTTGAGACTCGACATAATGATACTAAATTACGAACTCGTTTGAAATCTAGTGACTAGAAATTCTCGGAAATAATTCTTATCAGTTCTTTGTATGTCCTTAACGAATCGTTAAGGAGTCATTAATAATGACTTTATAATTACAGTTTTAAGGTAACTGATCCTAATTTAGAAATTAACTTTTACCAAACTTTATAGAGTATCAATTATTAAAGATGGTATTACAACAAACAAAAAGTTTGGTATCTAAAAACAATCTGTGTACAATCAAACTCCATTTATTATTTAAGTGAGTAATAATTTTGTAATTAGTGCGATTTCAAATAATTTAATTTGTTTAATATTGCAACGCCACTGCATGGGTCTGATTATAGATATTATATTGTCTGCGCGATTAACTATTTCGTGGAAGGACTCGCCACTCGATTTGAAATAAGCTGTAATCATGTTTGACTAATCTACAAGTTTAGTATATTAAAATTTAAGTAAACTCGTTTTCATCGTTCTTGGCGTGTGCCTGAAATAAGCTACTACGGAATTTTTAATATTCGTCTCTCTCTGATACACAGATGCGTAATTCAAGTGTGCGAGTCACGTTCGTCATGGTAAAGTGCGATGAGAAGGGAATGAAGAGACTACTCACGTCTCCCAGTATTGTAGCAATAACACCGATGCGTTTGGCCGATACGGTGTCGGTGATAAGTTCGGCCTCTTTACGAATACAGATAGCACGTGACGTATTTTTTTTTTAACATGTTACCCTGATCTGTGCAGGTTTGAAGTAGCTGATGAAATAGTTTTTATAAGTAAACAGTTTTTAATTAATTAATAGTTTGAGCTCTTACTGTGTGGAATTCCATTACATAAAATAATACTCTCGACACCTTAAAAATTCCAGTTTATTATAAATTAACTCTCTCTCTTCCGATACCCATTGCAATAATGACTTGTGGCATTGTTCTTGAATGAGCTGGCTAATAGGTTTATAATTGTAGCAATTACCATTGATATTTTATGTTGTTTTAGTCGATTTTAGTCAGTCATTGTTGGAATTTGTTCCGAACAGTTTTACTTATTATTTTTTGTTGTGAATAACTAATTGTTCTATTTAATAACAAAAATGCCGGGAAAAACGATAACAGGAGAAATGCGACAATGTGTAGTTTATTTATTGGAGTATTTTAAAAAAGAAAAAGAAAATAACGGACCTTTGCTTTCGTTATCATCGGTACATGAACGAGTAGCGGACGCTTTGAAAATCAGTCTTCGCACAGTGACAAGAATAAAGAGTGAATACAAGACAGTGGCAGCTCTTACTACACCAGGAGAGTCACGTAATGTACAAAAAAAAAGACTAATGATGTCAGCGATACTATAAAAGGAGAGATTAGAAATGTACTGTATGGCATGAAAGCAAAAGGAGAGCACGCTACAATTAAAGTTCTAAATACACAATTAAGAAACAAGCATCTCTATGACGGTTCTGATACAAGTTTGTGGCGTCTTATGAAAAATTGTGGGTTTTCATACAAACTAGAAAATAGTAGACGAGTGCTATGTGAGAAACCATGTATTGTCTCCAAACGACTGTATTTTTTGAGGCATTATATGAGAAATTTTTTAAGTCCAAGCCCACTTCAGTTCGTTTTTTTAGATGAAACATGGATATTCCTAAAAGGGGCATATAAACGTACTTGGCAAGATGACTGTGTGAAAAGAATCAGAAAAGGACACGAAAATACAGGTAAACGCTTTGTTGTTTTACATGCCGGAAGTAGGCAAGGATTTGTTAAAGATGCTGGATTACTATTTTCTATGAAATCGAAGAGTGCAGACTATCATGATTCTATGGATAAAGAGTCTTTTAAAAAGTGGGTCTCCGAAAAGCTGATACCACTGTTGGAGGAACCATCTCTAATTATTATGGATAATGCCTCATACCATAGCTCTTTAATAGAAAAGTTACCGAATGCCAGTTGGAAAAAATCGGTCTTACAAGAATGGTTACGAGCGAAACAAATAATTTTTGACCACGATTCGGTCAAGACAGAGCTATTGAGTCTTTGTCGCCAGAATAAACCACAAAATACAAGGTACGTTATAGACGAGCTACTCCAAGAACATGGGCATCAGGTTTTGAGATTGCCTCCATATCACTGTCAATATAATCCGATTGAGTTGGTCTGGGGCATTTCTACACAATACTGTGATCGTCATATTGGAGAACATGGACGTGGAGATGAAACAGTGAAAAAAGTTTGGGGCGATGCATTAGCTGAGGCAACACCTGCAGTGTGGGCGAGTTGTGTTAACCATACTGAAAAATTAATTCAGGACGACTGGGCAAAAATGGTCACATATGATGAAAATAAAAGTAGGATTATCATCGATTTGGCGGAAGATTCCAATGATGAAGACAGTTCCAGTGAAGACGCTGACTGATTAGCTAATTAATCAAGGTCAGTACGTTGTAACAGTTCAGAATCCGCTACAGTGCTTAAAACTTAAAAAATCTGTATCATTTTTTAATTAAAGTGGGTTAAATAATTAACACTTTTTTGGGTATATTTCAAAATCCTTTTAAAATGTACTTTTCGTTATATCCTGTCCTATTGTACTGCAAGCTAGAAAAATACTTCTTCGCAATTTATACGTATATTCCGTTATTAGAAATTTAATGAAAAATAATTTATAATTTTCTTTTATAACTATTATTTCGTTTGACATGGTACATTTTGCTCCGCCACTAGAGGAGGTAAACGAATCGAGCTTAGACAAGGAAAGACAGATGAAACAACTTATTGCAAGTGTTTTTACACGCACACGCCAAGAACGATGAAAACGATTATATTATACATTTGATATTGCGGATCTTGCGCCAATGTTTGGGAATTTCATTATTGAATCATAGCTGGGTCACAAAACACTGGCTCATTTGTGATATTTGGTTTTTCGCATGAGAGGTAAAATCTATTTTCACCATTTCCCTGTCTAGTCTCATACAGATTTGATTTTAATTACTGTGTAAAAAATTGATTTTGATTTATTTAATTTAAGAAAACGAAGCTTGGATATCGGTTAAAGTTCAAATGAATACTATTCATTTGCTAATTATCAGTCTTTTTTAAACCTCTAGTGCAGTTTTTTTTAAGTATAGCAGGGTAGTGTGCTATTTCTTGGGCTTCCGCATAAAAGGAAGTTTCAGTCTACCTGGGACGGTACGATGTTTTAAAAGTATCTAGATGTTTTCGCCGGCGCCAGGTAATATCTTACCGTAGATGGTGCTAATGTCTCCATAATTACGGTGTAATCTATTGTCTTTCCTCTGATATAAAAGCAAGTTAATATTTGGCATACACAAATCAAAGTAAACACAAAATCAAGCATTCTCGTTTAAAGTCATTCTAAAGCCATTATCTCTAATGCAATTTTTATTGTCAGTGTCGTATCTGAATCTCGGAGACATAAACAATCGGACCTATTAAAATTCCTCGACATTTATCAGTCCACCACAAATAGTTTATAGTTGATAATTCCACGGCAATTTCCAAGAAGATGAAAAGTGACTCTTGCTATTGTTGTCGGGAATATTGATAAACGTTTTAAGAGAAAGGTATTTTTAGTCTTCTCTAGTTAGCCGGTTTGAATGCAATTATTTTGTTTTAGTTGTAGTGAACGGTGGAATATATATACTGTGGCTAATAGAAAAAAACTTAAATTGTAAGTTTCGAACAAATAGTGCTATGGCAACTATTAGTTCTTTGTTGTTTTTTAAATGTTACGATTCACTTTATGGTTTCAATATAGGATGTCCCAAAAATCAGGCCAGAAACACAAGCTTTTTAATTTTCTTCTCCGTTTGTCTGTTGATTCTCGGAAAAAATATAAAGACATTATAGCTCCATAACGCGGATCATAGTTCCCAATCTTTTTTTTTGCTGCTCTGCTAGAAAAGCTTTATGTAGACCATTTTTCAAATGCTTATTTAGCTATAGGAAAGGTTAATATGTTAAATAGTTGTATTTGTTTTGTTAGGATATTGTTATTTAGTTATGCTAGTTTTATAGTTACGTTATTTCTTCGTCACGGTCTCCTTAGTTTGTAATAGAGAATCCTGTCTTAAAGAGAGACTTAAACCTGTCGATAACATTAAAATGAATAATATATTTCTAATGTTGGACATAATATTCTCTAACAATATTCCAGTGTTCTTCTTCTTCTTCCTCTTTATAAGCAATTCTGCTTGTTCATTGACGGATTAATACCTCTATGGAAGGTAGTCACTTCATCTTTTGCGCGGTCGTCTGATACTTATTCTGCCGATTGGTGACTTATCCCTTGCTATTTTGACGACACGGGTCTCCTCCATTCTGCTTATGTGGTTATTCCAGTCTTTTTTTCTATTTTGTGTCTATTCATTTATACACTTTACGTTACGTTACATTTTCTTCTAATATCTTCATTTCTCTTGCATATTTCCTGTAATTCTTCTCATTACTCTTATCTCTGCCGTTTCCAGTAGCCTTTGCGTTATGGCTGTGTCGAGTATTGTTTCTGAGGCATATGTCATCATTGGTCTTATACTGGCTTTATAAATTCTTGACTTCATCTCAGTGTTGTGTCTGTTTCGCCATATAGTGTTATTAAGGCATCCTGCCAGTCTATTTGCTTTTTGTACTTGATCTCTCACTTCTTTGTCCGGGTCTCCATAGTTAGACAGTGGAATTTCCAGGTCTTTTATTTCTATTAATTGTTCAATACTGATGCCATCAATTTCTATTTTACGTCTGGTTGTTTCTTTGCTGACTACTATTGTTTTAGTTTTCTGAGATGAGATTGTCATATTAAATTCTTTTGCTCTTATGTTAAATCTGTGGACCAGTCTTTGCAGACTATATTTATCCTGGGCTATCAATATTGCGTCGTCTGCATAACAGAGTATTTTTCTTTCTTTGTTTCCCATTCTGTATCCTCTTCCTTTGTTAACGCTTTTGATGATTTCATCATCATCATCATGCAACCTCTTCTATCCACTGCTGGACATAGGACTCTCCCATTTTTCGCCACTCTTCACGGTTCTGTGCTTCTTGTTGCCATTTCTTGAATATTCGTCTAATGTCGTCCATCCAGCGTGTTGGTGGTCATCCTCTGCTGCGTTTGTCTTCTCGTGGGCGCCAGTCAATTAGTTTTCTGGTCCATCTTGTGTCTTTCAGTCTCGCTATGCGACCTGCCCAATTCCATTTCAGCTTGGCTATACGTTCGACGACATCACTGATACCTGTTCTTTTCCTTAAGTCTTGATTCCTTATTTTGTCTTTTTTTTGTCACGCCAAAAATTGATCTTTCTATTTCAGCTATGGGATGTTGCTCTTAAAGATGTCTCTTAGTGAACCATACGCCGCCCAAGCAAGTGTTATTCGTCGTTGAAATTCGCAGGTCTGGTTGTCCTTTCCTATTCTGATTTCATGACCAAGATATACGTACTTTTCTGTCAATTCTACCACTTGATTTTGGATGACTAGGTGTTCGCTGGGAACTAAATTTGTCATAAATTTGGTCTTACTGATGTTCATTTTTAGACCTATTGTTGAAGATACGTTTTCTTATTCTTGTACCATTTGTTGTGCTTCACCCAGATCTTCGGTAATAAGTACTATGTCGTCGGCAAAACGCAGATGATTGAGCATTTCTCCATCTATTTTTATTCCTCCAGTTTTACATGCATTGTGGCGTTTTGGTATAATGTTTGTACTAACTTTGTGAGTCGGTAATCTATTCTACTATTGTTCAGAGCAGTTATAATGCTATCTAATTCCACAGTGTCGAAGGCTTTGTGAAAGTCTACGAAGATAAGTACCAGTGGTCTGTTATATTCTAGCGACTTTTCTATTAAGGTTTTTACTGTTTGTAGGTGATCGTTTGTTCCGAATTTTGAGCGGAAGCCAGCTTGTTCTCGGGGCTGGTAGAAATCGTAACTTTTTCTCTAGTCTTGTCGTAATTATTCGGGTTAACATTTTATAGATATGGTTCAATAAGCTGATTGTTCCATAGTTTTCTAGGTGCGCCTTGTCTCCTTTATTGTGTAGTAAAATTGGTACTGCATTGTTCCATGTTTTCGGTATGCAACAATCTGTTAGACAAAGGTTAAACAACATTTTTATTAGATTGAGAAGGGCATGTCCGCCCATCTTTATATCTTATATTAGGACTGCTTCTCCTGGCTCTTTGTTGTTTTTCATCTTTTTCATTGTGTCCTGGATTTCGCTTAGTGTGATCTCTGGCATGAGTTCTGAACCCTGGATGATAATTTTGCGTGATGCGGCGGCTTCCAAGTTCTTTTGGTCTTCTCTTTGGCTTGTGTATAGTTCTTGATAGAAGTCTTTAACTATGTGTAGTAGTTCTCTATTTGATGTGGGGACTCCTTCTTTGTTCTTTAGTTTGTGTATTTCGCATTTTCCATTGTTTAGTCGTCTTCTCAGGACTTTCAGATTTTTATTCTCTTCTATAGTTCGCTGGACTTTTTCATTCTTAAATTTCCTTAAATCTTTCCTTATAGCTTTTGATACTTCTTTGTTTATTTTTCGCAATTTTTCTTCGTTTTCCTTTGATTTTTCTTCTAGTTTCCATTAGTTGCTTTAACAAGTTTATACCTCTGTAGTTTTCTGACTGTTTTTTATCTCTTTTTTTGAATAGTAGAATTGGTTCGCTCGTTCTCCATTCTTTCGGTATTTTATTGTGTTTTATAATTTTATTAATTAATGTTGTTAATTGTTCTGTCATTGCTGCTTCACAATATTTCATTAATTCGTTTGGTATCCCGTCTTTACCTACTGCTTTTCTGTTCTTTAGGTTTTCAAGTATTTTCCGAACTTCGTGTACATTTATATTAAGTTCTTCATTTGTAGTAATTTCTGGTTCCGGTTCTAGCGTCGTTTGTTTTTTCTCTGAATAGAGCTCTTTTAGGTAGTCAATCCACGTATCCTTTTCTATGTGTTTTGGTTCTATTAGTTCTACTAATAGAACCAAAACACATTAGGTCTACTAGTAGAGTATATTGTAATGTAAATAAATTTTTACCACCTACCTTCATAAAATGAAGCACTTGAATCATACACATTTATAAGAGGGGAAAATTGTTCCTTCAGTGCTCCTAATAATTTTTCCTCACCAGGTAATAGTACAGTTGTTTGCTCGGGACCACCTCCTGTTTTGTATCTTTCTACCTACACAAATTTTATTCTTCTTCAAGTGCCATCTCCGCGGCGGAGGTCGGCAATCATCATAGCTATTCGAACTTTTGAGACGGCTGCTCTGAAAAGTTCATTTGATGTACATCCGTACCACTCTCTCAGGTTGCGCAGCCATGACATTCTACGCCTCCCTATGCTTCTCTTTCCTTGGATCTTTCCCTGCATGATCAGTTGGAGCAAGGTGTATTTCTCTCCACGTGTAATATGTCCGAGATATTCCAATTTTTTTGTTTTTATTGAATTTAAAATTTCCATTTCTTTGTTCATCCTTCTCAGAACCTCTTTGTTTGTGACGTGTTCTGTCCATGATATTTTCAGAATTCTTCTATACACCCACAGCTCAAATGATTCCAGTTTTTTCATTGATGTAGCATTCAAGGTCCAAGATTCCATTCCATAAAATAAGGTCGAAAAAACATAGCACCTCGCCAACCTAACTCTTAGTTCCAGTTTTAAATCCCTGGTACATAGAACTCTTCTCATTTTGTTGAAATTTGCTCTAGCCTTTTCTATTCTTATTTTTATCTCCTGATTGTAATCATTTGTGGAGTTAATCATTGTTCCCAGGTATGCATATTTGTCCACTTGTTCGACGTTGGTTTCGTTTATTAGAAGATTCTCGTTATTTCTTTGAGTTTTCGATATTCTCATAAATTTCGTCTTCTTGACATTCATTGTTAGACCATACTCTTTTCCATACTCTGCTATTCTGGTCACCAGTCTCTGAAGATCTTCAATGTTTTCGGCTAAAATCATAGTGTCGTCCGCATATCTAATGTTGTTAATGGGAACTCCATTTACCTTTATTCCAGCTGTTTCACCCTCAAGAGCTTTTTTCAGGACCTCTTCGGAGTAGGCGTTGAAAAGAATTGGCGACAATACGCATCCCTGTCTTACTCCACATCTAATTTCAATTTCTTCTGACAGCTGTTCGTTAACACGTACTTTTGCTCGCTGTTTATAGTATAAATTTGATATGATCCTGAGGTCGTTGTAGTCAATCTTCTTTGATTTCAGGACATTCATTAAATGTTTATGTCGTACTTTATCGAATGCTTTATTATAGTCAATAAAACATGCGTATATATCTTGATTGACGTCCAGGCATCTTTGTATTAGTATATTAAGTGAAAAAAGAGCTTCACGTGTTCCTAGGCCTTTGCGAAATTTTATTGCATCTATTAAAAACTATTGAAAATTATTGTTTTATTTGTTACCGTTTCTATGGCTTGTTCCTTTTTAATTTTTCTTTTGATATTTTCCTAAAACGTTTGAATTTGCTTGGAGGTTCAACGACTGTTCAGGTTCATGACATTAAATTCTTTGCTTATATTTTCCCATGCTGTGGTTTTTTGTTTGTTTATCACACCATCCGTTTGCTTATTTTTGATTATATATTATACTTAATTACTAGATTTTAAATTATATCTTTCTCTAAGCTAGAGAAGGGGCTTCTTTTATTTTCCACTCCACAAAAAAATGCAAGAAAACAATGTTAATTTAGTTCAATTGGCAATTCAACGTCGTATTGACAATCTTCTTTGACAGATCGCACTCGGATTCGCGGAATAATCTGTACTAATACGATGTCTCCACTTATATATTGTCTGTAAACCAATAGTTTTTTAGAGTGGTACAACTCGTTTGAAAAATAGCCATTGATCATTGGTTTAAATCGACGAATTGGCGGTTAACAAATCAGTTGTTTAGAGAGTTTGATGGTGCAACTGGGTATTAATATAAATTTATTTATACCATTATTACATTATATGAACTGTATTAATATAAGTATTTTTATAAATAAAACTTCGCAATAGCATGCATCTGAAAAATAGCTTAAGGATGTATTATTTTTTGGAGGTGTGGTGGAAGCGAGGGAGTGGGATCTGATCAACTGATCTACGCCTCCTTCTCTACAAATCTCCTAGTTCCTGCTCTGAGTGTACTTATCTGGTTTATAAACACTCTAAACCTCGTAATTGCACAGCCCGAAGCAAATCTACAGACAGATGATTAAAAAATAAATGTAAAGCCCTTAATGCGCCCCATATTCGCCCTATTCTCCATTGCAAAACTGACATACATTTTTTTTCATTCATTATTTTTTTCTAGGTCGTCATAAACTGTGCCATTCTAAAAGGACTGAAATATAACCAAGCCACATCAACGTTTCATCAGTGGCGAGACAATAAGCAGGTTTACGGATTAAATTTTAGCTCTAAAGAAGACGCAGATTGTTTCGCCAGAGCCATGTTCCATTCATTAGAAGTAAGTGGAATTTTTTATTGTTTGCCCACATATTGTTCGCGGAGCTTTTGTTTGAAGCTTCGGGTTTAATCCTAGACATCTCAAATAATCGATATGGCCATAGTTCTAAATATAGCTCATATTTTAATAAGTGGAGACATACGATGAGTATTATTGATGTAAAAGTAAGATCCATTTAAAAAACTACAAAGAAAAATTTTAATTCAGTTGCTTGCATGTTTGATTATGATTTGCCAGAATAAGGCCAGATTTATACAAGAAAAATATACTTAAATTCCAATTATTGGCGTTTATATATAAGGCTATACGTATATATATATATACAGTAGTCTCTCTCTATAACGATTCCCTATATAACGATAATTCCTCTATAACGATGAAAATAGTAAACGTTGGTTGGTTCGTCATAAGAACAATGTATTAATTCTTTCTCTATACCGATATCGTTCTCTCTTTATAGCGATAACTTTTTAGCGTTCAATAGTTGATGACAAATGTGTTTAAAGTTCAGACTACCTGAGTCACGAGTGGCAAGGTCATTGTCCAGCGGTTGTTTTGTTTTACGCTTAAGGAATGCGGCCACCCATTCTACTCTTTCTTATCAGAGAATTAAGTGACTCAAGTTTATTGTTCGGGCGGCTTACCTAACTGTTATCACACAGATGTTGTCATCTATTGACGACTTTTCATTTCCAGTTTGAGTTGTGTCTTAGTATGTCAACAGTCAACATGTTTTCGAAAAAGCGTAAAGTGCTCTCGGTGGAGGAAAAGTTATCGATAACTTGAGCAATAGAGAAAGGTGAAAAGCAATCGGATGTCGTTCGCCGGACGGGGCTGTCTCAGTCAACTGTGTTTACGATATGGAAGGACAGAAAAAAGTGGCTTAAAGCGGAGATGGAGGGCGGTAGCAGGAAGAAGTTGCGGAAACCTCAGCACAAAGATTTAGATCGCGCTATGCTTCAGTGGTTTCAGCAGCAGCGTATGAACCATATTCCACTTTCTGGGCCTGTGGTCAGGACAAAAGCTGAGTTTTTTGCAACTGAACTTGGAATTGAGAATTTAAAGGCATCTGAGGGTTGGCTGAGCAAGTGGAAGCTGCGGCACAAGATCAACTACAGCCAAATCAGCTGAGAGGCTCGCGATGTTAACAAAAACGTAACGGATGATTGGCTAGAAAACGTGTGGCCTAGACTGAAGGCACGATATGCGTCAGACGACATTTTCAATGCGGGTGAGACTGGATTGTTTTTTAAAATGACACCAAACAGAACTTTAAAATTTAAATTGGAAAAATGCGTTGGTGGAAAGCTCTCTAAGGAACGTATTACAATTTTAGTGGCCGCTAACATGACAGGTTCGGTGAAGCGAAAATTGTTAGTTATAGGGAAGTCGAAAAACTCGCGTTGCTTTAAAAACATAAAAAATCTAGCGGTGACCTATAAAGCAAACAAAAGTGCGTGGATGACCTCGGAAATTTTTGAAGAAACGATAAGAATAGAAAGAAAGGAAGTGGGATATCGAGCTTAAAGGGAAAAAAATTCTTTTGCTTGTAGACAATTGTCCTGCTAATCCTGTATTGCGCGACCTTCAAAACATCGAACTCTGTTTTCTGCCAGCAAACACAAAGAGTGTCCTTCAGCCCATGGACCAAAGTGTCATCAAGAGTTTGAAAAGCCATTACAGGAGAAGACTTTTGATGGAATTGGTTGAGAATAATGGAGATCTTAAACTAAACATTCTTGGCGCCATCCTAATGATTAGTAAATCCTGGGACGAGGTGACGAGCAATACAATAAAACATTCCTTCAAACACGCAGGATGGCTGGAAGATCAAGGATTGACTGATGATGAAGATGACCTGCCATTAGATGTTTGGGCCAGACAGTTTAAACTTACTGTCACCTACGGACCGGAAGAGCTAACAGATTTTGAAGAAGTTGATGAAAATGTAGCTACAACATCTGGACTTTCTGAGGAGGACATCCTGCAAGCAGTTCGTGTAGAAGAAGAAGAAAACAGTGACTCGAAAGTGGAAGCAGAGCCAGAACCAGCTCTGACCCCTCAGCAGGCATTGGATGCGGCAAAAGTACTGCATCGATTCTTCATCCACCAGGAAGACGATATGAGTGCTGTGGAAAATTCGATGCGTCTTCAGGACAAGGTCAGGTCAGTTCTGTGGAAAGGGAAAAGAAGACAGACCAAGGTGACAGTCTTTTTTGGTAATGTAGGCTAAATATATTTTACAGTAGCATATTATTTTTTTTATTGTACAGTACACATGTTTTAATTGTACAGTCATTTTTTATACTGTATTGCTTATATTATTCGTTAATAAATCTATGAGGAATACAATGTTAATTCATTTATATTCGTTTTGATAATTTTTTTAAATTAAAATAGGTTATTTAGTACAATATTATTAATATTACAGTACCGAATTTTGTCTCTCTCTGTATAACGATCTCTCCTTATAACGATGAAAATTCCCGGTCCCTTGCATATCGTTATAGAGAGAGAGGACTGTATATATATATATATATATATATATATATATATATATATATATATATATATATATATATATATATATATATATATATATATATATATATATATATAGCTATAGAAAAAAGTAGTCCAAAGTTTTTTGACTAGTTTGGAAAAAATATATGTAAATACTTTTTTCTTTTTGGGTGTGGTAGTCAATAAAACAGAGCTTTGCTAAGGCGTACTATTTATTCTGAATCCAAGCTTTCGGTGGTTTTTTGCCAGCTTTATCAAGGTCTACAAAGAAAATTGCTATGTTGTAACAATTTGAATGGTGCCAAAAAAAGGCTATAAAAAACTTACCCGAATGTAAGATTCGTGGCATAAACAACAACGTTAAATAACATGATAATACTGAAGTTGCAACTAAACTTAAAAATGTTACTGTTAAAAAACACTAAAAATTAATAAATACGTTAAAAGTTAAAACCAAAATGAAGGACGACATGTTAAAACAGTCGTCGTTGCAAGCTTGATTTCAGTCACATTTCACGAGCAGAAAGAGAAAGTGGGTGGACAATTATTGTTTAAATAGTTTGGAGAAAATACAAAAAACAACTTTGAAAATAACGTCTCACAAAATACTGTTTATGAATTTTGAGTACTACCAACTGTATTACCAACTTGAAATTAAGCGGGAAATTAAAAATGTTATTTAAAAATAAGCAATCGAAAGAAAATAGTATTTAGTAAATAGGTTTAGAAAAAATAATAACTCAAACAAAACAAAACTGAATTAGTAACTGAAGTTTGATCACAAATATTTAATTAATAATGAAATTTTAAAAAAAGAAAAGAAACAAAGAAAAATTATGAGATGCAAAATAGCTCAGTCAAAAGTCAATATAAAATTGTAAATTTTGCTAAGATTCTGGATCTCAGATCTCTTATTAAGATTGTTATTATCACTCTTGCTGATATGTACCATCTCTAAGAAAGTTCTCTTAAATTTATTTTTCTCTCTGGCTAATATTTTTACATTGTTGAAATATATCTTATGGTCTAGATCGATAGTATGCTCTGCCAAAGCACAAGTAGGTTTGTTTAATCTACAATCACTCTTATGAGAAATGATACGGCTAGACAGATTCCTTCCAGTTTCACCAATGTACGTGGATGGACATTCAGTACATTGAATGCAATAAACATCTGTAGTCTCTAGAGTGGTTAGGGGTTGTTTTATTTTGCTATACAACTGACATATGGTTTTGATGTTCTTGTTAGCTATTTTGATATTCTTAGAGATTTTTAAAGACTTTAAGAATATCAAAATAGCTAACAAGAACATCAAAACCATACGTCAGTTGTATAGCAAAATAAAACAACCCCTAACCACTCTAGAGACTACAGATGTTGTTTATTGCATTCAATGTACTGAATGTCTAGACCGATCTAGACCATAAGATAGATTTCAACAATGTAAAAATATTAGCCAGAGAGAAAAATAAATTTAAGAGAACTTTCTTAGAGATGGTACATATCAGCAAGAGTGATAATAACAATGTTAATAAGAGATCTGAGATCCAGAATCTTAGCAAAATTTACAATTTTATATTGACTTTTGACAGCTATTTTGCATCTCAGAGTTTTTCTTTGTTTCTTTTCTTTTTTTAAAAGTTCATTATTAATTGAATATTTGTGATCAAACTTCAGTTACTAATTCAGTTTTGTTTTGTTTGAGTTATTATTTTTTCTAAACCTATTTACTAAATACTATTTTCTTTCGATTGCAAGAAGATCTTCAGTTGTTAAAAAATATTTTAATTGAGAACTCTTATCCTCCAGATATGCTATATAGGATGCTTTTTTCTAATATTGTTAATATAAATAACTTAACACCATTTTTTGCTAAATCTCAGAACATTGTATCCAACAATCAGAACATCTATTATCATTCACTACCTTTTATACCATCATGAACACCTATTAACACCATTAAAAAATTATTGACAATATAAAAATAGCAACAAAGAACATCAAAACTATTTAATCTTTATATTTCAAAACTAAGTATCCTATAGACAAATTAGATAAAACAAATGTAGTATACAGCATTAGTTGTACTCAGTGTGAAGCTGAGTATGTTGGTGAGACTGGAAGAAATCTGTCAAATCGCATTATTTCCCACAAAAGTGACTGTAGAATTCAAAAACCATCTTGTGCTTTAGCAGAGCATGTAATCGACAAAGACCATATTATGGATTTTGATAACATTAAAATTTTGTGTAGTGAAAGTAATAAATTCAAACGGACTTTTTTAGAAATGGTTTGTATTAGCAGAAGTGATAATAATTTAAACAAAAGATCAGAAATTCAAAATTTAAGCAAAATTTATAATCATATTATTTCTTTATAGTTTATTTATAAAACCAGTAAAATATCACATTTTGATTTAATTTTCCATATATGTACTTGTTACATTTTTTCAGGCATCTATCAATGATTAATAAATCTTCTTTTTTATTACTAAATAAAAAAGAATTTTTAAACAAAATTTTAGTTTTTGACAATATAATTATCAAGAATGAAAATTTTAAGTTGGCGTTTATGACATTGAGGCTTATTTGTAATTGGTTGCTATTCTAACTTATTTATAAATTCAATTGTTTTTTGTGTTAAAAAAGTTTTTCAAAATTATATTACAAAATTTAAGAACCATTTATTAGATAAGAAAATTTTTTAGAATAGTTTTTTGAAATATGGTTAGCAGCAATTTATTAACAAAACTAATTTTATTTGGTGAGTTATGAAAGCTTGAGATAAAAAATAGTTACATAATAGCCCCTTATTGAGTCCAACCCATCCAAAACATATGTATATAGGCCCCTGGCTTCCAAAAACTGGGTTATTTCCCTCCATTTTTCTGCTCCTTTGCTTTTTCTCTCCAATCTCTCACAGCTATTTCTAACAAGTCTTGCTTTATTGCTTTCAACCATAAGGTATAATCATACCTTAATATATAGGTATACTTTAAAAATTATTTATTTTTGAACAGGTACTTAGCAACATAGTTAGGCAACCCGCACCACCGCCCCAATACGTCCCTCCAACGCAACAAATTCAGCAACAAATCCAACAACAAATTCAGCAGCAACCGCCTCAGATACAAATGCAACCCCAGCCCCCTCAACCCCCTCAGATGCCACAAATGCCCCAACAACCCCAATACGACGAAGATATGGGTTACCGCACGATGACCCGCGAAGACGTCGCCATTCTTCAGGAAAGGAGGATATCTTCGAATCTGATGTCGCCTCAACAGACCTCCCCCATGACGCCACAAGTTAATAACGTGCCTGTGCCACCCGCTATGCCTATGGGGGCACCTAGTCCTGTCTCACCCCCACAAAATGTTCCAGGTAAGCTATTAATATTTATATACCTTCACAATCTGAAAAGACTAATCATTTTTAAATCATTTGTTTAATTGTACTATTTTTTTGACCATTTCTTTGTATGAAAATCTGACATCCTTTCATTAATCCATTCTGACATCCTTCAATATGAATTAGTATGGAGCTCAGCTACAGAAGTTGGTCCAAAACAAAAATACGACTGAATTTTGGTTTATACTAGACATATATTTCACCTAATCCTTGTATTTTCTAATATATGTGGAGACATGTCTTTGCACTGATGTTTTTATCCTTATCTAATAGATGGCTTAATGTTAAAGAACTTTATGTCATTAATATTTATACCAACATTCAATCCTCACCTAATAATACAAATTTTTAGTAGTAAACCAGACGACAGGGCACCAACGGACAGTTAGTGCTCCTCCCGCTCCGCCACCGCCTCCAGGACCTCCTGGTCCACCTCCGATGACAGCGGCAGCGGCACCACCTCCCCCTCCACCACCACCTATGAATATGTCCCGGTCACAAAGCAGTGACGGTGGCGAAATCAATTCTTTAGCTGCACAGTTACAAAATGCTAGGCTCAAGAGGAATAGTAAGGTAAGTTGTAAACCATCAAATTGAGAGTCTTTTGGATGTTATATGCTTATTTTGTTATTGTATTAATAATGGTTCGACTTATTTACCACATTTATTTACAACTTACAAACGCGAGCTGGGAGAAAATTAAAAACAACATTGAAGAAGCAACAACAGAAGCTCTAAGAAAACGTAAAGTCATACTGAACAAAAGAAACAAGACACCATGGTTCAGAAAAGAAATAAAAGAGAAATGAGAGGCCTACAAGAAGTACAAAACATCAAATACTCCAGAATCCCGAGACACCTATAGAAGAATACGAAATGAAACAAAGTAGTAGGCAAGAAGAACAAAAAATGAACACTGGGAACAGTTTACAAAAAGGATGGAAAGCTACTTCTACGGTACACAAAAACAAATATGGAGATTCATAAGAAACCAACGGAAAGAAATGGCAGAATTGAAGAAATACAATAACATACCAGCAAACGAATGGGAAGAATATCTGACGGAAATGTTTAAAGGAAAGGAAAATAATCAACACAATAACATACCTAAATTAGGGCACAAAATAAAAATTAGTTTTCAGGAAGTAGAGGTAGCCATAAATTCACTCAAAAATAGAAAGTCACCAGGAGCTTACGGAATAACCAACGAGCTTCTAAAACACGGAGGAGAAAGTATAACCCTAGAGAAGACAAAACTTATACAAAAACTAATATTGCACTGCAAGATACCAGAGGCATGGAGAAACAGAATAATAATACCAATGTTCAAAAAAGGAGATAAAGAAGACCCCAACAGTTATAGAGGTATAAATCTACTGAACACCGCACTTAAGCTTACCACGAAAGTCCTAACCACCAAAATCAATAAACTAACAATTTTATCAGATGAACAACAAGGATTCAGATCCGGAAGATCTTGCGTAGACGCCGTATTTATACTAAGACAAATCACAGAAAAGGCTATCGAGTACAATAAACCAACATATCTGTTTTATAGACCTGGCAAAGGCTTTCGATCGCATTCAAGTTGAAGACGTCTTACACCTACTGTATAAAAGAAACATACCAATCAATATTATACAAACCATCGAAAACATCTACTTCCATAATCGAATACAGGAAAGATAAATGGAAAACTAACACAGTACCAGTACAAAGGGGAGTCAGACAGGGTGACTCGTTGAGAACTTCTCTTTAATATAATAATGGACGAAATAATACAAGCAGTATACTGCAACAAACTTAAGTTTGGGAATATGACTCATACCTCGACGATGCGCAGTGAATCGTGTTTACTATTGTTACCATGGAAACGACCAGTGTACTGCTTGCCAGTGTCGTAGTTTAAGAAGTACATATAGCACAGAGTGTTTGACTAGTTGATTTGATCGTGTTGGATATTTTAATAATTTTTTTCAGATTAGTGCTTAGTATATTGCTAGTAGTAATTAGTGTACTATTAAGTCATTTAGTGTATCTATAGAGTGTTTATTCCGAAAATCCGAAGACAATAGGAGTGTCCTATGGTCCTGAATAGAATATTTAAAGCAGCTAATTCAATTTTGATTCGAGGGTAGAATCATAATTTATACCGATGAAAGATATATAGGTTCACAGCAGCCATACTGCATATCACTGGGCAGATCAAAGTGGAAAAACTTTGATCTAAAGAAACCGATTTCTAAGGGCAAAACGCTGATTATTGTTTATGCTGGAGGAGAGACTGGATTTGTACCTTACGCTGTGTGCGTTAATGTGCGTGTGAATTTTTAAATCAGGTGCATGTTTATAATTAAAAAGTCAATTGTTATAACAATGAAAGTAATGTAAGCCATAATTACTTTTAAAATTTCATAATGAATCAAATTCTATTTTTGACAAAAATTTCGTAAAAAGCTTATTAACGAATGTCTACGAAACTAATAACAAAGTAAAGGTCGTTCAGCAAAAATATACAATGATTATTTTAATTCGCCGAAAAATCCTCTAAAATAATTTGTACGATAAGTTTATGACATTTTTTCCACCTGTTTATGTATTATATTTTGAGCTTAAACATCATGGACATCAAGTTCTTCGTTTGCCTCTATATCATCCGGAGTTAAACCCTATTGAAAAAATATAGCCTTTGCAAAAGGTATAGTGACAACTGATAATACAACATTTAATATAAATGATATAAAATAAGTGATTGATATGATCGTTTATGAGTAATCTTTCATTTTTCCGACTGTATGTAAACACGCGCAAAAATATAAACACATTTAAATCGAAACAGAATATTTGTTAGACACTACGCTGGACCACTTACGCAATTTGTTGCTAATACTGGTTTATTCGAAGAAAGCTTTTCTAAGGATGAAGATAGTGATTCAAATGCAGGAATAGAGATCTTAGAATCATGCGAGGAATCATAACTAACTTAATAACTTCTTGTTTACACAAATAAATATATTACTTAATTAGTTAAAATAAACTACTAATTTTTTTGTATTATTGAAACCCTTCCTTCGGGGTAATGTTAATAAATTGTAAGTATTGAGGAATTTTTTATTTATTAAAGTACTCCTAATATTTTACTCATTATTTTTCGAGTGCAACTAACTATAAACTTCATAATGATTAAGAACTATGAAAATAAAAATTAACAAAGTTATTTTTAACTTAATTGGATATACTTATAAAAAATTATTTTAAATCTATCTGTTTCCGTACGCCACCGGTAGAAACAGTCCGCTCACCTGCGCTAAACACTACGACACATTCCCAAACTTAAATTTGTTGCACTCTACGTGGAGGTCATGGTTACAAAATGGGGAACAAAGAAATTAAAATATTATGTTATGCAGACGACGCCGCATTAATCGCCGAGACAGAAGACGAGCTCCAAAGATTAACACATATGTTCAATACAACAGCCAAGAAATACAATATGATAATATCAGCAGAAAAAACCAAATGTATGACAACATCTAAATACCCACTACGATGTAAAATCGAAATTGATGGGAAAATAATAAAGCAGGAAGCAAGGTTTAGATATCTGGGAATAGATATAACTAGTTACGGAGATGTTGAAGAAGTACGACAACAAAGCTTAAAAGCAAGTAAAGCGGCGGAATCTCTTAATCACACAATCTGGAAGAACAAACACCTAAGACAAGACACAAAAACAAGAATCTATAAAGCAGCAATTAGACCTATTAGACATACACGGTGGAGACAAGACCGGACACATCTAAAACGAGACGACTACTAGAAACAACAGAGATGAAAATACTCGACGAGTATCAGGGAAAAATCTGTTGGATAGGGAGAGAATCGAAAACATAAGAAGAGCATGCACTATACAAGACATAAATGGATGGGTGACAAAAGGGTAACAGGAGTGGAACGAACACATTAGTAGAATGGTAGAGGATAGGATAGTACGAATAAATAGCACGAGATAAGCCACCAAACGGGCGAAGAAGTATTGGTAGACCAAAAAAAAGATTGTACGATAATTTAAACAATTTAGGAGGCTAATATTGAAGAAGAAACAGTCTTTAAAGCCTACATACAAGAAGGAAGAAGATTTAGTACTTGCACAATTGTTCCCTTATTCTAAAAATGCAGTTTAAGGCTAACTTCTATAACAATAACCGGTCTTTATATATCTATTGAATAATATTCGAGATAATTCAGGTAAACAATAGAAGATTTAAGTAATTATACCGTAAGTATTTATATCGCGACAGCCTGCAAGAGATACAAAGTTTGTCTAATTAAATTGGGAGATTTGGTAAAACATACCGAGAACTTTTCAGTTTACTCTCGTAATAATTGCATTTTCGGTTCATTATCTGAAGAAATTACTACCCACGTTATCACTTTCATCGGAACTAATTAGATTTTATCTGGAAAAGCTTTATTAAGATTCCGCTTCGTAGTTTATCGTTCGACTTAAAATTATCTTATTACAGTTATGAAAATAATGAAAGAACCGAGATTTTTAAATTATACGAATTATTGTTAATTTCATGAAGATTGAAAACACAATATTCAATTACTGCTTGCAAACTGTTAAAGCGAAAAGATCTTCATTAAGACTATACTGCATAACTAATTATTTAATGTACTCCAAATTAGCACTACAGTTATTGTTAATTTAAATATCGTAAGTAAAGAATGGACAACTAGGATAATGTCAATTAAAACATATCTTGGAGCAAATATATCATCTAATCATAATCCACTAATTGCAAGAGTAAGGATAAATCTAAAGGGAATAAAATTTAGACCGTCCTCAAAAAAGCAGTTGATCTCAATAAACTACGAAATGAAAAGCCTAGGAAAACTATTATGGGAATAAAAAATATAGCTTTAATGTACATAGAAAAATTAAAGAATTGGCGAAGAGTTACACTAACAGACACAGCATATTAGTGAACGAAAAACCAAACATTATTATGGACACCGAAAAAAAATTAAGAGTCTGGAAAGACTACATAGAACAACTGTTTAACGATCAACGCGACAATGCAAATAACAAATACAAAAACAATGAGAAATAACAAGAGATGCAGTTGAACACACATCTAAAGAAATGAGGACTGGGAAAGCTAGAGACTCGAATGAATTACCAACAGAAATAATTAATCCCATTAAAGACAACTTAACAAAGTTTAGTGTTGTTTTCTGCACATGCGATGGCCTCTATATAATATATGAGATTGAAAGATGATTAGAAAGATTAGTAAAATTGTGTTTATATTGCATTAGCTTTTACTATTCTTATAATTGTCTACACAAAAAAGAATGCAGAAAATATGATTATTTTTATTAAATTTTAATTTGAAAAATCAGTAAACGTTTGAAATTAATTAAAAATATGTATAGTAGGATACACTTTCTAGTGTTAACGTCTATTTTCAATACTTGTTATTATATTTGTTAAAAAATATTCAGTCAATCAATATTGGGAAACAAGACTAGTATACACTATTTAAAATCTTTATAAAAGTAAAAAAACAACACTCTATGTCAACAACACCTTAACCTCAAAGGTAAATAAACAACAACACGATACAAAAATTATATCCAATCATCCAATCCGAAAATTAGAATTTGTGAAACTTCAACTAATATCAACTAACAATGAAAAAGACTGCCAATTGAGAGCGAACTGTACCGATCGTAAGTTCCAGTACTTGGCATCGCTGGCAACAATGTCGCTGTTCAGAGAATTAAATTTCGGTAAAATTAAAATATTAGAATATGATGTACGTGCTGCCATCTACTGAAAGAGTTGTTAAACGTTAGTTTATTTGAATGCCACTCATTTTAACTGCGGCGTGAACATACCCCTTTAAGTACTTCCTTAGGCCTTAATATTTAGCCCACCTTTTTATAGTTCTTTATGTCAATTTACTCACTTTTTTTTTTCTCAAATGTACTTTATATCTTGTTTTCTCGCATATTTTCACTTATGGCTTGTTTTGTGTTTTGCTTAATATGTTTAAGAATTTAATATAGTTTAAACGATTTTTACAATCGACTTATACAATTTTGTCAAGAAGAAAACATGAGAGTTACCAACACATGGTTCCAACTCCACCCCCGTCGCCTTTATACTTGGAAATCTCCAGCCGATAGAGCTCAGAACATAATAAGAAATCAAATAGACTTCATTCTTATCAACGGTAGATTCAGCACAACTGTCAAAAGAGCTTGCACATACCCTGGAGCAGATGTCCCTTCTGACCACGTACTATTAGTGGCCGTCATAAAGATCGCTCTTTCATGCAAGAACAAGCCTGAAACTCAACAACATATAGCACTGGACAAACTGAAAGACCCAATGATACAAGCAGAAATAAGCAATGAAATAAACGCACAAATTCAAATATTGACGACAAACATTGCCGAAGATCTAACACCAACATGGAATACGATTACAAGTGCTGTAACAGACATCATGAAAAACAACTTAGGGTACAAACAAAATAACAAGAGGCAAAAATGGATGACAGACGAAATACTATTACTAATGGAAGAACGACAAAGACACAAGAATAAACAAGATGGCAGCAATATGTATGAAAACATTAACAGGCAAATAAAATCAAAAATAAGAATAGCAAAAAATGAATGGCTTAAGCAACAATGTATCGATCTAGAACATTTAGACTGCTGGAATATACAGAAAACGAAGACCAACCACCATAGTTAATCAGGATAACCAGATAGTGCTGGGTGAAAAGGAAAAAATTGATATATGGGAAAATTATATCCAGGAGCTCTTCCATGACGAAAGACCCATGAGTGAAGTTTATACAGACGACCAGCTGACTGGCCCTTCAATCACCAAAGAGGAGATAGAAAAGGCAATATTCAATTCAAAAAACAATAAGGCACCTGGACCAGATGAAATCCCGTCAGAAATACTCAAATTACTGGATGAAAGGGGAATTTCAGCACTACACAAAATATTTAACTTAATTTATGAAACTGGCTGCTATCCTCAACAGTGGTTATGCTCTACCTTTATTCCCCTGCCCAAGAAAGTCAATGCAAAAAGATGTGAGGATCACAGACTCATTAGCCTGATGAGTCACACTCTAAAGATATTCTTAAAAATACTACATCAAAGAGTATACAAAAAATGTGAATGGGACATCAGTGACTCCCAGTTCGGGTTTAGGCAAGGTTTAGGAACACGAGAAGCAATAGTAGCAACACAGGTGCTGGTCCAAAATTGTTACGATCAGAAGAAGGATGTATTCCTATGCTTTTTAGATTACCAAAAAGCGTTTGATCGTGTCCAACACCACAAGTTAATGCAGATCCTCAAGAAAGTTGATATAGACCAAAAAGACATAAGATGCATTGAAAACTTGTACTGGCATCAAACGGCACAATTAAAAATAGACAATTCTATATCCAAACCCATACATATAAGAAGGGGCGTTCGACAGGGATGTGTGCTTTCCCCTCTTTTATTTAACATTTATTCGGAAGCCATATTTCAAGAGTCTCTGGAGGATGCAAAGATGGGAATCAAAGTGAATGGAGTACTGATCAACAACATACGATATGCTGATGATGGTTTCTTAATTTGTGACAACATAGTCGATCTTCAACAACTTGTCACTATAATCGGAGAACACAGTAAGCGAATGGGATTAGAGATTAATACCAAAAAAACCAAATTTATGATCATCTCCAGAAACTTGGATGCACTAGAAAACTCCACCATAACACTGAATACTAAGTCCATTGAAAGAGTGAGTAAATTTAAATACCTGGGATCGTGGCTTTTTGAAGACTGGGCATCGGACAGGGAAGTAAAATGTCGCATTGAGCAAGCTCGACAAGCTTTCGTAAAATTCAAGAAGGTACTGACTTGTTCAGAGTTCGATCTTCAACTGAGACTAAGGTTTACTAAGTGCTACGTGTGGTCAGTGCTGCTATATGGCGTAGAGGGCTGGACACTCAAAACGAGGGATATAAACAGATTAGAAGCTTTCGAAATGTGGCTCTATCGCCGTATCCTAAAAATACCATGGACAGCGAAAATCACAAATATAGATGTCCTTAAAAGAATAAACCAAGAACGCCAACTTTTCGAAACCATCAAGAAAAGGAAAACGGCGTATCTAGGTCACATCATGCGAAATGAAAAATACCAGTTCCTCCAACTTATAATCGAGGGTAAAATTGAAGGCAAGAGAGGAATGGGACGCAAGAAAATGTCCTGGCTCCGAAACATAAGGCAATGGACAGGGACTAACGACATACAATCTCTGATACATATTGCAAGAAATAGAGAATTAATGGAAAATGTGATCGCTAACATCCATTAGTGGATTTGCATCTAAAGAAGAAGAAGAAACGATTTTTATTATAATAATTGTTACATGATTTATTCTATAAATATATATTTATTTTATAATACTTTATCAAATTCCAACTGTATTTTTTTAGAATACTCCTCCCCCGACTGAAAATAGTGGATCTTCGACAAGTAGTGGCGGTAGCAGTAATTATGGTACTATAGGAAGAGGAGGAGGCGGTAGTATGGCCTCCATGATGGACGAGATGGCCAAAACTTTAGCTAGGAGAAGAGCAGCGGTAAGTAGTCTTTTTTAATTATAATAGTAATACAAAGCGAAATCTTATTAAATATTTAAAAAAATCCACAAGGAAAATAATTCCTGTAGCTGGCTGTATACCACGTATAACAAAAGAGGTTAGTCTTTGTATGTGGGTATATTTTATTTTATAAAAACCCTTAAAAGGGCAACATTACAAGCACGAACGTTTTCGGAACAACTGTTCCATCATCAGGTTAAAATACAGGTTACCATGCCTGAGCCACCAAAATATTTGGGTAAAAACCCTTTAAAATGTAATGTGTTACCAAAGATTGTACATGTTGTTAATTATATTATATGATGTTTAATATTTAATTAGATTTTACTTCAGGTAACATACACCCATGCTTAAGTGAGTTCCAGTGTCCGGAGAGTAAACCTCTTCAAACGGACTACGGTTGGCAACTGAGGTTAGTCTTTGTATGTGGGTATATTTTATTTTATAAAAACCCTTAAAAGGGCAACATTACAAGCACGAACGTTTTCGGAACAACTGTTCCATCATCAGGTTAAAATACAGGTTACCATGCCTGAGCCACCAAAATATTTGGGTAAAAACCCTTTAAAATGTAATGTGTTACCAAAGATTGTACATGTTGTTAATTATATTATATGATGTTTAATATTTTAATTAGATTTTACTTCAGGTAACATACACCCATGCTTAAGTGAGTTCCAGTGTCCGGAGAGTAAACCTCTTCAAACGGACTACGGTTGGCAACTGTAGTCCGTTTGAAGAGGTTTACTCTCCGGACACTGGAACTCACTTAAGCATGGGTGTATGTTACCTGAAGTAAAATCTAATTAAAATATTAAACATCATATAATATAATTAACAACATGTACAATCTTTGGTAACACATTACATTTTAAAGGGTTTTTACCCAAATATTTTGGTGGCTCAGGCATGGTAACCTGTATTTTAACCTGATGATGGAACAGTTGTTCCGAAAACGTTCGTGCTTGTAATGTTGCCCTTTTAAGGGTTTTTATAAAATAAAATATACCCACATACAAAGACTAACCTCTTTTATTAAATATTTATCTTCTGCGAAGGAGCAGTACTTTAATCTTTAATTGTGCTTTAAACAGTGCTTTAATCTACATAAAAAAGTCAAAGAACTAGCCGGAGTAGGAAGTAGAAGAACCTCGAATATATTGCTCGACAAAAATGGAAATATTATATTGGAGACAGAACAAAAACTATGACGATGGAAAGAGTACATCGAGGAATTATTTTATGACCAGAGAGAAGTTAGTACATCTGTAGATAGCCAAACGGGAGATGTAGGCCCAGAGATAACCAAATCAGAAGTTAGTCAGGCATTAAACTCAATGAAAACCAATAAATCTGCTGGTCCAGATGAATTACCAAGCGAGCTATTAAAGTTGGTCAACGAGAAAAACCTGGACATAATAGTAGAACTGTTCAACGCTATCTATACTACGGGAATCATCCCTAAAGAAATGTTGACATCAGCATTTGTGTGTTTGCCAAAGAAAGTGAATGCCAAAGTGACTATCGACCCGTAAGCTTAATGTCACATACTAGAATTCACTTTAAACTGGAGCTGGATATTAGTGACACACAATATGGGTTCCGCAATGGTATGGGTACCAGAGAGGCACTATTCTCCTTCAACGTGCTGACGCAGAGATGTTTGGATGTTAACCGTCCTCTTTACGTCTGTTTTATAGACTACAATAAAGCGTTTGATAAAGTAAAACATGACCGACTCATGGAAATTCTAAAAAATAAAAACCTAGATGAAAGAGATTTAAGGTTAATAACAAACCTTTATTACAATCAACGAGCAATAGTACGAATTGAAAAAGAGACATCTGAAGAAATGGAAATAAAGAGAGAAGTCAGACAAGGCTACATACTATCACCTCTATTATTTAACGCTTATTCTGAAGAGGTAATTCGAGAAACTCTGGAGGATGAAACAGTCGGCATAAGAGTAAATGGAGTCTTGTCTTAGTTAACAACATCAGATATGCAGATGATACAGTAATAATAGCCAATAGTTTACAAGACCTGGAAAGACTCATAAGTAAAATAGTAATGTGTAGTAGAAAGTACAGATTCTCGCTCAATATCAAAAAGACTAAGTTTATGAAAATTTGTAAAAACAACCATAATACTAACGAAATCTTGATAGTAGAGGGCCAGCAGATCTGAAGAGTGAAAAAGTACACTTACCTAGGAACACTTATAACAGAAAATAATGACTACACTGCAGAAATCAAAGTCAGAATGGAAAAACCACGTTCTAATTTTATAAAAATGAAAAAGGTCCTATGTGGCAAAGACTTAACATTAGCTCTTAAAGTACGCCTAACAAAATGTTACGTATACAGTGTACTATACTATGGAGTGGAATCATGGACGTTAAATTTAGACACAATGAGACGACTTAATGCCTTTGAAATGTGGACCTATAGAAGAATTATGAGAGTCTCCTGGGTAGATAGAGTTACGAACAATGGAGTACTGAGAAAAATAGGTAAAGAGAAGGAAGTTGAATTTACAATTAAAGAAAGAAAGCTACATTATCTCTGACATGTGATGCGGGGCGAGAAGTATGGCATCCTGCGACTCATAATGCAAGAAAAGATAGATAGCAGAAGAAGCATCGGAAGGAGACGAATTTCATGGCTTAAGAACTTGAGAGAATGGTTTGGATGCAGCTCAAAACAACTATTTAGAGCTACTGCCTCAAAAATTAAAATAGCTATGTTGATTGCCAACCTCCATAGCGGAGATGGCACCTGAAGAAGAAAAAGAAGAAGAAGGAGCAGTCCTGTGTAGAACAGCAAAAACTGTGCTCTAGACAAGTTCAAATGAGAGTTTTGTCAATTTTCTATTTGTCCTTCCTCTATTTAAGTATCCGCAAATTTTTAGGGAATCTTTTTCTTTCTTTATTCCAAAACACTCCTTTTCTATATATGACACTCTTCCCTTTGACTTTTGTAAAACTATTTGTGGGATCATATCTCTTACAAGCCCACTCTACCAACAACTTATTGCTTATCTGGTTTCAACACTGTGATTTGAATACTTGTTTTAAAAGTGATATATACAACGCCCAGGTGCGAATTTTAGTAAGGATATAGATCGTAATACTAATATCACTATCAGAAAGAATTATGTGACAAGCGACAACTTTCCGTATAGGAAGTTAAACAACTACTACTGCTTAAAAGAAAGAATTATGAGACAAGTGAAAACATTCTCTAGAGGAAATTATACAATTACTACTTGAAAAGCTTGATATTTTTGAAGCGAAGCCTCTAGTGTATTACTTTCTTCTCTATAGTAAAATGCGAAGGCGATCGTCATGGGTAGCGTCACGAAAAAGTTCTTCACATCGATTCACTACTCTCGATCAATTCGTTTCTACTCATCATATATTTATTCTAAGCAGGTTTAAATTAAAAACTGCATGAAAAACAACTAACAAAATTGCTAAAATTTAAAAGTGATAAATGGCATCAAATTAATAACAATATTGAATCATCTGTTTAAATTTTTATGACACTTCTCGTTTTAAAATAATTTTATATAAATACAATTATTATTTTTAAACTTCTTATTTAGTTTATATAATAATTAAAGTCACTATCGAATGATAATTATTTATATTTTATTTTTAATTAAAAATTAATTAAAAATACAGAAAACATTGTATGAAGCTTTTGAAAGAGGGTAATGTAATGTTTGGTAAAAGTGTACACTTGACCTTTAAGACAGTCCTACTGCTAGAATTTTTTATGCTACCCCATCTCGATGATTGTGGAGCTCCCTAAGTCCTAAATATTCCCAATACCAACCTGGAGGTACCAACCAGTACTGTGTTTTTTTATATAAGAATGAAATGTTTAAATTATTTATATTTTCACATTCTAGGTGGAGAAAAAAGTACCGGACAACGTTGAAGACGAGAAAAAGGCTGCGATTTGGGAAAAAACCAACACGTTGCCGAGCAATTCCAAATTCAATTCCGAGTCACCTAAGGGCGTTCGAAAACGTTTCGGATCAGCTTCAGAGGAAACGATATTAAAAGTCAATGGCCTATCTGAAGTGGGCGGTCTTTCGATCGGTCCCACCGAAATGGAAAGTCTTAAAAATGAGATAGTCAAAGAAGTCAGAAAAGAAATTGCGAAAATGAAACAAGACATATTAGATGGTAAGGTTTTTAGATTTTTATTTTATAATAATACGACGTTTACTAAGGTTCTTCTAGAGGGGAAACGTTTCTTTCTAATACGGGTAATAGATAGATATCCACATATATTCACATCGCTACCTTGGAAGAAGACCGTCATATCTCAAAAAAAGTAAAAAATGGACTATGTTAATGAACAAATTTCAAAGATTCTATATTTTTGAGCGATAAGATCATAAAGTGTCATTATTGTTATTCGAAAACTTAGTTCACATTTTGCACAATATTGTCATATTTCAGTTGCTTACCAGGTATATCCTAAGTGGACTTATTTCTTTTGTGGAACACTGCATCTTTTTGAGTTTGAGTTAAGAATATTAAAAAAAAGTATTATTGAAAGAGCAGCGTACTAGGTATTTTGAGATATGTCATCCTTTTTCAAGATAATAGAATACTTAATGTGAAGAATAATGCATATTTTGAGTTGTGTCAGTCTTGTAAAAAAATTAAATTCACTTGGAATTATTTCTGTTTTTGAGATATCTCAAGGATTTAGGGGCAGCCATCTAGAAAGGGGGAGGTTCTTATATTGTTCTAGAGATCCGACATTTTCTCACGCTCAAGTTACCCAGTAGGTACAGTAGTTGTGACCGTGGAAAATAGCGGCATCCTTTGATATTCTGTCGACATACTTTGATGCTGGCACGATCCAGTATGCTATTTATAATGATATAGGTATAACAGTTAACACATAAGGTCATAAATATACAGGGTGTAGTCAAAAAAATATCTCAAGTTTTTTGCTGTAGATTTTTTGTATATCTGCGGCATCATTTATGGCGAATATGTTCATGCCTAGCAGTCAGTAACCGGATAGTTCTATGTTGGCGTCCTGAAGCAGCTGTGGGGTCGCATTTTTCGTGTGCGGGGCCCGAACTCGCTGAGAATTATTAGATCTTGTACCACAACAACGCGCTGGCATCTTTCTCATTCTTTGTGCAAGAGTTTTTGGCAAAGAAAGGTATTCCAACTATGGCGCACCCTCCTTTAGCCCTGGTATCGCCCGCCATGACTTTTTTTTTAATCCCTAAGATGAAGATGCACCTTAAGCGAATTACCTAGGGTACCGCAGTCGTTTATATATAGTAAATGATTCTTTGTAAAGACAATTAAACCGACATTACCTATTAACAACGCAATTCAACACCCTACAACATACACAATGTACAATAAGCCAATTGGCACAATGTACTACCAAAAATGGAGATGGTCTAGCTATATAGCACGTTTTAAATGATAATAGCCGGACTAAAAGTCCCGTAGAATGAAGATCTAGAGAAAAAAAGAGACAACTATGTAGACCACCAACAAAATGGATTGACGACTTACGAAAAGCACGGGAAAAGAACAGTGGAAGCGGAGACCTCTGACGAACAATTGATGCAAGAGCTTGATAGATGATGATAAAAAAAAACTCAATCCGCGGTGCTGGACGGGTCAACTTCGGAGGAGTACCAATGGTGGTTTTAATTGTTGGAATAACGATGGAAACGTTATGTATTGTGAAGATGGATAATAAAATTTTACTTCGAATTTATTTACTTGTATGTTATTAACGAATTTCCGGAATTTAATTGCCACACCTTGTATTAAAAAATGTCATTTTCTAATGTCTAATGCACTTTTTTTTTGGTTTCAGCAATCAAATCAGAACTGAACCGGAGGTAATTCACGTGCAAAGTGCAACTACCTTTGCTGTTTAATAATTATTGAATTTTTTGTATAATTTTTACACACGAACCAGACTAAAACGACAATTTATAATAACATTTAATATGTAAGTAATGATAATCTCGATATTTCTAGCGTATCCAGTTGTACGTTCTGTTTTTTGAGGTGGATTATGGAAAAAGAGTATTCGCTGTCATATATATACATTCAGCTCTTCTGTACATCTTCGGAAAAAACTCATTTTATACAATTTGAAGACATCTGTAACTCATAACGAAAATTAAGTGTAGAATTCTTTAATTTTTCTGACTGGCTTGTTTTGATTTATTTCGAGAGAACTAATAATATGTAGCGTGGCAACACTGTAACGGGTAAATTTTGTGACTAATTATAAAAACAAAAAGAGGTTAATCTTTGTAAATGGGTATATTTTATAAAAACCCTTAAAAGGGCTACATTAAAAACACGAACGTTTTCGGAACAACAGTTCCATCATCAGGTTAAAATACCTAAAATAAGTATAAACCATTTAATTAAAGCAAACGTTGTTTAAAATTTTGACTAAGGTTAAAAAAGCAAAATGGTTATACTTCCAGGTTACCATGCCTGAGCCACCAAAATATTTGGGTAAAAACCCTTTAAAATATATTATGTTACCAAAGAACAACTCAGAATATATAAAACAGTAATTAGACCCACAGTAACATATGCCGGTGAGACATGGACATTAAATGAGAAGGAAGAGGATACTCTGGAAAGATGGGAAAGGAAAATATTGAGACGCATATTCGGAGGACGGGAGACGGAAGATGGTTGGGAGAGAAGAACCAACAATGAATTAATGGCTTTATACAAAGAACCTACTATTACTAAGTTCGTCAAGTCACAAAGAATCAGATGGTTGGGACATGTGGAAAGAATGGCAGCAAACAGAATGCCTAAACTAGTAATAACCAGAAAATTAATCGACCCCAAAAGAAGAGGCAGACCCAGAACGAGGTGGATTAGTAAAGTGGAGGAAGACCTTAAACACGTGAAGGTGAGGGACTGGAAAAGAAAAGCACAAAATAGAAGGGAATGGAGAAATATTGTCCACCAGGTCCTTCAGAGCAGTTAAGAATGTTGTATATACATATTTAAGTTAAAGTTTTGTTTAAAATAACTGTAATTAGTTGTGAAAACAACAGTTTGTGTAATATAAATTACTTCTAAATGCAAAAACAGGACAAAAAAAAACAGTAAAAAATCCAACAAAATGACAAGTCACAAGTAAACAAACCAGAAACGTCACAAATTGTACTTAAAATCTGAAAACGTCCCCAAGCGTCTTTTTTGTACCTATCTCTTGGACTGTAAAAAACCATGGACTTAACTATATTGACCAAGGAGTGTGAATGAACTAAATAATTAATAGGTAATTCAACTCATTGATTATTTCAATACAATTCTTATGAATTCCAGGTGTTGCCAATTTAAAATTTTAGTAGGTAGATCTTAAGCCAATCGGAAAAATATAAGATTTTTTAGATTATTTGTGGTCAAAATCAAACAATTTTCGTTAGAAATTTAATTTTGTGGATACCCGCACGGTTTTCTTGTGGAAAATACATGAGTACTGCTTTTATATATTGTGTCTTATAGGTGCCTGATGATTTACAACATTAACATATTAATGAAGTTTTTGCTTCCATAAAATATACATTATATGTTTTTTGCCTTACAAGTAGCAATTACTTTCCCCTTCGGTCATCATAAAAAAATATGGAACAGTAGGCGGTACAGCAGACTAGCGCCAAGCTTCATACTATGTACTGTATTTCTAAAATTTATATATTTTTACGAATTGAATAGAGTAATTTTATTATTTATATTTTAAACAAATTAAAATTATGTTAAAATAATTCATAAATTATTATGCTTGATCCTAACGCCACCTACTAACGTATTAACAAAGCATACATTGTTTACTTCTGACAGACCTGTCAAATTTAGACGAAATATTAAATGAGTAATAAAATATAAATAAATATCATTTGATAGTAAATGTAATTATTAAATAAACTAAATATAATGGTTGTATAGGAAAATAATTACTCGTGTTCACCTATGACAGTCTTTTACTCAGTTTACGTTTAACAACTATATCTTACTGACTTTTGACATGATAAAAACTGAACAAAAGGTCAAACATACATATCGTCTAAAACGCTGACATAAATATGGATTAAATATTTAGATATCAAATCAACAAGTTATCAATAAGCAAGTATAAAAGAATCTCTATAGTCATCATCATTAGATTGGTAGTCAGATCCACATCCAAAAACTGCACAACGCATATTCAATGAAATTATTCACAACGTTACACAAAAACTTCAAAATGTTTAAAGAAAACCACGTTTGACGTTGACGACACGAAATAATGCAATACATTTATGAGATGAGAATTTGAGGTGACTCTGTTGCTGGCGTAGTTGACTCCGCTCGGTATGCGTCACAGGCGCAATATCTTATCTCTTGTGTATGTATATCGTGCATCATGATCATATAGCAAGTGTATAAGAATCTTGTCGTGTGTACGTTTACACATTAATTCGTAATGATATTCAGCTCTTCTTGTTACCTTTGTTAAATCTACAAACATGCATACCAGATATTATTAGATTTTTTTGGCATCGAACCATCGAACCGATATCATAGGACTATATGATATCATACGAGAATAAAAAAATATGAATAAACTATTATAGTGTGACTAATATGTATTTCTAGTTGAAGATAGTCTGATGACAATTTTCTACAGGTAAATAATACCTTTTTAAAAACTAATAGAACTTCGTTCTAGTAGTTTTTAATAGATGTCGCTGTAGCGTCTGGTGCCAATTATTTTTAAAATAATTGCTAATATGACAGAAAGATTTTGTTTCATTTAGAGCTTACCTTTCCTCTGTTCGCTCTGAGGAGTCCAAAAGGACGAAATGCGTATAAGCGAATGGTCGTGCTCTTTATTGAAATGTTTAACTGTCTTTCGTACCTTTTTATAACTTTTAATTGTCAATAAAGAACTAAGGGAAAATACAAATCATACTTTTCAGTAAATGACAGTAAGTTTTTCCTTGAAGAGGAGGGGATTTCATATATTTAAACTATTAATTATTTCTGTAATGTTATTATATTGCATTTTGGACGAAGTGGTCCTTCTAGTCAATTAAATTTGTCCAAATGCCCAAAAACTATAAGTGGAAAAATTTGGTCCTAAATCCTCTGACAATTAAACAAAAATTAATAAAGACTGTCTTCTATGTTTATAATTCTAAATATACACAAAAGCTGGTCATTTAACTTAACCAATAATTAAATTGCTGACAATGATATTTTATAAATAATATATAAATCTTAGACAAGGAAAGAGAAAGAACAAGTAACGTTCATTTAATAAACCTTCGAAAAATGAAGCCAGTTTCGATGTGACCGCATGTTTTGCTGCCTTTGTCTACTGATTTTTCAGTAGATCTACTGATTTCAACTTCAATTTACTGATTTACTGAAACATTATATGGATCTACTAAAAAATATGTAATGATAAAATCATTATTCTTAATCTATGGAAGAAATAAAATATGACTTTTTATAAATATAAATAAAATAAGCAACTTTTCTGGTGCCGGTTTAGGCTTCAGTCAATTCGATACGATTACGCGTTTCCTTCTCTTTCCTTGTATAAGATATAAATACTATCTAATCGATAATTAAAATGGCATGTTTTTTGAAATAAAATAAACGTATGTAATTATCAGCAGCACTTTTGTGCAATTTAGAATAGACTGGGGGTGCTGTCATGCAAAAAATATTATCTGATACAGATATGTCTCTTCTTAAATATTTTTCTTCAATTCAGTAATGTATTGGAGAATTGTATATTTTCCTGCACGTTTATTTTCTACGCCAAAACATTCTTTCCGATTTTTCTATTAGCTTCTTTCGTTCTTAACGACAGATTTTATTGAAACGTGCTACAATAATGAAAAAGCAATAAATCATTTGCTCAATAATTGATATTTTATGCATAAGTACGGTTTTCCACAAGAATATCCACAAAGGTTCGTACAGAACAGCTGAAAGTTTTCATTAAAATTGCTAGATAGATGTCGTGAGAAAATTACAGCACTTTTTTATATTAAAATAATAAGTTTTAACATAGTATTTATTTTACTATTATATAATTTATATTATATATTTAAAATGTTTTAGTGATTCCTATGTTGCGCAGTCGAAGTGAGGGATTTTTACGCCATTATTCGGATTGGTATTGTATATCTGGGATGTACGTTTAGACTTCGCAAAGGAAGGAATTATTTGTCATTTGTAGTTGCGATTTTACAGTGGTCTTAAAACAATTTCTCAAGTTCTGGTGTTGCGTGGAACATTTAATTATATTAGTGTTAGTACACCTACTAACTTTTCGTGTATTTATGGGCAATATTCATTAAAGAATGGGCAAACGGGAGCGCAAATTTTGCAAATCATTAATCCACAAAGTAGCACTGATTGGAATTACGCGAAATGGAAACAGGATTGCCAACTGAGCCAATGGTTGCGCAAGTTCTTTCACTATTAGTCGAATTGTATTTTCTGTAAGAAATAAAATCAAATATCAATCAACATATTAAAAAACCGTCAAACCGTGCTTTTGTTTACAAGAAATAGAAATTCCGCGATTATAATGTTATTTTCCGCGGAATTTCGCGGAGAATAAAAAGTTCCTGCGGAATTCCGCGATAATGTGCAGAGGTTCATAATTTAGATTCCATCGGAGGAACGGAAACATGTCGAACGTGTGTTTTTGTTTACGCCACTCTTCACAGATGTGATATGATCTTTAGTAACAAAATACTCATCAAAAATGTTCCGCAAAATACGGAGCTAATAAACGGAGGTTCAGATTTTCCGTTCCACTGGATTGAAACGTGCGCGCAGTGTGTACTAATGTGGGAAGATTCAGATTACATTAGAATATAACTGAGATTCTTAATCTACGCATATTATTGCGAAATACCGCGGAATATTCTATTTCTACATAAGTAACTTTATTCCTTTGTTGCCAATTGACAATTTTTAGTGACACGGATGATGTCCTTTGGTAACAATCAGCACAAAATCGCAAAGAATGGAGGAGTTTTAGGGAGGCATATGTCCAGCAGTGGACGTGATAAATGAAGGCTGGATAATGATGAATTTTATTCCTACACGTCATTTTGAATATCTTCAAATTTGCGCGAATTTCCGCTGAACGTTCTATTTGTACATGAGTAATTTCATTCCAGCGCAAAATTCTGAATCTCCGCACACCAGCACGGAATTCTGTGAAATATGTGTCAACTCATGAATGATCTTAATCTCATGAATCATATTAATCTACAAACTAGCGACAGAATAACGCGACATAGAAACAAGATTGCCTACTTAGCCAGCTTTCTAATGGCTCTGCAATTCCCTTCACTATTTAGTGGAATTGTTTTTGTGTCAGCAATAAAATCAAATAGCAAATAATATATTAAAAAACCGTCAAAGAGTGCTTTTGTTTACAAGATGTCAGAAATTCCGCAATTATACTGTTATTGTCCGCGGAATTTCGCGGAGAATAAAAAATTCCTGCGAAATTCCGCGATTATGTGCGGAAGTTCATAATTTAGATTCCATTGGAGGAACGAAAAGTCGTTAAAAGGGCGTTTTTGTTTACGCCACTCTTCAGAGATGTAATGTGACCTCTAGTAACAAAATACTCATCAAAAATGTTTCTCGGAATAACGAGCTAATAAACGGAGGTTCAGATTTTCCGTTCCACTGGATTGAAACATGCGCACAGTATGTACAAATGTGGGAAGATTCAGATTCTCTATTACATTGGAATATAACGAAGGTTCTTCGCACATTAGTACGAAATACCGCGGAATATTCTATTTCTGCATGAGTTATTTTATTCCTACGCGTCGTGTCAATCTGAATCTCTTTAGTTTTGCGCGAATTTCCGCAGAACGTTCTATTTCTACATGAGTACTTTCATTCCAGCGCAAAATTTTGAATCTCCGCACATCACGGAATTCTGCGGAACGTGTGTCAACTGATGAATGATCTTCGTCTATTGTTAAGGAGGCTATACATTATTGCTGGAATAGAATGAGCAACAGTGGGCGCAAATTTTTCAAATCATTTCAAGATTGCCTACTTAGCCAGCTTTCTAATGGCTCCGCAATTCCCTTCACTATTTGGTGGAATTGTTTTTGTGTCGGAAATAATATCAAATAGCAAAAAATATATTTTTTAAAAAGGCCGTCGAATCGTGATTTTGTTTACAAGATGCCAGAAATTTGATTTTAGATTTGATTTTATTTTTAGCGGATTTTCGCGGAAAATAAGCGGAATTCCGCGATAATGTGCGGAGATTCATAATTTATATTTCATCGAAGGAACGGAAGGTCTTCGAACCTGCGTTTTTTGTTTACGCCTTTAGAGATGTGATATGACTTGTAGTAATGAAATACTCATCTACCAATAAAATTTTCCGCAGAATGTCGAGCATGCGTAAATTCAGATTTCACTGAACTACAATCGAGGTTCTGAATCTACGCAAATTAGTGCGAAATTCCGCGAAACATTTTATTTCTACATGAGTAATTCCATTATTAGGTAAAATTCTGAATCTTCGTGGATTAGCGCGGTATTCCGTAAAGCATTCTATTTACACATACGTCATTTTATTCCTACACGACATTCTGAATATTTGGAGATTTGCGCGAAATTCCGTATAACAGTCTATTTATACATGAGTAATTTCATTCCTGCGCAAAATTCTGAACCTCCGCAGATTAGCACGTAATTCCGCGGAACATGTGTTAGCTCGGTTTCTACGAAATAACGTAATTGTTTTTGGTTTTTTTACGTGCATTAAGTTTCATTGTGTATTTCATTTGTTAATTGTGATCGTATTATCACTTATCAAATAAAGATGTGGACAATCCCGAATTATTTTGTTAATAGTTAATTAATGTTAATTATTATCGAACAAACAAGAAACAAATTGATATTTGATTATATTTTATTTTATCTTACAGCAAATAATCAGGGAGTGGAATGAATGCGGAACTCGGAAAAACCCAAAATCCGCTCAGTTGCTAATTGACGCGATTCCGTTCCATTCCACGTTATTCCGATCTGCGATAATATGCGCCGAAGTAAATATACTTGTATTGAAATTTCTGTTTCTTTTTTTCTGCCCTGCAATGAGACCAAAGAATATCATGAATGATCGTAATAGATCTTTGTGGTTTTAGTATTATTCGGTTATTGTTCGAAATTTTTCAGATTTTAGACAGGAAATGTAGCACACTTCAAATTGTTAATGGGCGTACTCAGTAGAATTATTTTTTATGTATGCAAATCTACATTTTATGTTCCTCTTGAATTCGAATACCTGAAGTTTGTACACTAGAAATTTCCCAGAATACAATATCATAGAAGATCACTAGGTATAACGTAGAATTTTTCATTTGGTTTTCTGAATCTACAGTATTATGACGGAAGTATCTTCTAAATTTTTATAAATATCTTTCCTAAAATGAATAAGACATATAATAAAGACTGAAACGATGTTTATACAATTTTATAAAGGAGGAGTATGGTATCTTTGACTAAAAAAACTTCTACAACTTCACTGCCTGTAACACCTCTACCACACATTTTGATTTTGTACTATTTTCATGTGGATGGGTAGGAGAACAAGAAATCGAGCAATGTTTTTCAATAATTCAGAATGTTGAGAGAGAAATGTAGTAAAGAGCTACATGTTAAGTCTGGGTTTACATTTATGCGATAAAATACAAGTTACAGAATTGAAAATATTTGGATTAACTTATAGCAAACCTTTCAAACAACGCTGAAATGTCTTAAAAGTAATATCTGCCTTTAAAAGGTACATTGTGTAAAGTTAATATCGTACTAGAAGACTTGGTAGAGTATCTGATCGCCTAAGTGTGAACCCACTTAAGAAAATAATTTGTACGTCACCAGTATACAGCGCAAAAACTAGAACAAACATAAACCGTCTCTTGTTTCTTGTACTCACCCTAACAACAGTTGCACAAGCTTGTTATCTCGTTTTTACTACATTGTAGTCCCATATCTTGTACTGCGTAACGCCTGTATATATTCTTAGCTTAAGGACTTCCATTGACAGTTTTATCTTGAGATTGGACACCGAATACTGATCATTACCACTTTTTCTGAGTATTCCATGACATTATTGTTTGTGTAAGTATTGTTTTGGTAAGCATTATGCACAAGAAGTTAAGTTTTTGTTTAATTACTAGCTAAGAATTATGTATTTTTGCTCGCAGTACTTTATCTTCACAGTCTGAGCACTACCCAATGCGTTAGAAAGTGACACCGTGTAGCTGGTCTATACAACAGTTCTTATTTGTACGACTAAAAACTAAATATGAAAGGGGCAAGTAATGAAAGTTATATCTAACTGACTGTTCATAATGCTTACATTTTATTTACTGAGATATAAAACCAAGGTTAGTGAGTGTAAAGGTATGAACCGTCGAGTCTTCTATACCACCGTAAAGTTTTCATGTTAAATTTGCTAGAAATTGAAATAGTTTGTATAAAATATGATGTTGCATTTAAAACAGTGTAGAAAGAAGTAATCATTGAGTATTTCTTAACAATGCAGGAGGCACAGGAAGTTATGATCGAAAAACTTAGGCAAGTCACCTATTATGGCACAGGGAAATTCTAAATCCCCGGAATTGGTGCGGAATTCCACGGAAAGTTGTTTGTTAACCCTAGTTCAACGGTCTTCCGTGACGCAATTGGTTGATTTTTCAGCTTTTTCCTCTTCTGTATTTCGCAACATAAAAAACTACATAAAACTTAAGCCATTAATTAAGCCATTGATAATTTCATAGTTGCCATGAATTCATGTCAAATCTGCTCTATTTTGGCAGCAGTGGCGGTACTCCCAATAAATTAAAAACAACCTAACCCTGAAACTGCCATACAACCCCATATCATCATTTAGGAAATTTTACGATTCGTTTCAAACAGTCTGTGTGAAAAGCCTCATGCTTAGTGCGAATAACTCGTTTGCGGTAATCACCAACACATACGTCGAATTTTGATTATTCACAAAAAATTACTCGGGACCAATCTTCTACCGACCAAGAAAGTTTAGATTTTGCTCAAAAAGTTGTTACCTGTAATTCAACCTTATAAAATTTTAAATCCATTTACATTTCCACTTGCGATAGCATTCCCTTAACAGATTTAATACAGTTTCATGATTCCATTCAGCTGTAACTTGCCTTAGAGTATTTCTTCTACCTTTTTTGCAAACTTTACTAATATGCTCCTATTTCTATCAAATATTTTTTTTCTAAGATACTTCATGTTTCCTGTAGTTTTACGAATATTAATTCATCTGCCACATCAAGGATTGTTTTATTGCGACAATAATTTTTAATCGCCAACTAACAAATTTTTGAATTTTATTGAATTTTATTTTATTGAACAATTTTATTGAATTAATACAGCGATTATTTCCCTGTATTATAAACGCCGGAATTTGTTATCATTATACAGTGGTTAGGGCTCGTATATAGATAATGATGATGGTTTTAGAATTTTATATCGAAGCTGCTCTTTCTGGTTGCCCCTTCCCCTTTCGCCCACTTAGTTCCAGATTAATTCATTTCTATAGACTATAATGGCAGCTTTATGCTATTTCGTACGTTTAGGTTTCAAAGCAAGCTTGTAGACTCGGCTGAAAGACTCATTTAAATGTGAGGAGTTTATCAGATCCATGCTTTCAGTCACACGCCAGCCGAGGAATTTTTTTAAAACACAGTCTAGAACTCAAAATGTATCTGCAGCTTTGAATTGAAATTCGCGAGTGAACTGCTAGACATATGGGTGTCCAAGTTACTAAATATTAAGTGTCCTTTTTTCTATTAAAAATAATTTCTCGTGATCCGGAATCCATATTTGAAAATTCCATCAAGTTTGGCTTATGTAAATTTTTGAATAACTCCCAAAATGTTAACTAGCTCTACAGTTTTAGTGCGTATATTAACCAACTTGTGCTTCTTGTATTGAAATCGGTTAAAGAAGTGCACAAATGATGTATTTTCACAGATTTTAAGTTGTATAGAAGACTTGGACATTGTGACATTGTAACAATATTAACCAGGAATCTTAGAACCCTAGTGCCAATACTAGACTCTACCTATGAATATCTCAGTGTTGGTAATGATTGGATAATTTGTTTTTGACATATATTGAAGTTGCTCCATCGAGTATTTGGGTACTCGGACTAACAAAAAGAGAAAATGGCCGTGTATATTATAGAATTCATTAGAAAGCTTGATAGAGTAGCGTAAAATCATATTATACATCGAAATGTCAGAATACGGGTCTAACTTTTCGACAAATATTTCAATTGTCCCTAGTAAAATATTAAAAAAGATGTCACCGATATCTCAGCCATGACTTTAAGGCGCCATTTTTATTGAGATATTGTGTATTTGAACACTTTTATGTGAATTTATTTATTGCAACAAATTTTGATCCTTTTAACGAGTTTTTGGAAAAGAAAGGATCTGACCTAACCTAACATAACCTAACCTGGACTTGACTGAAAAAATGGCGTCTAATGTCACACTAGTATGACATATTTATTAAACAATCAAAATTAGCAAAATTATAATTGCTTCATAAACTGTGTAGTTGAAATAGTTATAATATTGTCTTCCATACTGAAAATTTACAGATTATTTTAGTTTCTTCATAGCTATTGAAAAAATTAGGTAGTGTGTGGACCTTGCTAATAGTTGTAGACAGCTTCTTTTGATTGTATTTAGGTAAAATATGTTAGGAGACGAATTTTAAGTAACAACATTCGGAATTGCCTAATAATTTCAGAAATAATGTTATTAAAAGAAAGCCAACAGTTAATTTTGTTGATATACATCTTCAATATTTCCTTCTCAATAGCATACTTTAATATTTAAATCATATATTTAGTGTTGTGTAAATTATAGGGTACTAGAGCACCGTCACCTGTGCGAATTTTATGCTTCAAAGTTTACCAATCGAGGGGCGCCAAACCATAACGTTGTAAGTGCCCAAAATAAAAGTTTTCAGTAGAGACAAAAACTGTTTTAGTTGAAAAATAATGAACGGAATAGTTCTTAATATTTTTAGTATTAAACTTTGGTTCAATCAATACTATTTACGTACAAATTTGAAATCTAGTGAAATAAAATAGTTTATGCTTTAATTAATTTAAGAACACTAAGAGAACAAAACGTTGTAAGTGCCCTTATTTATGTAAGTAATAACATTTTAAGTGTGTATTTACTTGTATTTAAAAGCCCAAAGAAAAAGATCAAATTAACAATAAATATAGTGAAAATAAAATTTATTTATTTACTTAAGTAACTTTATTTAAAATTTTAAAAATCAGCATTATGTAAGGTTTTCGTAAAAATTTTTTGCTTCTCCTGCTAAATATGGTAGCATGGCTTGGATATCTTTTGCTTTGGATTTTTTTTCGATAGACAATGGCACAGGAGTTTCCTTCATCTCGTTTTCCAACTCCTTAAAACTCCCTTTAGTGATTTCAGGTTTGATCACTGAAGTTTTACGCCATGAAGAAAAATCGTAGCTTTTCTTTATATAAACTTCACCAAAGTTTTCATTACTCGAATAATAGCTGAATAATGGATTTAGCTAGATTCATCCAGTCAAAAAATGTTGTAGTATTCACTACTAAGAACGGATTTTTCTTTCCAGCATTAGCAATAATTTTAATTAGGTCTTTTGGTATAAGCGACTTGGCATGCTTCTTTGCTTTCTCTATAATGGCAAAGTCGCGATCACACACGAGAAAGGTATGTCCTTTCACAGCAAATTTGTGAGTAATTTCTGAAAAGAAACCTGGTTCTTATTTTGGCCACTACAATTATCTGACCAGAGAATTAGCTTTGCTTATCTGTAGTGAATCCTATTTCGCTACTGGTAAAAGACCTGTGCAGACAAGAAGCTGTCTCTTTAGACCCCCTTTAAATTAAACTCTGTCAAAAATATATCATTAAACCAATGTCTAGATACTGGTGGCTCGGTAGAATCAGCAAAGTACTTTTCCAAAATGTTTTGTACAACTTAACTACATTAAGCTCTGTCGGGAGATATTTTCAATCTGGAGCATCACTCCTAACGTAGTGACTTGCTTGTGCTGGAATTGACGATATAAAATATAATCAATGATCTTTTCTTTCCAATCATGTTCCCGTCTTTGTCTTTTACCACCGCGTTTATCTTTCATACTTTCGTCATCACAACCAATTTTCTCGTACAGAATCTGACAAATTCGTCCACTGACACCAAAAGTCTCACAAAACGTCTTTTTGCAAACCTGAAAAAATGTAAATTAACTTCTGCTTGCAGAACACAATTTATTACTTAAAGCTTCAAAAGAAAGATACTGAATTTTACATACCTGAACTTCAGACATGTCCCGAGGTTTTTTAGATATACTTGTTCGTTATAATTCCCCATATCCCAAAAGTCACGGAAAAGCGTTTTATGGCAATTTGTTATACACATACATGAGCACTGGCATTTTCAGGACACCTTAAAGGAAAATAATAACTAAAAATGTTAACCCTAATGACCAAATAAATTGTATTTGCTGAGAGTATTAAAAAATAAAAAACACTTTAAGCAAAAAATATAGCAGAAACCAAAGATATAGCGTTTATTAGTGTTTTTTAAATGGTACTTTAATAATATCACAACAAAAATATTTTTCATTAGAACTTACTTCCTTTGGCTCACTTTTCTCACCTACTTCTTTATTTTTGGTATCTATATACTTAAGGCCTCAGTTTTTACTCCCTATTGTAATAGTTTTTTTTCCATTTCAATGTATTTAAAACACGTTTTTTTGTCGCTACAGTCACACACTCAAGTACTTCGTCTGCCATTTTGCGTAGACTGATTGTAGCAATTGTGGTTGCAACTGATAAGGTACTTACAATGTTATGACTTTTTTTTCAGTATTCAAGGGGCGGGCGTCTCAGAGCTTTGGCTTCAAGAGTTCAAGTAAAGGTTGGTACATACAACAGTTCAATCATATAAAACGTATTTCAGCTCGAGTGGAATTGACAACGTTATGGTTTAGCAACCCTCAATTGTTATTTTAGTAAAAACTCGCATCCTGACATGTTTTAAGTTTATGTAAATAGACATGAGCTATAAAAGTGTGTTTTCTTACATTGACGTGCCTCGTGGCGCCCTCTAATTTATGCAAACTAAAACTAAATATTTTACTTAAGCGTACTTTATATGACAGTAGTAGTATTGCTATGCTACTTCTAAAATACGTTTCCTAACGGTATTCTGTTTTTTTAGCTGAAATGTAGATTTTTTTACATATCTTCGTTTTCATTAGTTCATCGACCTTGACGAATACTTTTTGCAAATCAAAATAATAGAAAATTGTAGTTGATTAGCTAAATATTGATCGAAATATTTGTTGAACAGTGACGACTCTTCCATCAAATCTTTTGAATTGTTACGTTTACCTTATAAGGAAATTTTTGAAACGCGAGCGGTTTGTATAAAAAGAAATATAATCATTGGTAAAAGATTTTAATTATACTAATTATAACTTTGTGATATTGTATTAATCTATTGCATTTATTTTCTTTGTAAATTATTATCATGTACTTTCTATATACATATTTATGCGCATATGTCTTATAGTTATCCGGGTAGCTCGAAGAGTAGTAAAGTTAAAGGTAACGGTCTTACGCTGTTGAGTTATTAGGAATGACAAAGCGAGCTGCAAGCTAATGATTAAGACGGCTTTATTACTCTTTAAGCCATCGGGATGCACAGGGAGTCCTGTAATTCATTGGAAAATAGTTAAGGTATGATAGATGCCAGCAAACAGCGCGTTTGAGCTTCAAATGTTACTTTTTTTTTATCTAGAGAGTGTTCAGTTAACGAAAATTGTATTAATTACCACTAGATGGCGTTTATAATGATATTTAACTAATATACTTATATTTAAAATTTCCTCTAAAGCTTTACTTTATTTTATTCATTAGCCACGTAGAATTTTTACAGGTTATAAAAAGATATATACACATATATGCTATATAAAGTATCAACAAATCGCAGCAGCAATCTTAAAATTAAAAAATTATATTGTGTGCTTTGAATTTCCAATTATTTTAATATTAGGAGATAACTTTTATCAAAATGCATGCATCACTAAATTGTATTCTTAAAAATTATTTACCTGAATCTTAATCCTATAACACATTGTGCAAAATTGTCGCCACATTAATGGAGTAATCATGTTCTAATTGGCGCCATCTGTCGGTTATAGTGGAATTAATACCAATGTAACAAACTTAACACTTTATAGAACGAAAATAAGAAACTTTTTGCTAAATAACTCTTTGTTTTGAAGTTAGTTGTCACTCTCTAGCTAACATCCAATTAATTACGGTACATCCTGTAATTAATTAATAAAATCGTAAAATGAGCATGTTGTATAATATTCTTTTAGTTGATTTATTTTTGTATGTGATCTCGATTTTATTCAAAATTAGCACAATATTTGAAAACTTGTCTTTTGTTTGAAAATAGTTTCTTTTATTAACTTTTCGTTGTAAATTACAAAGTGTATTTGAAATAAACATATTCAAATTATAGTTTTTATTTTACCTTTTACCATCCTTTTTCATTTTTATTTTCCTTTTGCAAGAAAAAGAGCCTTCCTAACAGAAGAACGAGATCTACTACTGAAAGACAGCCAATTTTGGCATTGACAAAGGCTATTAAATTCTGTATAGCAGTTGAACTAAAACGTAATTTATTGGCTGCAGTATGTAGCCATGGTGAAAAGAAGAGGTAAAAGAATGTACACAGAATAGAGAATCAAAAATTGATATATTTGAGTTAATATCACCAGAGAGCTTGAAAAAGCCTTATTTATGACCTGCAAAACTGGCACAATAATTATAGCAAAAATGTCTGCTGGATGTCACTAGTGTCGCTATGACATTGTCGGTTGAGATAAATTATTTCTTGCAGTAGTGGACCCTTTTTAGTTGTCAGCGGATGTCGAACCGTGTCAATATCAAGTTTCTGTGCAATATCGACACTTTTTAGTTGTGCCACTATAGCAAACAATTTTATATATTTTCAAAAAAAATTTGGAGTTGTGTCACATTAAATAAAAGGAATAAATTTATTGTTTTAAACTGAATTAATCCTATCTCGAGCAGGAGTAACGTAAGTAATAATATCAATATTATTTTAATGTATAATTCCAAATAATCGATTTAATAGAAAACTTTAGACGGTTTTTGTTTACATCTACGGGTTGAAACAAAAAATAAGCCCATTTTAGTTGACATCAACCGGTTCGCAAAGAGAGGATCGTTTAGTGCATTTTAGGCGATAGGAAAAGGAAGGCTTGTCCTGACCAATGGAAAAGAAATATCAGAAAGTTTCTTAGAAATTCAGGCCAAAAATGCACCAATGTTAACGGTAATCTTGTACAGGCTCGCAGTTTATGTCCATCTTGCAATCCATGTAGACTGAAATGTGATGAAAAATTTACGTTACAAGAAAGAACTCAGATCTTTGAAAAATATTGGTCAATGGGAAATATAAATGAACAAAGAAGGTATATTCTGAGATCCATTACTATAATTAAACCAACATATCGATATCCAGATAAAAGTAACACATCAAGAAGTGGTTATAATCATGCATTCTATTTGGAAAACCGTGATCAGAAAAAATAAGAGTGTGCAAAATATGTTTTATATCCACCAATGGAGTTACTAATAGATGTATTCGAACTGTTATTGAGAAGACGGAAAGGCTTTATAAGCAACGATCAAAGAGGTAAATATAGCATGCATAAAACATTTTGCAACGAAACTATGAACAGGGTTCGTAAACACCTTTCTTCAATTCCGACAATGGAGAGCCACCTATTGTGGAAGTAATATCTCAAAAACATATATAAAAGGAAGTAAAACATTGACAAATCTGTACAATGATTATAAAGCTGATTGCCAAAGAGACAATGATGAATTTGTAAAAATTTGTTTATATCGTAAACTTTTTAATTATGAATTCAACTATGCATTTATTTTCTTATTTTATAATACATAATATAATTTTATATACCTACATAAAAAGGTTGATAAAAATAATTGTGAAAATTACCGAGGAATAGCTGTAACCGGATCTATGAGTCGAATATATGGAAAGGTGTTAAAGAACCGAATCGAGAGAAAATACTTAGATTATGAAGCAGAAGAACAAGCAGGATTTCGTACGGGTCGATCCACTATTGACCACATTTTCTCCTTAACCCAGATAATAGAAAAAAAGATGGCAAGGAATCAAGAGATTCATATGTTGTTCGTCGACCTACGGAAAGCCTACGACAGCGTTCCACCGAAGAAGCTGTGGCAATCAATGGAAAGTACGAATATTAATATAGAATTAATAAAAGCCGTTAAAGTGCTATACAACCAACCAATAACAAAGATAAAAGCAGGGACACAAATAACAACAGGATTTATAACATCAAAAGGATTAAAGCAAGGATGTTGCTTGTCTCCCACTTTATTTAAAATATACCTCGAAAATGCTTTAAAAAAATGGAAACAAAAATGCAGGACAATGGGGATACACCGCTCACCAATACCATGGTATATACGCTTAACTTTGCAGACGATCAAGTAATATTGGCTTAAGATTATGACGATTTAAACTATATGGCACGAAAATTAATTGAAGAGTATGATATATGGAGTCTAGAAGTAAATAAAAAGAAAACCGAATACCTGTGCATTGGAGCAGAACAAAAAGATCTCATATTAGACGATAACACTATGATAAAGCACTGCTGTGACTACAAATACCTAGGTATCACTATTTCACAAGATGGAACATTAGACAAAGCCATAAGAGAGAGAAATACGTCAGGGAGAAAAGCCATCACAATGTTAAACACCATTTTATGGGACCAATCCATCAGCAAAGAAAATAAAAAGAGGATATATGAGACTATAGTAAAAAGTATCACTTTATACAGCTGTGAGGTATGGCCACTGAAAGAAAGAACACTGTCAACGTTGAAAGCGACGGAAATGGATTTTTGGAGAAGAGCCGCAGGAAGATCTAGAAGAGAAAGGATTACCAACGAACGCATTAGAGAAATAATGGGAATCAAACGAACAATCACAGATGACCCAACAACAAAACAACTTATCTGGTTCGGACACATACAAAGAATGGACGAACAACGAATGCGAAAAGAAATACTAAAGTGGCAACCAGAAGGAAAAAGAAAACGAGGTAGACCGAGAAAAAGTTGGAGCGAAGGAATAAATAAAGAACTGAGAGAGAGGGCCATAGAAGAAGATCTATGGAACAACCGGTCTAAGTGGCGATTGGAAGTCGGAAAACGGCGGAGAACGTTATAAACCGACAAGTCGTAGTATTTATTTTCTACCAAAAAGATCAATGTCAGTTTTGTCAAAAATACAAAAATTCGGGCAATGAAGAAAAAATAGCCCTACAAGATGCTTATAATAACCATCATAAGGAGAAAAACTTGGGCCGGGAGCTAAAATGTAACTAACTTAAAAAAAGTTCCTTGTTTTGACCTACAAGCTGCTCTATCGACACCAAAAGGAGACTTTTCGCATTCTATTATAAATCTAAGCTGTCAACATATCTTTTCTCTATATGTGAACTTTAGAAAAAGGGGCTGGGAGATGTGCACAGCTATGTTTCGCACGAAGGAGAAGGCAGTAAAGGTGCCATAGAAATTGTTTCGTGTCTGCTGATGTATTTGGGACAAACATCTATAAAAACCGATTCTAACGATTTGAAATTCAGATTTTATTCAGACAATTATGGTGGCCAAGGAATAAACAAGTCTTCTTCTTCTTCTTCTTATGCCGTCCCCGTTAACGGAGGTTGGCGACCACATTTTTAAAGGCTTCTCTGTCTTTTGCAACGTGGAATAATTCGTCTAGAGTCTACAATAAACAAGTAACTAATTGCAATATATCAGTACGCTGTAATTCATTTCAAAATTTCTTCTATAACTCATCGGTATTTAGTTGTCGGCTATACTCACAAAATGAGGGTGACAGCTGCCACTCTTTAATAGAAATAAATATGACTAAAGCTTTAAAAGAGGGCCTATTTATCCACCGACTCATTGTGCTATGCTGATCCGAACTGCTCCTTGCAAACAACCATTCAAAGGACACGAATTATGTCATAATGATTTTTTTGAACAGAAAAAGTTAAATACTGACACAGCGACAATTTTCAAAGAAGATGTCCAAGGAAATACTTTTCATTTCAACGATATTTGTGAAATTCATGTAATAAAAAAGCTCTGGTACTGACCACTATTTTAAAACTTCGTTTGCACAAGACGAGTGCAGGTCAGTTGATACCACCAAGAAAAAAAAAACAAAAAAAGGTTTAGAAAGCATGGATATTATAGAACTAGAAAAGGCTTACACATTTAAAGCATTGTTAATCATAACTTTTCCTATTATTATCAATATATACTTTTTTATTTCGTTCTTATAGTTGTTAATAAACATATTTTCTCATTCAAGTAACTTGTAGTCAGGGCCGCCGCTACCATGTGTGCCAAGTGTGCATCGCACACGGGCGGCCAAAAGCAGTCCACTGATGATAATACTTTTTTAAAACGGAAATAAATTCAAATATTTAAATAGTAATGATTCAGATAATTCTGTGAGCTCTAATATTCCAAACAATAATAATTATTCAGTACGTGATAATACTTAAATGCGTTTCATTTATCATGTATACTTCTTTTTTTCATCCTAATCTAAAAAAAATGTCAGAATATATTATTTATTGTACGAACTGCCGCCCTTTTGCAGGTACAGTCATAAAGCAGTTTCGGGAATACTTTTTAATTCAAAGCGGCTGGCGGTTTCGGACTTCAGTTTGACGTAGATACTTTACAAGAATTTAGGCAAGTGGTTGTAAAGTTTTTATTATAATATTGTTCCTATGGTTATGTTTATAGATGGGTTATTATGTCTTATGTTCAGTCTTAGTTGAGAATTCGATGAATTTAGACACGCTTTTGATAAACGATTTTGTTTGTAAAATATAGTAGTGTACCCATTTCTTTTGCACAGTAGGTACTGTATTTCGAAGTAACATTGAGATCAGAGCAATTTTATTCGTATACGCGTTACGGCTACATATTATTTGGAGAATCATTATTTGGACAACTTATTTGCAGTGTTTTTGGATTAATTTTGTTAAATTCGTCTGGCTTCGTTCTTAAGGGATAATTTCAAAATGTCCGAAAGAAAAAGAAAACGACTTTCGGGTTTTTAATATAGAAATTAATATAGAAAAATAAAAAAAGCAAACATTGAGGAGAAAAAAAAGCGGTGCACTGGAATCATTTTTGATGAAAAACATACATGAAAATATAGAAGACTCGGATATAAATTTATGACCTTCAACTTCAAGCGAAGTCCAAACCATAGAAAAAAAGTACCAAACAATTGAATATTCCTGCAGATAGAGACGGATGATTTGATGACAATAATAGCGATAGTGCGAGTGCTGATGCTGAAACGCCTGAACCTGAAACCACCAACCAAGACAGAACAATTAATGTTCCAGTTAATCTGGATTGCAGTGTAGGAAGCTCCAGCATATACTTGGTTTCAGATGATCCCGGAAAATGGCCTGCAAATATGAATCCAAGTGAAGTTAAATTTGTTGTTGAAAATTTTCCTCAGCAAATTAAAAAAATTAACTTCCCCAGAGATACAAATAATAGGAAATTTTCAAAAATTTATTATTATCGCACATTACCTAATCAAGACCAAATTCATCACCCGTGGTTACTTTACTCATTATCACTAAATATTGTTTTTTGTGTACCTTGTAAACTGTTTTGTTGTGATGGAAGCAGCCGACAATTACTTAGTGGAATTAATGGGGTAAGTGACTGGCAACATTTAGCTATAATTTTAAAAAGACATGAATCCGGTGCAGCTCATATAAAATATTCTCAAAAACTGTTTAAACTATCTACAACATTAAAAAAAGGATTAACAGTTGACTCTGCTCATCAAAAATTATATGAAATGGAGAAAAAACATTGGGGCGCACGTAGAACAAATATCAATTGTAGTAAGATATGTTTCTGCTTTCTGCATTGTTATCTAAAGAACATGAAGTGTGTGCGACATTGGACATTAAAGATATTGTCAAAAAGTTTTCCGAGACGAAAGCCCGAAAAGTGCGTTTTTAGTTTTTTTATGTGTTTATGTTTCTATTCACGGTTTATTTTAATTAAATGGACGTTTAAATTAGGATATACATATTCTGGACGTTGGATCATGGTTATTAAATTAGGATAATGGACGTTTAAATTAGGATATTAGGATGGGATATTATATTATTAGGATATACATTAGGATAATATATGGACGTTGGATCATGGAGATTAGTCTAAATGTTCAAGTAAGTATTTATCTATTTACAAATTATTATTGTTATATTATGCATCTTCTGCACATTTCTTTAAATAATAGTATGTATGTCTAAAGTGTTGGAAGGGGGGCGGCAAATATTAAGTTGCACACGGGCGGCCAATACCTTAGCGGCGGCCCTGCTTGTAGTATTCTTTATCGAACTTTTATTTCAGTTGAAAGGAACAAAAAAATTGTCCAGTTTTGTCTTTGCCTTAATTAATCTCGAAAGACAAAATGTTGATGTGCAATAGTGGCAGAACTCAAAATAAGGGTTGAATTTAAAAGTCTCTGTTACAATTCATTAAAGGCTACCTAACACTCTCCCAAATACATCAAAAAAATTTTTTTTTAAATCCCAATCCACGTAGTAAAACAAATAAGACAAAATTATTGGCACAAAACCTTTAAACTCCTGTTTTAAAAATCTACCTAGGAGACTACCTATATCACTTCTTATTAGACTTAAAACAACTTGAAAGATTAATGAGTCATTGAAAAAATAGAACAATCTTTAGAAATTGTTAATTGTGATGTGTTTGGATCCTTAACTTTTACATGATGCTATATAACGTGAACACTTTTTAAACTCTATAGGGGAGAAGGGGGTTACTGTGGACCATTTTTACTTATTAGCAAATTAAAAAATATGTATAAGATTCTTATTGCTGAACTTACCTCACATATTTACTGTAAACATCAACTCAACTTTCGATGTGAATATTTTATTTGTATCTTTCTTAATAGAACAAATATTTTGATTCAAATCGGAATCAATAATTTGTCCACAATGACCCCGTGGTGGGGTTAAAGTGGACAGAGTATGGGGTTATAGTGGACGCATAGTAAAATATACAGTAATACTGAAAACTTTATGTTAACAAAAAGAAACTACGATACATTATAAGAACTGAAATTAATATTAAATGAAAGTAATCTTCCTTGCCTTTTCGTGCCAGTGTCTACTGGGTGCTCCAAAATTCCGACAATATCGTTCTTGTCGACAACTGAGACATCTTCAACTTCGGGAAATACGAAATTATTCACTTTTTTCCTTAAAAAATTAATTTGTACCTCCACATCTCGAATATCTACGATTTGGCCAACACAGTGTGTTACCGATTTTTTACCCATAAATTTTACAAGTACGAAATCATTTTTCTCCATTTGTTTGTCCATAAAAATATCGTTGTCCTGACCATCATCTTCCATCCAGCCTTCATCCTCTGATTCAAGTATTACTTCTGTAGAAGAATTGGAAGAGGAAGATTCTTTCCTACTCCTTTTTGGTTCATAGGAAAGAGATTTCTTCACTCTATTCTTTTCTCGCATTTCAGCTCTTTCTTGCGCACGTCTTTCCTTCAAATCTTTAGCCTCTTTTTCAGCTTCCAACTGATCTTTTACTGGTGTGCTCGTGTAAATAGTCGACTTTTTATTTTTTCTTGCTTTGGAGTTTGATGAGCGATCTGCTTTTAGAAAAGGGCGGCAGCTCTCAGGAGTAATTACAGCTGTTGATGTAGTTGCTACTGATGGTGAAAGCGTAATGGGAGCTACAGGTAGCACTTAAGTGCATTTTTATGTGCTTTAGTACTTCTAAAAATAATTCCGCAGTCATATAGCCAGACTGATGAGCCAGACCAATGCTCCCTATTGGTGCACCATCTAAGAACCGGTCTTTCATATTCTTCCTGGGGAATATGAAAACTGGAGGTATTGCTTGTCCAGTGGCTGTTATAATTCCGCACATTGTAACATTTTCACCGCGTTCTTGAGAGGCCACAGCTCCTATTTGTTTTTTTCCCTTTTCAGCTATACGTTTGGGTGGTGGTAAGACCGTGGGTATACCTGTCTCATCTAAATTTATTATCCTTTCTGGCCTTCCTTTAAATTTATCTAAAACTCCAATGTAATTATCAAAAAATAAATCCACGTTGGATTTGTTAAAGGCTGCATCTCGTGCTATGCTTGTATTTTCAGGTTTTCTAAGAGATAAATCTCCATGTCGTTTCATAAATGAATATATCCAGTCCTTTCCTGCTATCTTATTATTAGTCCAATTCAAAGGAATTTCTATTTGTAGAGCACTACCATACTCAAAAGCTAGGGTACAAGCCTGCTTGTAAGTCAAGCCATAATGTAATCGAGACGCCTTCTTAAGATAATTGACAATGTGTTGTTCTTGTTCATCAGAAAATATCTGGCGACCTCGAAATTTATTGACGCCAGAAACATTCAAGCTAACAATTTCTAACTCATCTTCGTTACCTGAATCATCACCAGAGGGTATATTAGCATCTTGAAGGTTCCTCTTAGCCAAAATGACTCTTTTGTGAAGCATATTTTTTTTCAATTCATATTTCTCTGCAATATTTCTCAAGCTTCCTTTTTTTCTTAGGATATCCTTTATTGCACGCTCTACAACTTTTTCATCAATATCAGCTCTCGCCGTTTTTCTACTGTAAGTCCTCATCTGAAACAAAAAAGCGATTTTTATCACATGATTTTTGGAAATATAATCATTTGTGGGGTTAGTGTGGACAGCTGATGATTTGTCCACACTAACCCCGAACGCCATGTTTGACAGTAACAATGAAATGACGTTTCGAAAAATGATAATTTTATCTCATTCCATATCAAATTTAGTAATTAAATATTCCAGAAGCCATACACTAACTTAGGTATACAATTAGTTCAATAACTTCAATTTTAGTATAATTTTACTTACCGTGTGAAATAAATGGATACAACACACAAAATCACTTTCTGTCACTGGCGGCCATATTATAGAAAATATTTCAACCAACTTTTACGTGGTGTTCGGTGGCGTTAATAGTCACTTCCTGAACAGACTGGGCGGCAGATTTAAATGCGAGTTTTTAAATAATTAACTATGTCCACACTAACCCCCCTCCCCCTAGCTATATGTAAAAATTGCAGTAAAATTATGTGATAAAGAGTACTTCATTTGAAAATAGCTATGAATGATAACTATTTTCAAATCAAAATAGATTAGTAGGCTTCCGTTTGGAAGTTGCTCAACCTCAGAAGTTTTTCAGAGAAACAACTTTAAAATGTCTTGAGATTTAGATAGAGTGAGACTTTACTTTGATGATATTGGATTGTAAAACGCTAAAATAAACAAGAGAACATGATCAGAACTTAAAATTAATACAAGAATACAGAACAAACGCTGAAATTCAATTGAAATTAAAATCGATTCAAAAGGTGGAGTTGAATCAAATAAAATCTATGTCATGGTAATTTTAGAATTGCCTAGACTTATTCCCGATATATCAAAGGTAACCAAATGCCCCATTACATGACTTAATGTCACAAGCCTTGATGTTATGTGGGATTGGAACAACACCCTCGAGTAGTGTCTATCCTAACTAAAACAATGGACGTTAATTCTCCAACAAGAATAACAAATTAATTGCATTTAAACCAAAACGTCACAAACCCTGAACTACCGAAGGTATCCGCATTTTAGCCAAGAATATGTCTTCACTACTGAATCAAGAAATTTACTACCAACGTCTCTGACACCAAGTACAGAGAAACTTATCAAAACAGCTAAAGCGTACTATCAAAGCCGTCTGAGAAGCTCTAAAAGTGTTGTAAAAGAAATTTGGTCCATAATAAACGATCTTCGAAATAAAACTAACACAGCTCAAACAATTTCCCTTCCAATCCGTGAAAATCTAAGTGACTACTTTATTAATGTGAGTAAAAATATAGCATCAACTATTTTGTAATAATCTCCTATCTCACCAATTCAAAAATATCTCGAATTCATTCTTTATAAGACCAGTTGGTAAATCTGAACTGATCCAAACAATCAATAGTATCAAAAATAAATCTTCCTGTAGTATTGACGGACATAAAAATGTTCTAAAATCTTCCAAAAAATGTGTTTGTATGGTCTTCCTTTTTGGGGTTCTAGTAAAGCTGCCCAATCTGATGTTATCTTTAAATTACAAAAAAGATCGATACGGTATCTGTTTGACCTTAGAAGAACAACCCATTGCAGAAGCTACTTAAAAAATCACGGGATTTTAACGCCTCCTTTTTTATATGTTTTCGTTTAATTCGTAAAAGCCTACATGTTTTCCAGCAAGACCTAATCGTGACTACTCCACCAGAAATTTAACTTTTGAGTTTTATTTACTGATCCCGTCCACTGAATTAGTAAAGAAATCTATATTATATAGATGTAGAAGTATTTGCCTACTTATTAGAAGCCTGCATAAGGAGTTCCATGAAAACAGAGTTGGCAGCATGGATTGCCCTTTCTTTTCTACTGTCAGTTGTCAAGATGTCATCTCGAAAATAAAATAAATTATTAGGCACATTTAGTTTTTTTTTGGGTTATTCAATCAACGGTTTTTTTATACTTATTCAATATAATATTCAGTGTTACTTTACTGGCTTTCTGGCCATTGATTGTATGATCTTTTGTACGTCTTGTACTTGTGTTGGCCAATGTTCACAATATGGATATGATAGTAGGACACAGTATATTCAAAGAATATAGACGCTTCTATTATTCGTCTATATTCTTTGGTATATTGCTTAAAAAGAATTAAGCAATATGGCAATATACTATGAGTACGATTCGTTGGTGAACACTGGTATATTCTGAATATCTCAATAGGTCACTTTTAAATAAAATATAAATAAAGTTGAAGTTTTTTTACCTTTATAAAACCTAGACAATCTAACCTTTATATTTGTATAAGGAATATTTTCTAATTTCCTTCAGTTTCATAATATTGAGATTACACTGTATTAGCAAGTATTAGTGAAGTGTAACCAAACCAAATCGCTTGTTGTATGATACATTTATTAATGCCTAATTACCAAATTACCTATAATACATTTATTCCTTACATTCTAATTCCCTTTAAATTTTTAAGACTGCCTTGATATAAAATTATTTTGCCGCTTAGATTTGTTGTCAAACTGCCAATGCGTGCTTATCGACTTTTTATTTTAAGCTATGTTGCCGATTCTCGTCCGTTACTTATCTTTAACGAAAGCTACTATAAGTTATTTCTAAAACATAAGATTATTAATTTGATTACAAATAAAGTCCATACTATTATTGACACTTTTTAAACACGTAATAACAAATCGAAGGGCTAAACTTCACATTCAAATACCAGATCAATACCATATTGAAACTGAAACTACTACATCTACTGAATTCCACTGAATCTTTAGCATCAAAAATAACAATATGCATCTAGACAAGTGTCCCATTCTAAATATATCTAGGTGAAAAGTTTCTCCCGACGAATTCCGAATGTAGAGTACGAATCCAAGAGGAACTGTCTGAACCATTTTAAAAAACAAATAACGGACTGCGCCAGAGAGATCTTCTCTCCTGTATACTGTTTATTCTGGCTTTGGAAAAAGTAATACATATCTCACAAATCACAACTACCGGTTCAATATATAATAAATCAGTGCAAATCCTTGCCTATGCTGATAATATCAATATTGGTGGGAGAACGGAAAACGTTGAACAAGAGGCGTATGTAGCACTGAAAGAATCGGCTACAGAAATTTGTTTAATAATAAACACCAACAAAACGAAGTACATGAAAATAAGCACGTTACCACAAATCCCACGACCATTTGTTATAAGAAACGAGGTCATCGAGACAGTGAACGAATTTTTATACCTGGGAATCTCGTTATCACTGAAAATAATATTATCGCAGTCTTTTTGCGTTCTTATTCTTACAAGGTAGGCTCTGAAGGAGCCGTGTTCCGTGAGGAACTGTATGAAAAAATAGTTAGTCTCCCTATGGCCATGTCCTAGCTAGGCTTCACGTCCGGTGTGAGTGTTCTTGTCCATTCAGCCCTACGTACGTTTGCCTACTCTTATTACCATTTCGCGTTAATCACCCCTCTCTCGTCTACTTTTTCATTTTTACTCATCACTCATAAGTGCTCTCTCCCTCACTAGGAGGTGAATTGTTGGCACTTCTACTATCACTTGTAAGGCAACAGTCGAAGTTGTCTTATATCGACAGACGACCCTGAACAGAGACTTTCTATAGAATTCTCCTGTATTCTTGTTTACGCATTACCTGCTACCATACTGATGCTACCTATGGTATGACGGGGTGGACCACTTCCATAAGAATTGTTCTTCTACCTGGACCTGGACCTCCTACATCTGGCATGACCTTTGTTAGCACCGCTGTTCTTTGATCGGCCTTGTTCGCGGCATATATTACTTGTTCATCAAAGCTCTGTTTGGTGTTCAGTATCACGCCCAGATATTTAACTTTCTTGACAGGTAGGATACTTTCTCCTTCTAATGTGCTCTGTGCTTTCTGGGCACTTGAAGATTATGGCTTCGGTCTTATGTGTGGCTAGCGTCAGTTCTCTTTCCTCTAGCTGTTGAGCCCATTCTTGAAGTGCTCCGTTAGTATGACCAGGTGGTCTGCGTATGCAATTGCCTGTAATCCCTCTCCTAGGTTTATCTCCAGTATGTCGTTATAGTCAGAGCAGCCCTGTGGCACTCCCGTAGATGTCTTCATTGTGTCGTCTTTAGTTATATCAATGCCACTGTCTATGACATAATCCCTCACCAAGTTCTCCAGGTATCGGGATATTTCAAATTATTTTAATAATCTGATGATTTTTCCCCAGCTCGCGTTGTTAAATGCCTTCCTTATTTTGGTGCTAGGACTGTTTTTTGCTGTTTTGATTTTTTTGTAGAATTATTGTTTTATTTTATTATTATTTTTTAATATTGTTCTGAAGCTATTTTCTTGTGGCATTTTAAAGTAATTACTATTTAAATTGTGGCTTATTCCCATTTAAATAGTAATTATTATTATTTTTATTTCTTTTAATATAATCTTTTTAATTAATAATATTCTTTTAATATAATTTTTTAATATAATCTAGCTCTCGATTATCCAAATAGAACAGACATGGAAATACTTTTGTAACAGTCATCAGGAACTACCGTCAATTTTAAGATTTCGTTGAAGAATATTGTGAGTTTTCAGCTATTGTCTGCTGGTTTTAAATTGTTTGTTAGTTATTCCGCTTGGGCATAAAAATTTTTTGTTTTTAGATTTTTCAGTCTTTAGATTTTAAATTTTATACACGCGAAAAATCTTTTTTCTTGCATTTTTAGTATCATCTTATGTGTTATATAGGGTTGGAAAGTAATCTTTCCAAGTAGTGTTTTTCGAGGTAGAATTTGTAAAATCGATGGAAGGCTCTTTTTATTTCTACACATTTTCCCTTGCTTTCTATTTCTATATTTTTTAGTTGCCAATATTTTTCTTTTATTTTTCTAATTTTAGAATTCATAATCAATCATGGTACTTATTCGTTTGATTTGTGAATTTATATTTACAGTACACCCTAGATACTTAGACGTTTTGCAATCCGACACGCTCGGTAGTCCGACGCACCTCCCGTCAAAGTCGTCGCCGTATCTGCTTGTACTAAAACCTGTCGCGACATGAATCTCATTCTTACCGGATGCTTAATTTCGTGTGTTTTCCGTGAGCAGTTCGGTTCGATAGGGTTTTTAGATAGAATAATACGTAGTGCTAAACTTTTATTTAATTCGTTTAAAAACTTCAGTTGAATGGCGAGCACAAGTTAAAAACGAAAGCACAAAACGCTGACTCTTAAAGATAAATGGGATATTATTAAGAGATGCGAGTGTGGTGAAACTCCGACTGTGATATCTAGATTCTATGATATTGGACGAGCTACAGTGTATTTGAAGTATATGAGTGAATTTCCTTATGTTGAAGAAGCTCTGCATATCTGGTTTAAGGAACAACGAAGCAGACAAGCTCCTATTTCAGGTGACATCTTAAAAAATAAAGCTCAGTTTTTTTATCAGGAATTAACAAAGAAAACTGATTTTCGTGCTGATCAAGGTTGGTTCGAAAACTTCAAAAAACTGTAGAGAATACGATTTTTGCCGATCAGTGGAGAGAAGTTGAATGTAGCTGAGTCTGAGATATCTGACTTTATTTAGATTTTGAGAAAAAAGATCACCGAATTAGACCTAATTGCATCAGGATCCCACAAATTAAAATTGCTAATCATGTGAAGGCCAAAAAACCTCGTGTCTTCAAAAATGTTAAAATTGGGGAGCTACTAATTACGTATATGTGGCAAAGCCGTGCCTTGGTGACAAAAGAAGTTTTGAATTGGTACAAGAATAGCTTTGTCCCACAACTTAAAGATGAGCTAAGAAAAAAGAAACTGCCAGTGAAACATCCTGATAAGAACAAATTAAAAATCGAAACAGCCGATGGATATATCGAGGCAATGTACTTACCAAAAAATACTACTGCATTGATTCAGTACATGGATCAAAACGTTATTAAAACTCTCAAGGGACACTACAAGAAACAATTCCTTGTGGATATTTTAAGTTAACCTAATGCTGACATCACTTTAATTTTAAAAAACTTTAACATCAAAGATGCGATTATCAATGCTGCGTTTGCCTAGCAGCAAGTCTACTACACTGATTAAATCGTGGAAGAATATTTGGCCCAACAATCCACTCCTTCCAATAGAAGTTAACAAGGAATCCAATGACCAACCTGTGCAAGTTGTACTAGTTATTGACCTTCAAATTTGTAATGATATGATTAATTCATCAGAATCAAGAGAAGCTTTACAAGAGTGGATTTTAGATGACAATCTCAATGCTGATTAACAGATGAAGAAATAATTTAAAAAATGACAGAATCTGATGAACTCGTGACTCAGGAAGCACAGGCTGAAAAATATTTCACCGTTAACTGTGATGATGCTATATTGACTGCAAACACTTTGATGCGTTGGTGCGAGGAGAGAGCATCTTCTTCTTCTTCAGCCTTAAGTAATCCAACTTTGGACATATGTCTCCTCCAAATCAATCCAGTGTTTTCTATTTTGCCCCACTTGCTTCCAGTTGTGTCCTCCGATCTTCTTAATGTCATCAACCCATCTCATTTGTGGTCTTCCTCTGCTTCTCTTTCCAAACCCTGGTCTCCATTGTTGTATTTCCTGGTTCCGTCTTTTATCCTTCAGTCGGGCATTATGTCCTGCGAAGCTCCATTTTAATTTGGCAGCATGTTCTTATGCGTCTTTTACTTTGGTTTTGCTTCTAATCCATTTGTTTGTTTTTTTGTCTATAAGTCTCACCCCGAGCATTGATCTTTCCATCGCTCTTTGTGCTTTTACTATTTTATCCATATTAGACTTGGTCAGTGTCCACGTCTGTGAACCATACGTGAGGATACTGTTGTGAATTTATTAAAAGGTTCAATATTTATAACACTTACGGATTTAATTTATTTCTTTATTTATTTTAACTTATCTGACAATAATTTATTATATTCGTACGTAACAAATTCGCGAGCGCGGGTGTTGAGAATTAACTCACTCTCCATATAAAAATGTTGTATTTATATACGAAATCCTGATATACTGGAATAGTCGAGAACATCAAGTTGGAGAATTCACCATAATTTGAATCTAGACTTCCACCGAAATTTCTACAATAAAACAGAATAATTAGTCATAAAAGTTAGGCCAGTATATTTATCGTAACATTGCCCCCCTCTTAAAAGATGGTTCCTCCTGGAACCTTGTCGGGACTGGAACCGGAACTGTATGCTGGTATCGGCAACTGGACCCTCTTTTACAACTTCCAGTTGTATAAAAATGACAAGGGACGGTTTTCTCTCCGCACCAGTAACTATGCGGATTGCAACAGACTAACACCTGGACTTCGGTGTCTTTAAAGATCTCCTCCACCATATTTCGGATAACCCTCCAATCTAATTGGCGGCACTCCAACTTTGGCATGGCTAACTTTTGCACGTCGGACTCTAGTACGTGCTCTCTCAATTGAAGTAAGGCTTCCCATACATCTCGGTAGGTAGGTTGGTCACGGGCAGTGTCTTTTGTTACCAGGTAGAAAAGGTAACGTGATGCATCTTGGAGTTTCAAGGTTTTACCGGGAGCTGGCACCTGGCATTGAAGTTCTGCAACTCGACCAAACTTCCTTCGAAAGACGGATGCCAACCCTGGTGCGTCTTTGATACTGGCCGGGATGGTGAGGGCCAGCGAGTAGTCATCGGGGAGCGCGAGTAGATCTTGCTTTTCTTCAGTGGTAACACCATGTCTCGCTTTACCGGTACCTCCATAGGCACCCATGAATTCCTCAAACGTGAGGTCAGACACATCGTGGACTTGGTTTACTTCCACTTCTTCATCTACGTCGTGGTCACCTTCGAAAGACGCCAGCCGGTTATGATGTACTATCATCGGCTTTCCCTTCGGAATCTTGCTTATTCGGTAGATGACATCGTTGATCTTCTCCATAATGAGGTATGGACCTTCCCAAAACTGCTGCAATTTGGGAGAACAACCTTTTCGCTTCTTGGGATTATACAGCCATACTTTGTCGTTCTTCTTAAAGCAACCCTTTTCGGCTTGTGTATCGTACCGTTTCTTCATTCGGTCGCTAGCGATCTGAAGGTGGGAACGGACCAACTCATGTACATCGTCCATTCTTCTTCGTAATTCGATCACATAATCTTCACCTGCTACATCTTCTCCAGGTCGACACCCAAACTCTAGATCACAAGGTAGTCGCATTTCGCGTCCGAATAGGACTTTCGCTGGTGTCTGGCCTGTTGATTCGTTAACAGCAGATCTGTAGGCCATTGTGAAGAACGGAAGGTATTGGTCCCAGTCTCGCTGATGATCGGACACCATCTTTGTCAAATATTTGCCAACTGTCCTATTCATCCGTTCTACCATACCATCAGATTGCGGATGATATGCTGTAGTTCTTGTTTTCTTCATGCCTAGTCTATCACATATTCCTTGGAATAGATCGCTTTCGAAGTTCCTGCCTTGGTCACTATGGATCTCCAAAGGCACTCCAAATCGGCTGATATATTCTTGGATCAACTTATCTGCAACGGTGGCGGCCTTCTGGTCTGGAAGTGCGTAAATCTCGACCCACTTACTGAAGTAATCCATTACTACCAGCATGTACTTGCCTCCATTTTCACTTTCTGGAAATGGCCCAGCGATGTCCAAAGCTATTCTTTCAAACGGGCTTCCAACATTATATTGTCTCATAGGAGCTCTCCTTTTTCGGTAAGGCCCGTTACTCGTGGCACAAATAGTACATTTCTTACACCAGTCTTTTACATCGTCGGAACTGTTCATCCAATAAAACCGTTCCCGAATTCGCTGAAGGGTTTTCCTTACACCAAAATGCCCTCCCGATGGACTGTCGTGTAACTGACGAAGTACTTCGGCTATTCTGCTCTTTGGGATCACCAACTGTCTTCTCTTCTCTGAACCGTCATCATTTTCCAGGACTCGTTTAAGCAAGCCATCTTCGATGATAAATGAGTCCCACTGGGCCCAATACGTCTTAACTACTGAGCATAGGTTTGATATTTCCTGCCAAGGTGGTCGACGGTTTTCCTCTTTCCATTTTCGGATTTTCTGTATAACTGGATCTCTCTCTTGTTCTTCCCTGATCTTAGTAGGCGTCCAGTCGTCGTTGACAATCGTCGTTCTTAGCACTGCTGCTTCCTTGGATTCCGTTTTGTTGCAGTGGGAACACTCTGCTGAGCATGGCCTTCTGGAAAGAGAATCAGCGTTTCTGTGGCTAACTCCGGCCCGGTGCTCAATCTTAAAATCGTATTCTTGGAGTCGTTCGATCCACCTGGCTATCTGACCCTCTGGATTCTTAAACTGCATCAACCACTTAAGGGCGGCATGGTCGGTTCGGATTAGAAACTTTCTTCCATAGAGGTATTGATAGAAGTGCTCTACTGATTTCACTACTGCCAGAAGTTCTCTTCTCGTGACGCAATAATTCCGCTCAGGTTTTGAAAGAACTTTACTAAAATATCCGAGGACTCGTTCCTGTCCTCCTTGAATCTGAGACAGCACTCCTCCAATTCCCACATTACTTGCATCTGTATCTAAGATGAACTCTCCTTCTGGCAGTGGATACCCTAAAATTGGTGCTGTTATTAAATGCTTTTTCAAGGTCTCAAAGGCATTTTGGCAGTCTATATCCCAGCGGTATTCTCTTGCTTCCTCTGTAAGTCGCGTTAATGGCTTAGCGATATCTGCAAACTTCTTAATAAACCTCCGGTAGTAAGTACATAGTCCAAGAAAACTTCTCACTTGATGTTTGTCAGTTGGTTTTGGCCATTCCTTAATGGAATCGATTTTTCCCTTATCCACGGCCACTCCTTCTTTACTGACTATATGACCCAGATAATTGACTTTACCTTGAAATAGCTGGCACTTCTTGGGGTTTAGCATCAATTGGGCAGCTTTAAGTCGATTAAAAACGTTTTCTAAATTCCTCAAATGATCTTCGAATGTCTCCCCCAAGACGATTATGTCATCTAAATAAACCAGGCATGTTTTCCAAGATAACCCTCTCAACACATTTTCCATAAGCCTCTCAAATGTCGCAGGAGCATTACAAAGTCCAAATGGCATAACGTTGAATTGCCACAATCCAGATCCTGTGGTGAAGGCTGTCTTTTCTTTATCGACTGGGTCCATTTCTACCTGCCAGTATCCAGACTTCAAATCTAAAGTAGAAAACAATTTACTTCCAGCCAATGTGTCCAATGTGTCATCGATCCGAGGCAGAGGATAACTATCTTTCTTGGTAACGTTGTTCAGCAAACGGTAATCCACACAGAACCTCGTCGTTCCGTCTTTCTTCTTAACCAGGACCACCGGAGAGACCCATGGGCTCGTAGAAGGTTCTATCACCCCGTCTTTCTTCATTTCCTGAACAATCGTTTCAGCTTCCTCTCTTTTTGCCTGTGGTAATCGTCGAGCTGTTTGACGAATTGGCTTAGCATTACCAGTATCAATTTTATGCTTAACAACGGTAGTTCTTCCCGTTTTTCCTCCTTTCGGTACGAAAATATCACGATACTGCCGAAGAAATTCCCTTAATTTCCTTTTCTCCATCTGGTTTAGAGACTGTCCTGCAACTGCAACCATTTGGTCGAATTTGTCGTTGGAATTATCAGATGTTGTCGCCTGACGAATTATGGATGTCACAGGTACACAAGTTCCTACTTTTGTCTCTTTCTTTATGGTCACTGGGTAGTCGTTGACATTGATAAGTCTCACAGGAATTTCTTTAGCCGAAGTCACCAATTCCTTTCCAATTATGATTCCACGGCCAACCTCATCGTCGTGGTTCCAAGGCTCCATCATAACAGGTCTCCCTTCGTCTACAATTCCCTGTAGTCGCGCTACTATGATCGTTTCGCTTCTCGCAGGCACGACTGTATCTTCTGTAATGGCTGCTTGCACAGTGTTGTCATTATGTGGATGGAGAAATACTTCCTCGTTGCCAACTTTGATTACCTTATTCTTAAAATCCAATTGGAATCCATGCATATTCATTACGTCCATTCCTAATATAACATCCTCTTCGATGTCAGCAACTATAACAGTATGGACAAACTTTTCTGCTCCAATCCCCAATTGTACCTGGATTTCTCCATGAATGTTGGCATTTTCACCTGTAGCGGTCCGAAGTCGCAACCTCGTTGGTAACAGTTTCTTTCGGCTGTTTATAACTGTCGGGCGTATAATGGTTCTGGTCGCTCCGGTATCCACCAACAACGTATGCTTTTTACCATTTATATCTCCATCTACATATACACTATCTTCACGACATTTCAAAGAAGCTATTAGTATAAGAGGGTCTTTGGAAGAGTTCCGGGTCGAAGCTGCCCCCCTAAGGTTGACTCGTTCTGGTTTTCCTGATGGTGAGTTTCTTGATTTTATGGTCTTCTTTTTCTTGCATGTCATGCTTTTCATCAAATTAAAGAGCTGGTCAAGTTTATCTTCATCTCCTTCCTCTTTTACAGTCCTAACTTTACTGTAACCGCCAGAGGCCTGCGTAGCTGACTCATATTCGAGGGCGGCGGATAGGACATCAACCAGCGTCTTGTGACGAGCTAATCGCAGTGTTCTCTGCATTTCATGATCACGAAGACCATCAATAAACGTTTGAACGGCCAATTTTTCCATCATGTCTTCGGGAGCTGTTGGATAAGCATATCGTACTAATCTGGCAATATCTACCTCATATTCTTGAAGAGCCTCATCTTTCTTCTGTCTACGATTTTTAAGCTGTGACTGATATACATGCTCCAAATGTTCGTGGCCATATCGCATATTTAACCTCTTCTTCAGTTGTTCGAAATCATCGGTCTCCTCTACGGCTATGGTCTGAAGCACATCTAAGGCATCTCCTCGAAGAGCGATAGTCAGGTTTACAGCCTTTTCTTTTTCAGACCATCCATTTGCTCTTGCGGCTGATTCGAACTGTTTCATGTAGTTGTTCCATGATGATTTTCCGTCGAAAGTTGGGACTTTAACATGAATAGAACCTCTACTTCCTTCAAATTTCGGCCGTGTCTCCAACTTAAATTTCGTCTCGTCTTCTTTTATCTCCACTGTAATCGGATTGTTACCTCTCTCTGCTGTCCCTGTTTCTTCCATCTTCCTTTCCATCTCTTTAATCTTTTCTTCGAAGGCTAACATATCGGCAGCAACTTGGTTTTTTAACGAAGATATTCTATCGTCCAGGGCAGACATCTCAGAAGTGACTTTGCTTTCTAAAGAAGCGATGTCGCCGGAAACTTTCGAAATATCGCCAGAAACTTTGTTCTCTAATTTCGAAATCGACGAGATGACAGCATCATGTTTGTCTTCAAATATATAAGTCTCTGGATCTAGTCCTTCTTCTAGCAAAGCGTTCTTTAGTCGTTGGACTAACTCAGCCTTTTTTCCGGTAGAAGCTAATTCTCTGTCTTCTAGATGTCTTCTTAAAGTAGTCACTGTCAGCTCATAAATCGTCGTCATTTTCACAATTTATTTTATATTCACTTGTATTATTATTATAAGTCTAATTTATGTTCGATCTCACTCTGACACCATTTGTTGTGAATTTATTAAAAGGTTCAATATTTATAACACTTACGGATTTAATTTATTTCTTTATTTATTTTAACTTATCTGACAATAATTTATTATATTCGTACATAACAAATTCGCGAGCGCGGGTGTTGAGAATTAACTCACTCTCCATATAAAAATGTTGTATTTATATACGAAATCCTGATATACTGGAATAGTCGAGAACATCAAGTTGGAGAATTCACCATAATTTGAATCTAGACTTCCACCGAAATTTCTACAATAAAACAGAATAATTAGTCATAAAAGTTAGGCCAGTATATTTATCGTAACAATACACTGATCGTAAATTCTGGTTTTCAAATATTGTTCTATTTTAGTGCTTTTCAAGATCCAACTCAGTTTTCCAAATCCTTTCCATGCTAACCTTATTCTTCTGGTAATTTCGGCAGTTTGATTTTCTTTGTTAACTTTCATTATCTGTCCCAGGTAGATGTATTCGCTTACTGTTTCTAAATTTATGTCGTTTAACGTTATTTCTCTAATGTTCGGTGTATTTGTCATTATTTTTGTTCTTTCCAAGTTTATCTTAGTCCTACTTTTTCCGAAGCTTTAAATAGTTTTGTCATCATGGTCTGTATTTCTTCGAAACTTGTAGCGAATATTACAATGTCATCAGCGTATCTCAAAAGACTCACTTTTCTTCCATTAACATTTATTTCTTTATCTACCCAGTTAATGTCTTTGAATACGTCTTCCAGTCCAAGTGTGAATAGCTTTGGTGAGATTATGTATTCTTGCCAAAATCTTAGTTTATCTTTGATGTCTGCAATGATTTTACCATTATCATCTTTGAGTATCCCATAGTTTGCTCGCTTTTTGGTATTTGTTAGTTCTTTTATTTTCTTTATGCATATTAAAGCTGTCGTTTTTTCTGTCATACCCTTCTATTTCTATGCATTAATCTGTTAACCACTTTTCCTTGACCTTTTTTATCTCTACTTTAATTTTATTATGTAGTTCTTGATATCTTGGCTCATTTCTCCCTTTGGCTTTTCTCCTCCCTTCCATTAGTGCTAGAATTTGTGAAGTCATCCACTTCTGTTTTTTATTTGTCTTTTCAGGCTTTAAATTTTCTTCTGTAGCCTTTATTAATGCCTTCTGAATATTGCTCCACTTTTCATTGACATCTTCTAATGTTAAGATTTCTTCTCCTACTAATGTTGTTAGATTTGAGTTGACTTGTTGGATCACTTTTTGATGTATTTTTCTTTTTCTTAATTTTGTATAATCAAACGTTGGTTTGTTTTTAGATATTACAATCTTTTTGAGTTTCACGTGCATTCTAGCTATCAGCGGATTATTGTCTGAGTTGACGTCTGCTCCGGGGTATGCTTTTACTGCTTTAAGGCTATCTTTGTATCTATTTTTGACTAATATATAGTCTATTTGATTTCTGACTATGCGGTCTTTGTTGTCTGCAGGAGATCTCCAAGTGTATAATCTTCTGTCGGGTAATTGGGACAATGTGTTCATCATTGCAAAATGTTCATTTTGAAAAAATCCACAAGTCTATCCCCTCTTTCGTTTCTGTCACCTATTCCAAATTCCCCAACATATTTGTCAACTTTTTCTCTCCCGACTTTAGTATTAAAGTGCCTCATTACTATTGTAATGACTTCTTTTTTAATAGAATTTATGAACAGTAATTAATAATTTCTGAACAGCAATCTTAAAAACAAAAATTCATTAACAACCACTCTTGCTATTTGCCTGCAAATACCGCAATATTGATGTATAATACCGTGAACAAACCAAGCACAGTAAACTTAATAATTACAATGATTTATTAGATTTATCTCCTTGGTTAACAAACTACAATATAAGTATTTCATTGAACAATACTTTCTTTTTAATTAAAATAAAACAACATTGAACATTATAGTTTTTTATTAAAAATGTTCATTGAATTAAAAAAAAGGTGCGCTATATTAGAAAAAAATTGTATGATTCCATGCCTGTATAAGACACGAATAATACTTCCACGATATAACACATTTGCGGCAACACCGCAAACTTAAAGGCAAAGGTAAGCCAGTAGGCAACTCATAATCTAACTAACCACCGTGCATGCTGATTGTCAGTTCGTTTCGTGGTGACGACTTTTGCGATTGAGTTTGTGCTATTGTAACGGTTAAAGTCGTCCTTTTGTGTTATAATTAATAAACAATATAGTGTATTGTTCACAAGTGACAATTTTATTCACTGTCATTGCTGTTACCATTTAAAAATCCTAGTTTACTGGAAAATCTTTCATCATCAGAGGTACGTATCGATTTTGTTATTGTTTTTGTTTGTATAATACGATAATACGTTACTTTCTCTTAATAAATTATAGGTTGTCGGTGAGAATATAATTGCAGATTATTGCATCGATTGATCTGCATTAATACAAATTTTTGCAGTAGAATTAACCTAGATTTGGATTTGTTATATGTATTATTTGATATTGATTAAGGAAATAACATACCGTTTTCGATAATAAGTTGCAACACACATTTAAAACAAATTAATGCATCCTTTGCGAAAATTTATATACAAATTTCATCTACCTGATAACCACAAAAACTCATGGTTCCTGTTGATGTTTAAATTAGAAATAATGTAATAAACATTTCAAATGGATTCTGTGAAATGATCGGCTAAATAAAATTTTGTGTACTATATGTATAAGTTGTATTTAAAATTATTGGGGTAGCTTGTGGGTCCAAAGGTAAATAGGGCACTATGCAGTGCTGAATTGAATCTTCCGCATTAATAGTCCAGTTCATTCGTTCACAAATTCTTGGTACAGGATATGGATTCAATGGAATTGCTGAATAAGTTTAAAGAAATTAGTGCACACTGCACAGTTAGTGTATAAAAGAATTACGTAGAGTGATAATGACATGAAGCAATTTCGTAGCTGTACAAAATGTTTATTTTAAATTCAATGTATAGATAATAAATATTTCTGTACTTGCTGTATAATATCCGTTCATCTGGAAAACATTTCTGATGTGTTAGAATCGCATAAATGTGATTTGACCTTTCTTCGAATTTTTCAGGTATTCCTAACAACCCCCTTGTTTTTAGAAATTGAATAAGGGATCTTACTTGTTTTGTATATCATTTTATTTTGTGAGTAATTACTGTTAAAAATATTTTTAACTTTTATGGACCTACAAAAATTGTGACATTACTTTCAAATGAAAATACTCCCAAACATTTTTACTTTTATAGGTACATCAGTAGACTAGAGCAATTAACAAAATAGCCTTTTTCGTGACACTCTTTTGATACAGGTATTGAAAAACTGTCTTTGATAAATTTGGTGATAACAATATACAATATTGAAAACGATATTGATAAAACAAATATGCAAAAGATTAAAAATAATTTTTTACTTCTAAACAATATAAATCGCTTTTTGATTTTAACTACTAAATGAGAAGACGGTGACTTATATGGAAAACTGAGACAAAAAATCATAGAAAATCCTTTAAATTGAGAGTTTGCAAAGTTTTTTTTTTTATTAATTTGTTGCTGAATTATTGCAAAACTAGCTTTAAAGGTCGATTTTTTGAAAATTATGAATAACTTTTCTAAAAATGCACAAAAAACTTTAATTTCGTGTGAGAATAGGGACAATATCACAAAGATTCAACTATAAAAATGTCAAGAAGTGTCACATAATAATTTTTTGTTAATTTTTTATATTCGAAATGCTGGTATTTTTTCACGAATTATGGTATAATTTCACTATTTCAGAGAGTGAGTCATCGTTTAAAGGCCCAGAAATGCGGAAAGCTGTTTGGAAATCCAGTGACGTACACTTACTTTTATTTTAACGTTAATTATATTTTATTTTTCAAATATTAATGTACGAAATAGGCCACAATATATTTATTTACAAGTTTTTACTGACGTTTCGATCTCTATATCCAAAGATCGCTTTCAAAGATATAAATGATAGTTATATTTATTTTATTTGTTTATTATTATATATTTTTATAATCTTATATTGTTTTTTTTTCTATCTTTAAAAACGGAATAGAGATCGAAACCTCAATGTATTAAACATGTAAATAGATATATTGTGGCTTATGTCCAACCTTCTCCCTAAAAATACAGAATGCCACAAACAAGCAGCTATAGAAAAATAAATATATCTGTCATTTGTATGTTTGAAAACGGTCTCTTTATAGAGATCGAAACGTCCGTAAATTAAACATTTGAATAAATATATTGTGGCTTATTCCCAACATCATTTCTAAAAATACAGAACGACAAGTGAAAAGCCATAGAAAATAAATAGTACTATCATTTGTATAATTGAAAACGGTCTCTGGATATAGAGATCGAAACGTCAATAAATAAACATATGAATAAATATTTTGTGGCTCATTCCCTACATTCCCCTAAAAATACAGAATGCCACAAACAAAAAGCTATAAAAAAGAAATAATTTTGCAGAAAGTTTACTGATACCAACCGGCTGTCGCGGAAGTCACGCTAAAACGTCTTTTGACGTGACCCGTCCTTAAAGAGTTACACAATGAAATTTTTTTAAAACAAATTTTAAGACAGTTTCCACACCACCCCAGAGGTATGTCTTGTGGCGCGATACTTTTTTTAAATGGGTGTTCGCCAAGAGCCATATTGTCTTATTAAATAAAATGAACAAAACACTTAAACAGTATAAAACAAAACAAAATAAAATCCTATAAAACAAAATAAAATTCTATAAAAACAAAATAAAAATAATGTTTGATGTGTTTAAACACAAACACTATACACACTTACTATGTTCTTCTCGTTTTTTTTTGTTTTTGGTTTTTTTTTATGCTGATGTTCTTATTAAACTATTAGAAAATAAAATCCACAAGGAAAATAATTCCTGTAGCTGGCTGTATACCACGTATAACAAAAGAGGTTAGTCTTTGTATGTGGGTATATTTTATTTTATAAAAACCCTTAAAAGGGCAACATTACAAGCACGAACGTTTTCCATATATTTATAAAATAAACATATTTATTTTATAAAATAAAATATACCCACATACAAAGACTAACCTCTTTTATTAGAAAATATTATTCGCTGTCTAAACCTGAAGATGCAGTTCTGCTATCGCTGTCATTATCTTCACCATCTGGTGTAATTATAATTGGCTCTAGTAAAACTTTTATATAAGTGTCAAGTTCCCACATACGATGTTCTTCTTTAATTATGTGGCCTATACATTTAGCCCATTTCTCTGGAGGTACATGGAGGATTGCTTGAATCAAAAGTTTCTTAATTTCGTTTAATTTGAACGTTTTGTTATTGCGTGCTACTTCTCCTTTCACTTGCTCCCAGATAAGTTCAATGGGATTAAGTTCGCAATGATAAGGTGGTAGACGCAGAACTTTGACACCATAATATTTTGCAGTTTCATCTACAGCATATTTAAGATATTCAATTTTCCTTAACCGTGCAATGTCAAGGAGCTAAATTTTGAGCATTGATTCTTCGTATGCAATCCCCTTTTCTGTAAGCCATTGTTGAATCCTCCCTTTCAATTTCTTTAATAATCACCTGTTTTTTTCGACTCAAATTGATGAAAACCATAATCAAGAAACCCTGTATCACTTCCTATATGGGTGACGATTAAACGCCGTCCCTTTCCTGATGGAGCTTTTAATCCCGTATATCAGCCTTCTATAAATGCTTCGCGTTTACTTTTGACATTTAAATCTTGCCAAACTTTTCCAACTGTATGACCTTTTCCAACCTTGGTTAATCCAGGTTTCATCCAAATAACATATTTTGCGTCCAGTGCTGCGAATTTTGCGTATTTCTTCTAAATATTTTCTTCTCCGCACAATAATTTTATTTTTTTCTAATAGCATACTTTTTCTGTTGAGTTTTACATATCGAAAGTTCATTTCACGCATGGTCCTGGTTAAGACTCTACGAGATATCTTGGGTAAGGAGTAATCGTTTTCGAGCTCTTGAGAAATATTTTTCAGTGTTGGAATTTCACTCCGAAAATAAAATGAATGAATTTTTCGACGTATAATATTCCTTGTCTCGTCATCCAAAACAATGCTTTTCCTACCTCTAGTTTTACCTTTTTGTTGCTTTTTATTTTCCGATGTATTTTTAAGTACACGATAAATACAGCTAACGGATACTTTTGTTAAACTGCTACAAATGTCGACCGCTTGGCTAACATTTAATTCTATTTTTCTGCCGACAATTCCTTCATAAACGTTTCGTATTATTACCTTCTCTTCGGACGTTAACATTTTCCGTCTCTTTTGTGGCATTTCATTTTTGTAATCAACATCAGAATTTTGCAGTCTTCTCTTGAAACAACTCGGTTTTTCGTCCAACTCCAATAAAACTCAAACCAAATAATCACAGAATATAACTAAAAATTTACTATAAAACGACAAACTATAACACTCGTATTATCAATAACACGTTTTATCAATAACACAAACTTATCGCATAAAATACCCTACCCTCAGAAACGCCAATGTAAATAACCTATTGTTGATGGGCACTCGCTCGACAAAAACTAGTCTTACGGCTTTCTGTGGATCTGAATTGAAACGAAATTCCGTCTCTAATTCCAAAGTTGCCAAATGATTGAAAAATATTGTTTTTAAATATCGATTTTTATTTTATAAATTTAAATATGTAACGAAACGGAACATATAAATAAAATTTATTTCATTACAATTTTGTGCTTAATTTTTACTATTGAAAAAATCAGGTTTTTTTGTATTTGTATGACGGTAATAATCGCTGTATGGAAGAATACAGGTTTTGTATGACCATAATTACTACTTGTGAACAAGAATTGGCTACATTGTACGACAACTTCTGGTCAAGTCTACTATAGAGAAGCACAAATAAATATACTACTTTATATATTCTGTAATTTCTTATGAGGAAACGCAAATTGCAATCGAGAAAACAGGCAGTTTTCGAGGACCGTAAATGTGTACATTTAAATTTGAGGATATTCCGCCTTTAAACTATGATATCACTCTTCTAAATTGAGGGTTTCTACTTTAATAAAAATGCAATGTCCTATGACGCTTAGAACACGAATTAGTACTTTTTTTTCAAAAAGTCACCGAGACTTTTTTTATAAACAATAATACATTTTAAAAGCACCGTTTAGGAGATTAAAAGTTTTGACAAAAAGAATCAAAACGATTTCTTTAAAAATAAGCCGTCTATATTGTGCCAACGAGACAACGATAAATGGTTTAATGGGGAAGCCATTTTAATATTTCAAAACCTGAATTCATAATTTCAAATTTATAAAAGTCGCAATATCTCCGGTTCTAATCCACGAAAATTGATGTTTTTTTTTTAAATTTGGGTAACCTTGTTGTATAGATCTTAAAAATGCAATTTGTTGATTTGTGAATTGTTTATTTAACCGAGTAATTTGTTTATACAGTTTAAAATAAATATTTATTTTGCAAAATTGTTCTTTTCTCGTATTAATAGTAGTAGAAAACGTTATAAAAGGATAAGCAACTTAAATATTTATATATTAGAGTTATAAATAATATCTTTTATCAATACATTTTACAAAAAAATTTAATAATTTATTAATAATTTAATAAAAAATAATTTTTTTATTTGAAAATCAACTCTATACGTGTTAATTTTTCTTGAAGTATACTTACTATTTTTACAATTATGTACTTTATTCAAAAACATCACAAATATATTTTACACAAATTAATTCTTATAAACTTAGTATAATTATACTTAAAAATTATAGAATTAATCTGCATATCTATTCGCTCCGTGCGTGACTGACGCGACACCTACCGCCTTATCTGACTGTTTTGGACCTACCAATTTTCAGGTTAAACATATGACATATGTTTGACATTGTTAAATACAGGCGAAATTAACAATTAATAATAATTAACTTTTTAATTATATTTTTTCAGTTTATGTACAAAATAAATGTAGTATTAAAAACTGGGTTTCTCAAAATTCATCATAATATATCTTTTTAGCCCCAAACGGAAAAGAAAGGGAAAAATCTAGTACTGGCAAATCAAGTTTTTCACGTGAAAGAGCATATAATTAAAAACAGTAATAGTAAAAGGTATGATATAAAAGCTAAAGTCATCAGGCACTCTGCAGTTAGCTTGAAGTCTTATAAAATATCATTTAAGGTAAATTATTTAAATATTTCCTATTTCAATTGCATAAAAATGAGGTTATGTGATATTTTTTCATATTAATAGCACGGATCCATCTTTTTCTTTTCTCTAATTTATATGTAATCTTTGGGAACCTATAAAAACTACACTTACTATTTTTGTTGATTTTCAAATTAAAAATTTTTTGTTTTGAAACGATATTGTTAAAAGATATTATTTATAACTATAATACATAAATATTTAAGTTATCTAACTATTATACCCGTGGAAGAAATCCTTGGTGATATATCAAAGCGGTTTTAGGCCAGGTAGGTCAACAATTGACCAGATTTTTGTGCTACGTCAAATCTTAGAAAAAACCAATGAATTTAATATTGACACGTTCCATCTCTTTGTGGACTTTAAGTCAGCGTATGATAGCGTCCTAAGAGGTAAATTATACGAAGCCATGAATGAACTTAACATTCCCCATAAATTAATAAGGCTCGTAAAAACAACTATGAGTAAAGTGATCTGGAGAGTGCAAATACAAGGCGATATGTCACAAGCGTTTGAAACATATGCAGGTTACGGCAGGGAGACGCGCTGGCGTGCCTTCTCTTTAATATAGTGTTAGAAAAGACTATAAGAGATGCCGAGTTACACAATAGGGGAACAATCTTTAATAAATCAACACAGATTATGGCTTACGCTGACGATCTGGATTTGATCGCACGTACTACACGAGGACTTAAAGAGATGACTTCCACCTTCTTGACAGCCGCACAAAATATGGGCCTTAAAATAAACTAGGAAAAAACCAAAATGTTAGCATCTATTCCAAATAAAAGAGATAGAGCTAGAAACGCCGAAGAAAACTTCAGTATAGACCAATATAATTTTGAGGTAGTAAATAAGTTTACATATTTGGGTTCTCTCATAACAAACGATAATGACACATCTGAAGAAGTAAAACGGAGGGTACTGCTAGCAAACAAATGTTATTTTGGACTAAGCAAGCAGCTAAAAATGTTTAGGTTTCATAACAGTGTGTGTTGGCACTGGAGTATGCGGTTAGGCAAATGCAAACTGGACGAGAAAACCTACTGACCAATAAAACGGTTCAACTGGCTGCCTACGCCGATGATATTAATATTATGAGTAGAACATCAACAGGAGCACAGGAAGCATACGCAGAGTTAAAAACACAAACGAAAAGGCTAGGTCTGGAAATTAACACAGAAAAAACAAAAATAATGGTACAGACGAGAAGAAATATAATCCCACAAAACATTATGCATGAAGATGACATTGAAACGGTTGGAAAGTTTACATACCTGGGAGTAGAAATATATGCCGATGGAGCAGAGGATGGAGAAATACGAAAAAGGATAACGCAGGCAAACAAAGCTTATTTTGCCCTCTCCCATATATTTCGGTCTAAAAGTGTCCACCGAAATACAAAGATGAGAATCTATAAAACTTTAATTCGGCCAATAGCATGTTATGGCAGCGAAGCATGGGTTCTGAAAGAAACATCCAAAAACAAACTCGACACATTCGAAAGAAAAGTACTGAGGAGAATACTAGGACCTGTGAGGGAAAACGGAATCTTCAGAATTCGATATAACAACGAGCTCTATCAACTGTATAAGGAAACACCCCTGTCAGACTTCATTAGAATACAAAGATTGCAATGGGCCGGACATGTGATACGAATGGGAGAGGATAGGCTACCAAAACGAGTACTGAACGCCAGAATGCAGGGAAAGAGACCAGTTGGAAAGCCAAGAAAGCGCTGGGAAGACACAGTAAGCAGCGACGCACAAGCACTTTTAGGAGTCCGTGTATGGAGAAGAGCAGCCACAGACAGACAAGGGTGGAGGCAAAAAATAAAGGAGGCCAAGGCTCATTTTGGGCTGTAGTGCCGTAGAAGAAGAAGAAGCAGCTAAAAAACAGAAATTTAAGCCAGAAAACCAAACTAATAATATATAGAACACTCATCCTACCAGTGCTGACATATGGGTCAGAAACATGGACCATCTCCAAAACAGACGCAAATCTTCTGCTCGTCTTCGAAAGGAAGATACTAAGAAGAATAATGGGCGCATTCTGTGAGAATGGTATTTGGAGAAGGCGATATAATTTCGAATTGTACGAGAAGTATAAAAAAATAGTAAATGGTAGAGATGTAATATCCTTCATAAAAATAGGTAGGCTTAGATGGGCTGGACATGTGTCAAGAGCAAATGAAAATTACCCACCCAGACGAACTCTATTATCGGTCCCAGTGGGAAATAGGAGTAGAGGCAGACCACGACTGAGATGAAGGGACGGTGTGGACGAGGACGCAAGGAAAATCGGCGCGGCAAATTGGCAACGGTTGGCGATGAACAGAAACGACTGGCGAAATAGACTGGGGAAGGTCAAGGCTCAACTAGAGCTGTAGCACCGCTGATGATGATGATGATCTATTATAACCTCTTCTCCTAAGAATAATAAGACAAAAGTAAAACTTTGCAAAATAAATATTTGTTTAAGTTGTTTAAACAACCAATTGTTAAACAACCAATGGTTAAATAAACAATTCACAAATTAACTAACTAAATAATATTTAAATTAATGTGGCTTTGAACATAACGGATGTCTAGCGGATAATAGCGGAATTAATTCTGTTAATAATAATTTGATATAAAAATGGCGGAATTGTTATAATATTAATGGACTGCTGTTGGGATGACGTAGATTTTATTGACATCTGTCAGTTTCACTTTCCAAACAAAACTTGTTTAGTGTGAATAATTTGTATTTTTCGTTATTTTTTAATTTTTTTTACAGATTCCTTCAGCTTTTTGCAATATCTAAGTATTCTAATAGTTACTACAACAATTTTACAAGGTTGTGTAAATAATAAAGCATGTTGTTTTATAAAAATAGCAATATAATGCATGTATCAATAAAGTAAGGTTAGAATTTCTTTAATTTAAACTTTAAAACTATATTTCATAGAAATAGAACCCTGAATTATGATGGTATTATCGTAAAAAACATAACTTTATAGAAATTAAAAAGTCTTGAGATTGGGCATTTCAACTTTTGTTTGGAAAGTAATAACACCGAACACCGTTGTTCGGTGGTAATAATAACAATATGACAGTCGTGACGTCACACTCCGGCTGTCCATTTGGATTAAAAATGGCGGACGTCTAGCTGGAATGGACCACGGTTCGGAAACTTACTACGGTTGCCTTTTCCGACTGGGGTGGGGAAGCTTGAGTTACGTCACCAGAGTACACAAGAATACAAAACCCATTTATTCGCGATTGAAACTGAATGTAGAGGGCAGGTCGATTGCAGTGTTGATTGGTTGAAGGGTAAGAATTACGTCACGAGAGTACAGTTTCGGGCTTAATGTTTATTGGTTAGGCGGAAGAGGCAGCCGTAGTAAGTCTACGAACCGTGGGAATGGACTACTTACGTCTGACGTCACAATGGGCGGGGGTTTTAAAAACCTTTCCAAACATTTCTAATGTATGTGCATTTGTCCCATTAAAAGTTGGCAATATTGGTTTTTTTAATTGTCTGAAGAGTAAATAAGGACTTTTGGTTATGAACATTCATTTTGTACAATTGGTATTATTTGTTGTTTGTTAATATGTGAGGTAAAAATATCAAAGTATTAAGATATTTATTATGAATATTCATATTTTAAGGTTATGTTATTCTATGATTAAAACTTTAATTATTTTCTTACTGTCTTTCAAGATATTTTGTTGTTGTTTTTATCAGGGTTATTCCAAAATAAAACAATAAATAATTATTGAATTTATTTATGGAGTTGAAAAATATTTGGATTAATGTTTTATTGTTTTCTCGTTGCCAGTAATTTTATCCTGTTAAATACTAAAGATATACGTTTTCTCGTAGTTTAAGTTGTAATACAGTATACTCCCTGCATAACGAACACGGATATTACGTGGTTTCGCTTATAACGAGGTAAGCGAAAATCAATATTTAGTATCTTATATTGCTCCTAATGGCTTCACTATAGGAAGTTAATGTTTAAGAAAACTACATATTCATATGTATGCACAGTATTATTGTTGTCTGATATAACGAGATCGGCTTATAACGAGGTAATTAGTCTGCCATTTCAGTTCTCGTTATAGAGGGAGTCTACTGTATAACATTATGTGGAAGCCTTTTTATCAAATTGCCATAATGAGTGTTTAAAAAAATGTTTTTGAGTATTATATTAGTAGTTTATTTTTTAGATCTGAACATATAATGGATAGTAAACATGTGTTGAAGATATCCAGTACTACTGAATTTTTCAGTAATGACAACAAACTACTATTAACTATTTAAACTACTAGAAAACGAATATATTTAGTCTTTTAGGGGATAAAATCATTAGCACTTAAAAAAGATTAAAACATTAATTGAAATATTTTTTAACTTCGTAAATAAATTCAATGATTTTTTGAATAATTTTGAAATAACCCCGATAAAAACAACAACAAAATACCTTGAAATATAGTAAAAAATAATTAAAGTTTTAAACAAACCATAACATAACCTTAAAACATTCATAGGATATATCTTAATACTTTGATATTCTTACCTCACAAATTCACGAACAATAAATAATTCCAATCGCACAGAATGAATATTCGTAACCAAAAGTCCTTCTTCAATTTATTGTTCAAACAATTAAAAAAAACAATATTTCGAAATTATTATGGGACAAATAGAGACACATTAGACATGTTTGGAAAGGTTTCTAAAATCCTCACCCATTGTGACGTCTTAGGTACTCCATTGTAGTATGAATTAAAAATGATTACCTGCGCGAAGCGGCTGCGCGTCAGATGACTGGCGATGAGGGTTTCGGTCTTGGCTAAGGTTCATGCTCGGCCGGGCAGATTCAACGCTTACCAACAGTGACGTCAGAATTGTACTTTAACCGTCTCGCCGAAGCGGCCCTTACTGTACTATAAAGACAATGTAGGTATTGTATGGAGGTGGTAAGAATATAGTATGCAACTAGGAATCAGCCTTATGCTTTTAATTGACTTAAATTATTTCGAAATACTCTATAAATGTAAAATGACAGAAGACATAACAAACAAAAAGAAGATTTGACAGACGGAAAAAGAAGATTTGTCAGGTGCGGGAGAGAAGATTTGACAGCTGACGGTTGCGGAAAAGAAGAAGATTTGACACTAAATAATTTGTAAATTAAAGTGGATGTAAAAATGGTTTAAGTACTGGTTTTGTAGGTTCAAGTACCATGGTTTTTGTTTTGTTAAATTTAATCAGAGATTCTACATTTGTTAATAAATATCTGTAGAAATGTGCTGGAATAAAATGTAGAGAGCATGGTAGTAGCACAGAAGAGGCCTCCTGACTGATGAATAAATAAAATAATAGGGACTACCACTACTGCATGGTTCTCCAAATCATTTGACTCTGAAGATAATTCTTAATTGCTTCTGTACCAATATTGCATATTATTATATAAGCTCAAGGTCATGCTATTTTTGATTCTATTCTTTTTCTTCTCACATTTCAGATTTTTAATACATTTTTTCTTCAATATTTTCTTTATGTGATCTTATCCAACTAAGCGCTAGAGGAAGGAACAGAACAATTACAATTTTTTCCTAAATCAGTTGTTTCCTTATCATGCTACCGTTAAAATATTACAAGTTGCTATCGGATCAACACAGCTATCAGATCATACATCCTTTTTCACATTTTATTTTTATTGCCCACTAAATCTACAAGATAAACATATGTTTATAATAGTTCAGTTAAATTAGGCTGTCATATTACACTCAAGTAAAGTTATTAATAATAACTTATTATTATTATGGGATAATAAAGAAAAAGTGCTTGAAAGAAGTAAAATTCACGGTATACAATATAATGGAATATTAAATAAATTTTATTGACAAAATTGTAGATAGCTGCAATATTGCACCTTTGGTATACACTTAGATATATATCTTAAACATCTTTAAAGCGAATTTTGATTTTTGTCGATAGGATACTCTGATCAGAAGATATCAGAATTTTTACCGTCGAGTTGATACACATTGTATTTAAAAAACTGATTTCGTGCTGGTAACTGACATTTAATATATCTAAAATAGTTGTTTCTGTGGAATAGTTTATTTTACACAAAAAGTACTAACAAACATTTTTGTTCAAAATTATTTCAACTAAATTTCTTGTTTGAAACATTTTTTTACGGAGTACAGATTCCTGGTAAATCTGTATTTTCCGTTTTCCTGGGAGTAGGAATGGTAAACTTTTTTGCATCTCTTTTGGTGTCCCTAAATTGACATTCTTAGCAAAATTCGGCTTGTTCGTACGATTTTTAGAGGCTGAGTGGCATTTTCGCCCCTGAAGACTGGACTATAACCAAAAAACAAAAAGTAAAATCCAAGAAATAAAAACCAAATGTCTCGGAAGAGTTAGAGTTGCCTATCTCGCCGATTTAATATACTAGACTCAGTAATGATTCTGTTGTTTGGTGTAAATGTAGTTTTCCTGACCTATTAGACATATTTTTGGATATTGTGTGTGTCGACCTGGATACTGAAAGCATATATTTAATATATAAACAGGAAACTTCATAAATCAGATCTAGATATGCGATATAACAAAAGCCGACGACGGTCATAATTGATTTGAAGGGCATGTAGATTATTTTAATATCGTTCCTGGTCGCTGCAAATTTAATTATTTTATTTAAAGTTTATCAGAATCATGCAGGCAGCAAGAGATTGTCTGTTTCGTTTTTATTTTGTTCATGGTATGTATTAGCAATTAAGATTTGAAATAAAAATTATGGATAAGCTGTTTTATTATTAAGAAATTTGAGCAATACTATTTGAGAATTAACCAAAATTTTAAATTCCTTATTTTAAGATTTCGGTTTCCAGTTTGGAAACAATGTTCCAAAAATGCTGTTTTTTGAAAAAAATATCATAGAAAATAAGTATCGGAAGAAGACATATCCTGAATCTGGCATAAATTTAAAAGACTGACGTGGATGTAGTTCAAGTCAAGTTTTTGGAGCAGCTTTTAAACTTTAAAATGACCTTGATGATAGTCAACCTTTATAGCAAATATGGAAGACGAAGAAGTTTTTGTAAAACTAAGAGTGATTTCAAAATGAATTCATTTCGACTGTTTTTATCAATTTTTAAAATCAAAAAATCTGCATCAAAAAGCAGTTTAGCTTGTTCTCAACGCACCGTCGCATCCAGATGAAATAATCTGGGTGCGACGATCTGACCTGGACAAATAAAATCGCTGTTCTTAACGCCGAACGTGACCCTAGTAATTCTATCTATGGATCAAGAAGTATCGGAGAAAATTCAGTATCGCAGAAAACTATATCAGAGGAAATTCGTTGGATCCATTTTGCAACAGGAGGATAGCGATCTGATACAGGCAATAAAAAAAGTTTCTTTCTATCTTTCTCCCCTTCCTTTTACCCTATCAGGGTGTCGGATTTGGGCTAGCTATTTTAATTTCCATTTACCCACCTCTTCCATTCTTTTCTGTTTCCTGCCATTATTTTCAATTCCTCGAGTGATTTTTGTTTAAGTTTTCCCGCCTCTACTACTTGCTGTATCCATTTTTTTCTTGGTCTGCCTCTTTTTCTTTCTTCGATGTTTTTTTGCTTCATAAACTTTTCTTGTTATTCTATTGGTTTGCATCCTCATCAGATGCCCATACCAGCTCATTTGTCTCTTTGCTATTTTGTTCATTATCGGTTCCTGGTTGGTTGGCCATTTTTCTAATAGTCTCGTTGCTTAATCTATCCCATTTTGTCTTTCCAACTATCCTTCTTAGATGTCTCATCTCCATTGCGTTTATCCTGCTCTTATGTTTTTCCAGAATTGTCTAGTTTTCACTTGCATAGAGCACAGTCGGTATCACTATTGTGTTATATATTTTTATTCTTGTTTCTCGTGCAAGTTCTCTTTTTCCCATTATTAGGACTAACGCATAATATAATTTGTTTGATTTCTTTGCTCTATTTGTTATTTCCCAGTCTATTTTTCCGTCATTAGTTATTATACTTCCCAGGTATTCGTAAGTTGTTACCATTCCCAATTCTGAGTTTTTACATTTTATCTTTATTTGATTATCTTCTTTATCTCCTTTGCCGCTGATTATCATTATCTTACTTTTTTCCTCGTTTATCTCCATTTTTAGTTCTTCTATTTGTTCTACCCATATATCCATTAGTTTCTGCATTTTATTCTCGGAATCTGCTATTAGTACTATGTCGTCTGCATACATTAAGGACTCTATTGTTACCGGTTGTAATCTGCGGATGTAACCTATTATTGTCTGTAGTTGATTGGTCCTGACTCTAGTGTTTCTTATCAATTCGTTCATTACTATTATGAATAGCAAAGGGCTGAGACTATCTCCTTGTTTAATACCTCTCTTCCAATTAAATGCTTCCGATCTATCCCCTTCCTTTTACCTCTTTGTAAGTACTTTCTATAATTTTTATCAAAGCATTAGGTACGTTTATTTTCCTCAAGCATTTCCCTATAATATGTCTTTCTATCGTGTCAAATTCTGCTCTTAGGTCTATGAATGCTAATACTAGTTTTCCCCCCGTTTCTATGCTTCTTTCTATTAGGTTTGTAATGATATATATGTTGTCATTTGTCTGTCTTCTCGGTCTAAATGCCGTTTGTTCTTCTCCCAATACCATTTCTACTTCTTGTCTCAGTCTCTTCTCTATTATTTTCGTATATATTTTAAAGCATACCGATGACAGACATATTGCTCTATAGTTGTCGCAGTTTACATGTTCTACTTTTTTGTATATTGGCACGATGATATTGTTCTGCCAGTCTTTAGGGATTGTTTGTTTTTCCCACGCCTCGTTATATATTTTCCATAGCCAGTTTATTCCTTCTTCTCCCATGTATTTTACCATTTCCGGTTCAATTTCATCATCTCCACCTGCCTTGCCTATTTTTATATTTGATAATCCTTCTATTACTTCTTCTGTACTTATTTGCTCTGGCTCTGTGTTTTCTTCGCCTTCATTGATTATATCGTCTTCCTTTATCACTTCGGTATCAAATTTTTTCTCATAATATTCTTTCCACACCCTAGCTACTTGTTCTGGGCTTATTTGTATTTGGTTTGAAGTATCTCTTACTGCGTTTATTTCCTTTCGTTTTCCTTGCCTTATGTGTCGTATTGTCGTCCAAAAGTTATTATTATTTGTTATATATTCTTCCTGAAGTTCTTCTACAAATTCTTTCCATGTTTTTGCATTTGCTTGTGTGACTGTCTTTTTTACCAATCGTCTCTGCCTATAGTATTTTTCTTTATCTTCTTCTAGTCCCGTTTCGATGTATTTTTTCCATGCTATTTTCTTCTTTTTTATTTCTATCTTCACTTCTTTATTCCACCATCTTGTCCTTTTCAACTGTTTATTATATTTTTTGATTCCACACACTTCAGTTTCTGTTGTCTTTAATACTTCACTGTATGTATTCCATCTTTCTTCCATTGTCCATGTTTCTTTTTGGCACTCTATTTGTCTCAGTCTTTTGTTAGTTTCCTCCGTGTAAAATTCTCGCACACTTTCTATCTTTAGTTTGTTTCCATTTACTTTCTTGTACTCTTTTCTTTCCACTTCCTCCATTTTTTTATCCTCCAGTTTTGCAGTGACCATCCTGTGTTGTGTAGACAGTTCCGGTTCCTTTTCCGTTAAGATGTTTTTTATATTTTGTTCTAGGTTTCTCGTATAGACTATATAGTCGATTAAGCTTCTTGCATTTCTCTCTTCAGCCACAAATGTATATTTGTCGTTAATGGTTTGTTCACTAAATGTGTTTCCTATTATCAAGTCATTGGTTTGGCAGAATTCCAGCATTTTAATTCCATTTCTGTTTAATGTTTCTTCCCCATATTGTCCAATGCATCCTAATCCCCTGTTAATGTCCTTACCTACTCTTGAATTCCAATCGCCTAAGATTATTATTTTTTCTCTTGTCTCTCTTAATTTGTCTAATGCTTTTTGGAGTTCGTTGTAGAATTCTATCATTATCTCTTCTTCATTACCTTCTGTTGGTCCATATATTTGTATTATTCCTATCTTGTCTTTTAGTTCTATTTGGGCTGTGATTATTCTAGATGTTACTGCTTCGTAGTTTGTTATTCTTGATTCTATTCTTTTATTCACTATTATACCGACTCCTTCTTTTGCTCTGTGACCCTGTGGTACTCCGGAATAATATAGACTATATTTCTCATTGATATTGATGTGTCCTTTCCCTATCTTTTTTGTCTCGCTTATTCCCATTATTTGTACCTTCAATTTTTCCATTTCTTCCGTAGCTTCTATTTCCTTGTCGGTCAGAGATGTCACATTCCATGTCGCTATTCCTATATGATTTGTCTTATTAAGATGTATTTCCTTATTACTATATTCTTCTTCTCCATTATTGGTGTTAACGTTGATTTCATGCTCCCTGTTTTTTGTATTAACATTATATCCGTTATTTATTTTATTACCGTTTTTATTTTTAATGCTAATATTTATTTTTTCCTACCTTCATTACTAATGCTATGCCCATTATTGATATTCCCCCCAACTTTAATATTATCAATACTATTAGTATGCCTAATACCCATATTCCTATCACAAGTCATATTTCTAATGGGATACTTATCATTTACATTTCTAATTCTATTCCTATTACTACTTAAAACTAAACATTTATCATCATTGTCCGGTTTATTTTGTAATTCTTCTTTCTCTGTTCGTTGCTTGACCTCTCCTTGGTTCTTTTTATGTTGCTCTGGTAGTTTTTTGAACTCGCTATTTCCACTACTTTTTCTTCTTTATAGCACCATCTCCATTCCTTGCCGTCTACTGTGATTTTATTGTATCCTATTTTGACCATTTTTCCATTTTCCCTCATTTCTCTTGCTTTATCTCTTAAAGCTTTCATTTTCTCTCTCTCTCCTTTTGTGAGATCCTCTGTAATCCATATTTTTTCGATCTTCACATTCTTAAGTTTGTATTTGTTTCTTAAGATTGTTGTTTTTTCTTCTTCGCTTTCTAGTTATGATCGAAAAATAAAAAAAAGTTATGATCGAAAATGTAATGTATACAGTAGCTTCAGCATGGAATGAAGTTTTTCTTGAAACACTTAAAAAATCCTGTCGCAAACTTTGGCCGAACATCATGAACATTAGTGAAACCGAGGACAACGAAAATTTGGGGACGAGTTCCAATAATTTTTGGAAACAGTTTACACGTTCATGATCCTTATTAAACTCTAGCCTCATTAGCTCCAATTGTTCTCGTTAGAATATTAAATATTTTAATTGATCAGTTAAAACAGTTCGGTAATCTTTTCTATGTTAGATTTTTGCTAAAGAAAGTCAAATTAACAAATTTAAAAAATATGTAAAAATGAATCTGATTTTACCACTGGGTAAAATAAATTTGAGATGCTTAAGTATACACAAATCTCTTGACATATTTAATCAAGATGATGTATAATATCGTAAAACAAAAACGGTTTCTTGTAGCTTCGCCTAATAATAAATTTACCCCGACTTTCACAAGCTAAGCGATTACAAAGATCTTTTCTTTGCCAAGACCACATTGTTTCGTGCCAACACTCTCATACTAAATTGAAATGTTTACCAGATTTTAAATCTGTCAAAAGTATAATACAAAAACTGGTTTATTAAGATCTACGATAAGATATTTAATGTAAACTGTACCAGAAAATTAAAAGAAGTAAAAAAAAGTACATTATTTTCAAATATATTTATTATAAACTAATTAAGAGCAAATCAACGAACGGAATGTTATTTATATGAACTATCTCCTCAAAACATTCATATAATTATTAACCAGAAATGAAGTAAGATAACACTGAATACCTGTATAACACACAATAATACTGAGAGTAATATTCTCTTTGAATTTATCCCAATGCGACGTTGTTGGTGGAAAAGATACACGAAACAGAGGAAGATACAATAACTTGCACTCTTTATCCAAATAGAGGAGGCCTAATGTTCTGCAGGGGACTTAAAACGAACTGACGATGATGATGATAATGCTCTATTTATTCCAAGTTAAATATTATGTTTACGAGGGTGGATTGATATAAAACTAGCCTTTGATAGAAAAAACAAGTTTTTTGGAATTAAATCGATTTATTCCTCAACATAGTCCCCTTTTAGCTCGATACACATTTTTTATCCCATCCGAATAGGACTTTTGCTCGAGCTCTTCAAAATAGGCCGAAGTTTCAGCGACGACTTCATCATTTGTTGCTAAACGGCGTCCTCCGAGCCATTTTTTTAGGTTTGGAAACAGAAAAAAATCGCTGGCGGTAAGATCTGGGGAATACGGTGGGTGTTCAACCAATTTATAGCCCAATTCGTGTAATTTTGCCATGACGACAGCCGATCGGTGAACCGGTGCATTGTCTTGGTGAAAGAGCACTTTTTTGCGTTCCAAACCGGGGCGTTTTCGACGCAATTCGGCATCGAATCGATCAAATAATGCTGCGTAGTACTCACCATTGATTGTTTTTCCTTTTTCCAAGTAGTCGATGTGGATGATGCCCCTCGCATCCCAGAAAACAGTCGCCATCACTTTGCCGGCCGAATGTGCACTCTTTGCCTTCTTCGGAGCCCTTCGCCACTAGTCTTTGCGCCACCATTTTGATTGTTCTTTGTCTTTCTCTGTGTGTAATAATGCACCCAGGATTCATCAACGGTGATAAATCGGCGAAAAAAATCCTTCGAATCGCGCCGTATCATCGCCAAAAGCGTCTCCGAAGTGGTCACACGTTTTTGCATTTGATCGATTGTCAGTAAACGCGGCACCCATCGTGCGGATAGCTTTTTCATATCCAAATGATGGTGAATGATGTTGTGTACGCGTTCGTAGGAAATCTTTAGGACCTCTATTAACTCGCGGAGCTTAATTAGACGATCTGCCATAATCATGTCATGAACTTTGTTAATCATTTCCGGTGTGGTGACCTCATTTGGCCTCCCGGGACGCTCATCATCAAAAACACTCGTACGACCACGAACAAATTCAGTTTTCTAAAATTTTACTGTTGCTAACGAAGGTGCAACCTCACCATAAACTTCGTTCAGATTGGCTTTGATTTGCAGATTCGTTTTACCTTTTTTGTGGAGGAACTTAATCACCGAACGATATTCGACTTTTTCCATTTCTCCGAAAACACAAAATTTGCGGCTGTAAAAACCAAACTAATTGTTTTTAAAACTTTTAAAAATTTTGACAGACGTCATGTCATGAATGGCAAATGTCAACACCGAAACCAATTCGGTATAAAGTAGCGCCATCTATCAAACGCTAGTTTAATCTATCCTTGTAGTTCTTAATGTTTATTATGCAATTTGCAATTTATTTAAATTTGTGCAATGGATTGTTTATTTTATTATCTTTTATTTTGTGATAATGACGTTTTATGTATTTTTAGTAAATTGAAACTGTTATTGTTATTTTCTGACTTTTTGTAAGGTTTGTCCATAAAATATTACAATTGTCAGTGATCTACTTCTTCTTAACGTGCCCCATCCCTAAGGACATTGGCGATCATCATGGCCCATTTGACTTTATCTACAGCCGTTCTGAAAAGTTCTATTGACGTTTTCCCACTCCATTGTCTCAGATTCTTCAGCCAGGACGTGCGTCTTCTCCCCGGTCCTCTTTTGCCTTCCACCTTTCCTTGTATGACCAGCCGCGCATCAATTCGTATTGCTCGTTTCTTAGTATGTGACCAAAGTAGCTCATTTTTCTTTTCTTTATAGTGTTGAGTATTTCTTTATCTTTTTCATTCTTCGTAGCGTTTCCGCATTTGTTATGTGTTGTGTCAAAGATATTTTCCACATTCTTCGATAACACCACATTTCAAAGTTAATGAGTTTTTTCTCTGTCGTCTCTGTAATTGTCCAGGCCTCAACCCCATACAACAGAGCGGAGAACACGTAGCATCTCAATATTCAATGATAATAAAGCATATTTCTGTTCTATTCTATTCCTCATTGAATTTTTTTCAGGGATTTTCTGTAGCTCATGTTTTGGTACTATTTTGATTCATAACCGTTACTAGAACTAGTTTGTGTTTAAAGTTCGCATATCTAAAATTTGCATTGGGTGAATTTTTCTCTTTCGCGATTATATATAGTGATGGGAAAGAAGAATAGGTACGTTTAATACTATTACAATTTTTTTAACTGATATAGATGTCGCACCGCGGACTTTTCGACCATCCTTGTACTCTTAATTGTACCAACATCCTAATTAAAGTTTTTTTGACGGATGTACTATTACTAGTTGGCATTTTTCGATGGTCTTTCGAGCGTGTTAACTAATCAACGGATATAAAAGAGATCTTTATAGCTATTTTATTCCGATCTTGACTAGATGAATAAAGCAGTTCTTTAATAAAATTTCAACACTGACTTCTGCTAGTATCATTATCTCATAAACCGGCAAGTCGAGTTTTTTTCTGTTAAATGTTTGTTACGCAATGGCAAGTTCTTTGTATCAAAAGTTGAATGTCTGCAAATTGGAAGAAGCTTAGTGTTATACGAGGGTTGTTAATATATATATATATATATATATATATATATATATATATATATATATATATATATATATATATATATATATATATAATCGTAAGACACCTATTTAGATTTATTTTGTAACATACTAGAACACTGGCAAAAAATTGTTGTTCATTCACACATCATTCAACAAAGTTTAAATACTTTTATTTTTGAGTTTCATATTATTTGTTTATATTACCTTGGATACGGGTGCCATAAAAACGCTTGTTATATCCTAGGGCGTAGTAAAGTGTATAAGAAAAAAAGCGAATGTTATGAATCGTAGTTTTTTTTATTTTAAACAATTTTCAAAGGAGTAAATATTATAGAGCTAACAGTTTTTAACCTCAACAATCTTTATAAATATTGAAAGTACAACTTTCGAACTTTCCTGAAAAGTTAGAGATACATAGATCGATAGATACGTTTATTGACAATTTTTACATAGTAAACACTAGATGTCATGTCACAATATAAATAAGTCACTTATGTATACATATTCAGTGAAAAATAGAAATATAAAAATATAAAAAAAAACAATTCAGTTAGGCGTAAAATAGTTTTCATAAAAACGATTACATTAGGAGCTCAAACAAAACAAATTCCTGTATACTATAGAAACAGTGTTCCAGCAAGCAGTGTTTTGCTAATTTTACTGATTTATGTTTCTTGTATTGTACTGATGTCGATCAGCATGGCTTTGCAAGGGTTTGCAGCTGGCGCGATGTTCTGAGTCAATGATTCGGATTGCTGGTTTTTTTATTTGAAAAGTGAATATTTTATATGCATAGGATGAGTTTCCCCAAAGAATTATGCAATCTGTCAGCATATAATGAACCATACCAAAATAAAATGAGCTAAGAATATCTCGACTCACAGAAGTAGTTAATCTGCGCATGGCAAAAATCTGTGAGACGAGCTTCTTACACAATCCTTCAATATGGTGCCATAACTGGATACCAATAATTCACGTACAGCTTGTATTTTATATAACGTATTTTTTCTAGCCACATAACTTTTCATTTGTGCCCAAATGAGTTCAATTGGATTTATTTCGCAGTGGTAGGGTGGAAGTCTAAGGACTGTAATGTTTCGCCTTTCCGCCATTTTGTCAACTACGTATTCCTTGAACTTAGATTTGTGTTGCCGGGCAATTTTTAGAAGTTCTGCTTTTACCATTCCATCTTCGTAAGGCAGATACTTATTCCGCAGCCAGTCAAGAATATCCTGTTTCTTCCACGCAGTCGTTGGAAGTCTTTCTACTAGTCGTGAATGATAAGGTGCATTATCTAATACTATAATTGAATTTGGTGGTATGTGTTCAATCATTTGCTCAAAATACTCTTCGAAAACATCAGCTGTCATCTCCTCGTGATAGTCTTTTGTGCTTTTGGACTGAAATTCCAACAAACCATGCTTAACAAATCCTTTTTCACTGCCAATGTGGGAAATTATTAATCTACTGCCTTTACCAGAAGGTGGGGAGATACCAGTAGACCAACCTTCCATAAAGGCTTGCCTTAATATATTTTTATCTGACCAAATTTTTTTTAGAGTATGACCTGAGTTTACCCACGTTTCATCCTGGTAGAAGATGGGCCTTCCTTCTGCCCGGAATTTTCGTATGGATCTTAGATAATTTCTACTCCAACATATTATCTCCTCCCGGTCAATCAAAAGTGATTTTCGGTCTGATTTCTCCCACTGGAAATTTAATTCTTTTAAAACTTGCCACAATTTAGTTCGTCCGATATGAGGCAAATCCGGGTCGTCTCTAACTTCTTGTAAAATTTTGTTTAGGTTTGGTATTTCTTTTTTGAAAAAAAATCCATGAATTTTCCTTCGAATACCATTTTTGGCAAATTCATCAATTTCAATAGGTTTTTTCCCTCTCTTTAAGTGTTCGTTTGTGTTTGGGTTAGCTATACCGTGTTTTTTTCTTTCTGATAGGAACCTATATATAGTTGACTCTCCTACGCCAGTCATGTTGGCACAACTTTCGACTATGTTGCGAACAGTGTTTGTGGGATTCTGAGAAACCAGAGCATCGTGAACATTCACGACAATAGTCTTCTCTCTTGGTGAATAGACAGACTTACTGACTGTACGCAACAGTACCGGTGTAAAACTTGATGATGAAGCCATCACAAACAATCCAACAAAACGAGCACGAGCGAAAAGTACGTATATGTTCGTAGGTATATGGAATAAAAAATCACTCACGCACTGCATATAATTCGCAAAAGAAATATTCCAGACACTAATTACTGCCGTAGACGCGGACACACCGACGAGCCGTAAATTACATGCGATCAAAAACGTACTAAACAAAAAAATTGTTTTCGTTCGTAATAACTTCACCCTTTTAAGTTAAGTTTCGAATATAAACTGAACAAACGAGGCACGTGGCCAAAGCATACCCATTGTATTATTAAAAATCTGGGGAATTCCATCCTAATTATCTTGCAACGAATAGTACCTTCGGATATGAATTCCAGGTTTTCTAGTAAAGTGATTAAACGCGAAGATTAGTATTGAAATATCCAAAGAGATAAGGTATTCTTATTTACAAAATTGTTAATGGTTAAATTCTTATTTTTATTAATATAATATAATTACATAACATTAGCCGTGAAAGTTTTAATTGGTTTTTTGCTAAATATATTAGTATTAAAATATTATTAATATTATATATATATAACAGTATTAAAAAATATTATATTATTATTTAATGAATAAACACCTCAGGAACGCCTATGGTTTACGACCGTTTTATGAGTTTGAGGCACATTTCGTGCTCTCAACAATTTATAAACGGAGAATAGTGTATTCATTTGCATTTTCTAATTTAAGGTATTTTGCAGTACCTTACCTAGTTTACCTAACAGGTTGGACAGTGCATCGACTGTTTCGGTATGTAAGAAAAAATCTTCGTTCCTTTATTCCTTTTGGTCTTAATAATACTTATTTCCTACCAGTTTCAAGGTACCTATTGTATCTTCCTCCACAATAGTGAAACATTTTGACGTACAAGTTTTATTTACTGGAGAAAGCTGTACTTCGGACATGTAATGAGAGGTATCAAATATGGATTGCTAAAAAATATTATGCAAGGAAAAATAGCAAGCAAACGTAGTCCAGTAAGAAAAAAGACTTCTGAAAGGACAAGGTAAATGAAGAAGAATGCATATAAGTTATTATTTATGTCTTTTATGTAGTTTGAGTTTATCTTTTTTATGTCTTTTGGTTGGTGTTTTATTGGAAGTCCCCCCCTAGAAAAATGTCTAGATCCGTCACTAGAAGAGTGAGACGTGGACCCGAAATAAAGAACGACTATTATCTGGTATTAATTGCATTTCTGCAATTTGTCAGTAAGAAGTCAATGCATTCCATGTGATTTCTTTATCTAATATACCTAGATATTTCACTTCTTTCTTGTATGATAGTGTTATGTTATCTAATTCGATATGTTGACTTATCGGTGTGTTGTGCCTGGTAAAAATATTAATGCTGAATTTATCAGGAGCAATATTTAAACCTATGTTCTGCATGGCCCTAACCAACGGAGTAAAGTCGTCTGCGTATTGGATTAGTTCTATTTCTCTTGTAACTGAATGTAACGAAGCAGTAATTAAATCGAATAATAGCGGGGATAATAACGTCGATCGTGTAGTTGTTGTTTTCACAGTACTAAAAACTTCTGGAGTGAACCTCGTATATTCGAAGGTTATAATAAACATATGTAAATTTGTCCTCAAAGAAATAAATTATCGTAAATCTACATTTCAATTGAAATACTCATTACCTATTACCATATTATAGTAACTCTTTATAACACAAAAAATCATCAATGCTGGTAATTCGTTCTTTTAATCGAAGTTAATGTGATCACTGATAATAAATTACACAAGATTCTATTTTTAGCCGTTACTGTCAATACCTTTAACCCAAAAATGGAAATGCGAGCGACAACAAAACCGATCGACGGTTTCACTTTTATTTGCATTTTTTGTGGGAGTTTTTACGAGGGGTTAACAGACATGTTTCGCAGATGACAAAATACGCGGGACTGGTGATATGATATCGAATATGACATGACACATAAGATTATCGATGAATGTAAGACGTGACACGTCTTATATTTACTGATAGTCTAGGAGCCAGTGGGGGTTGAGTATGCACTTTTATTGTATTGTATCTCCTAAACTATTAGAGATATTTAAGGTACTAGTTAGATTAGAAAGCTAAAAAAATGTATATTTCAAAAAATAAATAAATAATTTTAGCTCCTTTATTAGATACGAACTGTTGGAATTGAACATGATTTTTAAATATTATTATTATTATTATCTTTGAATTAAACAAAAAAAAATTTTTTTCCATGTACTAAAAAGAGTAGTAGAGGGTTTGTTAAAGGATGTTTCAGTCAAGTCTCAAAAAAGGTGTCCGATGGCGGACACTAATTCTCAAGATACGTACATTGTAGGGGATGTAAGTTAAATCTCATTAGAATTTCAGAGTAATACAAAAACAAATCACTTAAACTAAACTGTATTGAAGAAATAAAAAAGGCACATGTAAAATATTTCGTAAGCGATAAATTTAAAACTAGCGTCCCTATTGTAACGATGTTGTGATGAGACTGTTTTCTGTCCGCAACTACCTGTAGCCCCTCTCTCGGGGTGTAAGATAAAGGTCGGGTAAAATTTAACTAAAAGTATATTATACGGGGTTGCTCGAAAGTTTTAACATTTAAGCCGCCTCCCTTGAACACCTGCAGGGGTTCAACAAGTAATCGAGGTTGAGTTAAAAGTTTGTTTCACCGTTTGTTTCACTGAAGCTTAAGTCACTGACCTGTGGGTAGAACGCACACCTTTGTCATTGGTCGCTTGAAACAACCTCTATTATTTTTAATTGTCACTGCACGAACTATTCCGTCACTACCCGCATGTAATTGAGTCACTCTACCCAGGCACCATCTTAAGGGTTCAGTCCCATCTTCCTTCACCCTCACTAGACTTCCAATTCTAAGAAGACTGTTAAAATGTTTTTTCCACTTAACTCGCTGCTGGAGGGATGAAATGTATTCCTTGGACCACCTAGTCCAATAACCTTGGATCATTTTTTGAAGCCTTTGGAATCTGCTAAGGCTGTTTTCCTTGACATCTAAGAAATTCCGTTCAGGTATTGCGGTCAATGTGGATCCAATTAAAAAGTGTGCAGGAGTAAGAGGAAGTAAATCGGAAGGGTCGTTAGACATTGGTGAGAGTGGTCGTGAGTTTAGGCAAGCTTCAATTTGACATAAAACAGTGGAAAATTCTTCATATGAAAGAATTGTATTGCCAATGACACGCTTTAGGTGAAATTTGACAGATTTTACTCCCTCCTCCCAAACTTCCCCAAAGTGAGGTGATCGTGGCGCAATAAACTGCCAATTGATACTTTCGGTAGTTAAATTGTCCCTAATAGTTGAACTAGAGGTATCAAAAAATTTGACAAGCTCATTTTTTGCGCCAACGAAGGTACTACCATTGTCCGAACGGATGGAAGTGCATTTTCCGCGTCGAGAAATAAAGCGTTTTAGCGTTGATAGCAAACTTTCCGTGGTCAAGCTGCTCACGACTTCTAAATGTATGGCCTTAGTTGCTAAACAGATAAATAGAGCTATGTAACCCTTGATAGTTTTATAATTTCGGGTGTGTCGATCTCTTAGCAAAAAAGGTCCTGCATAGTCAAGTCCATAGTTGTAGAATGGCCTAGAGGGAACAAGACGTGACGAGGGTAAATTACCCATAAGATAGGTTTCTAATTTAGGAGCCACCCTACAACAGATAATACAATCGCGAACGATTTTGCGAACCACTTGACGTCCATTAACGGGCCAAAATTTTTCACGAATGGAAGCTAATAGTAGTTGAGGACCGCAATGATTTAAGGTAAGATGCTCATTTCGTACAAGAATAGTAGTAAAGTGGTGTTTAGAATCAAGGACAATATTGAACATGATTTTTAAATATTATTATTATTATCTTTGAATTAAATAAAAAATATTTTTTTTCCATGTACTAAAAAGAGTGCGCTAGAGGGTTTGTTAAAGGATGTTTCAGTCAAGTCTCAAAAAAGGTGTCCGATGGCGGACACTAATTATCAGGATACGTACATCTTAAACAACAAATTTCAATGGGATTACTTAAAAAAGGGCCCTTACAAGACAATAAACCACTTTTTAGAAAAAAAAATCGAAAAATTAATTTTGACATGCAAAATTGGTAAAAAATCGATTTTTTTCAACTTTACCTTGAAATGTCCGCCATTTTGTTTTTGATTTTAATTTTCAATTAAAAGTGGTTGATCGTTTTGAAGGGACGCTTTCTTTAAGTAAGCTGCCTTCATTCTTTTATAAGAAACGTCTTGCCGAGTCTCTTCCAACGTCTTTTTCTAAATTTAATTAAAGCTAATAGTTACCGAGATATTTTATTTGTTTATAACCCAAAAAATTGTTTATAATTTTAAAACATTCCTGAGGCCGCCCAAATTCCATAAAGTGCGTTAGATAGAATTGTTTCTGATTTTTTTCAAACAATGTGCTTACATCAAGACGTAGATCAGTGTTGACACATATTATCAATGTTTTCATCATAAGAGCAGAGCTCCCATCGATGTGGAAAGTTGATAAAATTGGACCGTTACCGAATAACCCAACAGGATTTAATGAAATAGGACCAATTAGTATACTACCTACTGTTTCAAAGATCCTAGAGAAAATTATAAATCGGCGCATACAGATTCACTTAGATAAACATAACATTCTGCCAGAAAATCAGTTTGCTTTCAAAAAGGATCACAGCTGTGCTAGTGCCCTTTTAGAAACAACTGATGACATATTTGGTGCCTGCGATGATGGATTAATTACAGTGTTGATTCTTTTGGATTATTCCAAAGCTTTTGATAAGCTTAACCATTCTCTATTGATTTCAATGTATTGATTTGTGTAATGTTTAAGAATATGTTCTAAAGCAGTACGCAACTATTTCTTAAATAAAAAAAACTGCTCCCAAAATAATGATTTTAATGGAAAATTGTAAAAATTAACATTGTAAATTTTTTCTGATTTCTTTATAAAAATTACAATAAAGTCGTGATTTTTATTATTCTGTATTACATTATTCTTTATTTTGAATTACACTCCTCATTCGACTTGACATTGGTCAAATTCTAGATGTTGTCTTGAGGAAAAGCTTCCCATTCTTCCTTGAGCGCTAATCGAAGCTGCTCACGATTTATTAGAGCAGGTATTTTGTTTCTTATTCTTCGTTTAAGTTGGTCCCAAACATGCTTAATCAGGTTCAAATTTGGGCTTTGAGCCGACCAATTCATTTTTGGCACACCGCCGGTTTCCAGGTATTGCGTTACCATTCTGGCTACGTGTGGCCACGCGTTGTCTTGCATGAAAATAAAGTTTTCGCCCACAAATCCAGCAAAAGACATTGCATGCTCATCTAGAAAGGTAATGTATCGCCTTCGAATGAAATGCCTGCCAAAACATTACAGGGCCTCCTCCAAAAGCAACACGTGCTCGTCGAGCACAAGCAGCATATCGTTCCCCACGTCTTCTGTACGTTTTGATGCGACCGTCTGATCAATAAAGAACCATCCTGGACTCATCACTAAACAAATATTCTATCTAACAACTTTTTCCAATATTCTATCGTCCAATGTTCGTGGTTTCTAGTAAACTCAAGTCGGCGCTGTCGATGTGCTGCTGTTAACAAAGGTCCTGTTGCTGGGCAGCGAGCCCTTAAACAAGATTCCCTCAAGCTTCTTCTCACTTTAGAAGTGCTTAAGGTCCACCCGTGAGCATTTTGAAAACGGTTTTGTATTGCTCTAACCGTAAAAAAACGATTTTGCAAAGAAGTGCGTTATAAACAATGGTCTTCTCTGGCCGTCTTGATTCTTCTCGCGCCTGATCCTGGTCGTCGTTCATGAAATCCAGTCTCTACGAATCGTTGGTATGTTTTTTGGGTCATACAACGACTGACTTCATGCTGTCTGGCCACTTCTCTTTGACTCATTCCATTATCAATCAAAGTAACAATTTGAACAGATCTAGCAAATCTTTCAGTCATAGTTTTAAATTTAAAAATTGCACAAGTTCACTCTTTGAACAACTGTACACTACTGAAAGATTTTTGAAAAACAGAACAGACATATTCCAAGGAAAACAACGTACAAACAACACGTGCATTCTCCGACGTCGTATATCAATTTTGCGAACTGATTACCCTTAAAAATGATCTGTTGGCACCCATTGGCGGTGCTTAAAAGGGTTTCTGCATTCTGAGAGTTCATTTACAATAGAATAAATTGCATAAACTTAAAATTATTGAAAAATTCTTATAGAATTCTAGGTGGTCTCTTTTTAATGACGCGCAGTGTATATTGGTATGTCTAAGCAGGCATCTAATATGCTATCTAGTTATCTAGATATAATATATAATAATAGAAGTCAAGCTAATCATTACAATGATAAGGTATCGGACTATCTTAAAACAAACAAAGTTGTGCCACAGGGCTCTATATTGGTTCCCAAATTATTTAGTATTTATACTTCAAACTTTCCTGCTAATTTCTCTCCTGTAATCAGCACTATTTTGCTAGGGTTATAAGTGTTAACAATTGAAAAATAACTTCGATTAACTAGACTGATAACAGTTAAGCTTGCTGTTTACCAATTTAAATTGTTTTATTAATTGCTAGTCTATTTACTTATAATACTTTAGCATTAAATATTTAAATAATCTATATATCGCTATCTATTAATGATCGTTATTATACCTCACTCATATTATATATATAACAATTATTCATCCTTTCGTCGTTCTATACATGACACAGACACACTGATTACGGGCGGAAATAGCTGTCTAAATAAAGTGATGAAATCATTAGCGAATACGTAATAGTCCAATCCCATCAACACGCAATACTATAAAAAAATTATCGTAGGAGTGTATTATACATGCAACCTATCCCATTGCATGATGACGATTAGCTGCAAAAATTAATTTGTACCGGAAATATCAGATAAAAACAGGTACTTAAAATAGTTGAAGAGTTCCGAATAAATTTAAGAAATCAAGAAAAATAAAAAATGCACAACAGTGTAATTATTTATTAAAGGACAAATAATAGAAAAATAACAAAGACACAAAATTGGTCGATTGTTGTAACTACGACGATCGGTTTCCGGCTTTACAAATACAGCCAATCTTCAGGTCCAAGAGTTAACTTGTTACTTAACTAAGTTACTTAATCAATGCAAAAAGACGAAAAAGTGGAATGTTACAATTGTTGTTTGTTGGTAAAAATATAAATTATACCAATACTAATGCCTAAAACGCATTAATACGTCGTTGATATTAGAAAAAATGCTCTGAGAAGAACCATACAAATGGTTGCGACAATGTTTTCCGTGTATCTTTTCTCGCGACCATTTCTTCGAAAACCCTGCTCTAAGTAACCAACTATTTGTTCTGTTATTTACATTCTTTCTGTTTCTTTTATTGGTGTTATAAAATTAGGAGAAACAAGCTTCTTATGAGGGAAAGAGTATTTCCTTCTCCTCTAACCTTTCTCCTTCGTAAGGATTAGTGGCGTAATGTAATTTGTTTGACTATTTCTGTCCAATTATCTCTCTCTTATGCGTGTTGTTTTGTTTGTTTTGTTTCAACCTATCATTCACTCCATGCCTTCTCTTGTTCTAGTTATATGTCCAAAATATCTCAGTATATTTTGGTTGATACAGTTGATAGTTGTGATGAGTTCAGTTTTTATGTTAAGTTCTGTGCGATGGTCGGTCCATGGTATGCGCAACATTCTACGGTAGACCCACATTTCAAATGCCATTATACGCTTTGAATCGGCTTTTTTTATTGTCCAAGTTTCTGAAGCATAGGTGACGATAGGAAATATCAATGCTCGAACAAGGCGTACTTTTGTGTTTTTTGGAATGTCAGTGTTCTTCCAAATTTTTGTGAATTCAACTGTTGCCGATCTGGCCATTGTGATGTGTCGACGGATCTCGTCTTCGCATCCTAAACCGTTAGTAGTAATGGAGCCTTAAGTAATTAAATTGTCTGACCACTTCGTAATCTGCCATGTTTCTTATCTCTGCTTGGTTGTTTCTGATTCTATCGATGATCATCGCTTTGGTTTTCTGCATATTTATTTTCAAACCATATTCCGTACTTGCTGTGCCTAGCCTATTTATAATTTGTTCCAGTTCTTGTGGTGATGACGCCAATATAACAGTCTCATCAGCATAACGTAGGTTTTTGATTTTTCTTTCTCTTATCGTTGCTCCAGCTTGCCATTCCTCAAAAACTTGACGCATAATATGTTCACTATATATTTTGAATAGAATATTATGCATCCTTGTCGAAGTCCAGATTTTAATTTGAAGTTTTTGCTAGCCGGATTGCAGAGCGCAGAATTTTCTTGCTTAGTGGTTATTTCATAACGCTCTCTGGGAAGATAATCAGGTGATTTCCCGTTGCCTGCCTGATCGCAGTCTCACAGCCGGTTGAACTTAGATGTAGTTGTCGCCTGTAAGTAATTTACACTAGGCCTGTATGGATCATACAGCCACAGTGCAATAAAGACATAGCTGCTGCCCTATGTCATGCCCTCAGTTGATCCGCGGGTACTTATTTGGTTGGACCTTATTCGCACCTGTCCTGCATATCTACAGGGGTGTCGGGGTTGAGGACTTCCCCGGCCAGTCCGTCTTTCGTGAAGTACTGAAAAGCCCCTACTCAGTTCAGAGCTCTTCCCCCACGCAAGCTAGAACCAGCACGGAAAAGAGTAAGAGTAGAGTATTTACAAGTTTATTATTCTTCACAGCTTTAAAATATGCTAGAAGAAAGTAGAAATCAGTGGAGTGAAGGCCAGTGAGAAAGTTGGTAAGAGAAGAATTTTGAAATATGAATTGCCATTGTTTATTCTGACATAATTGTCAGTGACATATTATGTTGTCACTATTATGATATTTTATCAAATTCATTAAACTTTTTTTTTTATTTTTTTTTTATATTTTTAATGTTTGTTCTTGAAAAATCATGACCGAAGAATCTCAAAAATTCCATCTGGATGCCCCTGGTACGAAACACACAGTTTTAGATGATGAGAAACTGCAAACAGTAGTAGAGTTAGAAGACCGAATTAAGAGTATGCATATTTCTTTTTTATATTCTTAACACTGGTTAAAACTCAATAAGAGATTCTTATCTTAAAATATGACAGTTTTTTTAGTATATTAAATTCAATGACTTACACCGTACTGCCACCTCACAGTTACCCAAAAGCCTAATTCCATAATATATCACATTTATAATAAAATTTATTCCTTAGACGAAACTTATTTGGATGAAAAATCGTTAGATAGCAAAGAAATAAGTGCAGATGCCAAAACTAGTGACCCTCCGGAAGGATTTGATCCACTCAAATCCATATCTTTTTCGTTTTTGGAAGCTCCTGCTTACGAGTTCCCCAGAAGAGTTTTGCTGTCGGTGGACAGAGATGATGATATTTCTGGATTGTTTGACAATTTAGATGACGATAAAGATGCAGATCAAAGTGCGGAAGAGAGTTTGACTGATGAGGAGTACAAATATGAGGGTAAAAATGTTTGCATTATCATTCCCACAGTATTCGATTTAATTTGTTTTCTTCCTCTTTTTTTTTGTTCGTGAAACTTTTTACATTTTAGTTTTTTATTGTGGGATAGTTTGAACATGCTTTAATTCTGCTGCAGTTACTTATTCGATCATGTTACAGTATTTTATGACATTGAGACTTTTCTCAGTACGAGAGATTACAAAATTTATCTATCAAATAGTTTAGTAGTATCTTCCATTTACAACTTCCCTTCATCTCATGTACATGCTCAACCTGGTTTTTTGATACATTTGTTTTGATTTCGTGAGTCGACTTAAATTTATTTGATTTTAGAACAGAAACGACCTCGTCAATCTATTGTATCTTATACATTAAAATATGATTTTGATAGGAGATATGACGATTCTCTAGATGAGCATAGATTTAAGGAAGCATTAACTTATGAAATGAAGGTAACATTTTTGATAGTTATTTTGGATATTTGGAAACCACAAAAAGCACATATATGTATATATATGTATATATATGTATATATATATATATATATATATATATATTGTTTATATATATATATATATATATATATATATATATATATATATATATATTGTTATGATTGTTTATTTTGACTTTAATCTTTAATCTTAGTTTATTGAGCCATTAAAAAAAATATAACTTATTTGTTATAAAAAGTAAAATAAACTCCTTATATTACCTGTGTTCGATGGATTCAAAGATTTTCTAGTTGTCTTTTATCGGGATAGAGAAGAAAGGATAAGAATAAAAAAATATTATATTACAAAAATTTACGTTTCTTTATTTTATATGAACGAATAAAACAATTATCAAATTCTGTCGTTGTTTTATCAATCAGCATACAAGAAAATAAATCAAATTTTTATAATAATAAGATTTTAAATCTACATACATTTATATTAAGTGAAAACCAATTTTACTTAAATTTTTCTTTACTTGAAACAAGAAACAACAAAACTTTAAAAACTTTTGATTAGCCTAACAAGACCTCAGTTTTTAAATTTGAATGCTAATGACCATGATGTCAAACCGATCCTTCTCAGATATAAAATTCAATTGTACAAAACACTTACAGCTTATTTTCTTATTGAGTTGTATTTTGGAACATACCCAGAAAAATCCAGTCTCCTCAACGATGTGATCTCTCCTTTTTGGCACCTAGGCTCCTTCCTAACGTCTCTGCAAACCTGCTGCACTAACCAAAAACACCTGATGCACTTCTCCAAAAACTCAACTACTTAGTAATGACACAAGGACCTCCTTTTGTCAACTTGATGCCGTAAAACTACTTTCACAAATCTTCACAAAATGCCAACGGTAGATACAAGGACCTCTTTCAATCTACTTGCTATCTCCTTCTGCAAAACTATTCAATTCTTTTCACAATGCCGGTATCCAACTCACGAACCACACCCTATCTTGAGACAAACGACTGTTTCCTTCGATGACCAAATTATAACTGACTTCTCCGGTTCTCATGATCGGCTCACAAATTCCCATTTAAAAACGACCGTCCAATCAAAAGCTCAAATTGTGTTTACCATGATTTTGGAAAAGCCTAATTTCGGTTTCAGAGAAAAACTAAATAGCTTACTTTAAAATTGGTTTTGTCAATACACAATTTATACATATTTCAAAAGATTAGAATATGGTCATTTAATACTCGATTATATAAACAATGAAAAGATTAATTTACAGGTAAAATGTCTTCTAATTCTAAACAAAGGTTTTTTGATAATTTTGTTTGAAACGGAAAAAACAAATTTCTATTCTTATCTACACTAAATCTTATCTTAAATTACTATATACAATTTGTTTATATTGTTATCTTAAAATTTTATTTCGATGGATTTTTTTATTTATTTTTCTTTGGTTGGGAAAGAAGAAACATAACAATATATATATATATATATATATATATATATATATATATATATATATATATATATATATATATACACTCGCGATCATAAAATCCGGGTCATCTTGAAAATTTCAAGCTTCTTCAATATTTTTGCCTCTGGTGCAGTAATAACCTTTTTTTTGGCTAATGTATTTTTTATTTGTCATCAATGTTTGTTTTAAAAGAAAAAAAAAATGGTTTTTTATTGTTTGTATTGAAAAAAACAGAAAACAAATCAAATTGTTGATAAAACAGACATACGAAAAAATATGGAAAATACAGAACGTGGTAAAAAACCAGTGAAATTTCAATGACCAATATCGTGTATTGTCTCCCCTTGTTCTAATAACCTCTTGCAGACGACGGGGCATACTCTCAATTTTTCTCCGGATTACATGTTGTGGTATGTTATTCCACTCACTCACTAACAGATCCTTAAGCTCCTGTGCGTTGTTAGGAGGAGGTGTATGAGTTTGAATACGTTTTTTTAAATTGTCCCAGAGATGTTCGATGGGATTCAGGTCCGGAGACCTAGCTGGCCAGGCTACCCTCGTAATTCCAACTTCGTCCAAGCATTACATACTGATCCTGGCAACGTGCGATCGCACGTTGTCCTGCATAAAAACGGCGTTTTCTCCAAGCCCTGCCATGTTGGGCATAACATGTTCTTCCGGAATCTCCGTAATGTACCTTCGTGCAGTTAGGGACCCATTTTCGATGAAGGGTAATTCTGTGTGGAATGCAAGCTTGTGAAAATCGTTCACCAGTTCTCCTCCAAACTCTTACACGTCCATCGGATCCAGTTAGGCAGAAACGGGATTCATCTGAGAATAACACTTCGCTACAATCGTTAAATCCCCAACGCGCGTATTGTCGAGCAAAAGCTAGTCGTGCAACTCGAGGCACCCGGCGAAGTGGCGGTCGTCTAGCCATTACCCGAGAAGATAGTCAAGAAGAACGAAGTCTTCTTCTGACTGTTGCAACATTAAAATTGCGATTTCGTACTTCGTCTAGACGATTTTGATGCATAACCGCTGTTGAGGTCCGGTTTAGTAAAGACTGAAACACAAGGAAACGGTCATCTAGTGCCGTGGTCGTTGTTCTTTGTCCAGAGCCAGGTCGCCTGGTTAGCAAACTTGCCTCCTGAAAGCGTTGAAGCACTCGTTGAACCGTAGAAAGGCTTACGCCAACAGTTCTTGCGACTTGCCGTTGAGTGTGACCGTCTTCCACAAGTGCAACAATTTGTGCCGTTTCAACAGTCAAAGGCATTTTTGTCAAAAAATAAACACTAATAATGGCACTAATAAACACTAATGGTGGCAACAATAAACGTTTGTCCGTTGCATTTGAACAGAAAGTCGAAGCACAAACGATACATTTAAAACAAGCGGAGTTACAGGTAGCGTTTATTTTGGGAAGTGTGCACTTTACTCCGAAATTGGCACTATTGGAATTCTTTGTTACAAAGGAAACCACAACAATTCTCAGAAACATGCATTAGTTTGTATTTGTGTTATTATTATTTACGATAAAGCTCGTTAAAAATGAAATATCGGTGATTTTCAAGGTGACCCGGATTTTATGATCTCGAGTGTATATATATATATTCTTAAAATTTCCGCAGCAGCTATATGTGCTTTTTGTGGTTTCCGGGTTTGACTCTGCGTTGAATAATTTTGGTTTTAATAAAAACTTATATTTTGATGATGTTTCGGCAAGGTCGCATAATTTCAGTTTTTATCAAAACCAAAATGTAAAAAATTTACAAATTTTAGCAAGACCTTTGTTACGGCTTTGATGAATTCAAGCGCCGAATATATAAAAATAAACGGCGAAAGGAACACAAGTCGTCAAACTTTCCGTTTATGAATTAGTATCAATGGACTGTTATAATGTTATTTATAGTGTATATTTATATTTATAGTGTATACACACTTTAAAGAAAAGATAACACAGAGACGGTAATATAGGCAGGCGTCTTTACTCAAAGATCGCCCTGGCGGAAGTGATGTTCATTTTCTTCCCATTTACCAAGCTTCCCAAAAAGAAAGGTACGATAACCCCCACTTAAAAATGACAGGCCAGCCTGTATGCATTTCTAGGAAAGTAAGTTTCTAACGAACATCGGAAGGTTCGAGGTAATTACGGTACCAGTAATTTGGAACGTGAGGAAAATAAAACTTTCTGAATTACGTTCTGTCAGAAAAATACTATAAAGTGCTTTCGACGATGTTTATCAAATTTATCAAACAGAAACCGCCTGAAACCGGAAAGAATTAACCGAGGATTAACCAACCCGGCGTCTTTAATAAGTCGGACCTTCCGTGTTTTGAGATAGACGGTAGATTCCAATGAAATTTCCTAATAGTAAACATAACCACCCGCGTATATATTATTTGCAAATACGGCCATCGGCGTCTCAGCAACAGGGGTAAAAGGATTAAAAATTAATTAATATTTTAATTATAAAAAAAAATGTTACAGTGTAATGCTGCAAAACTCGTCACCTATTTTGGTAGATTTAAACGAAAACGACTATCGTTTTCTTTTTTTTTGAGCTGTATAAAATGTGTAAAAGATTTCGTATTTCGGCCATACAAACACGCATTTATAAAATAGAGTTTTTCTCTCTCTCTTGTCGTTTCCTCATTGCTGAGGATCGTGATTTCCTACAATGCTCTCTTTTCTCCATCCTCAATTCTCTCCATCTCTTGCGATTTTGGGCTGCTCTCATGGACTCGGAAAACGTCTCTCTAGTGGCTTTCTGTACTTGATCTGACCATCGGATAGGTGAGCGTCCTCTGCCTCTACGTCCTTCTACGTTTCCGCACACAATTAGTCTTTCTAAGTTGTCATTGTGTCTTCTCGCAATGTGGCCAAAAAACTTTAAAACATTTGCAAGACACTGAGAGGAGAGTCTGGTCTGAATGTTTAGCTCTTCGAGAATCGACTGATTGGATCTGTGCTCCGTCCACGAGACGCGTAGCATTCGTCTCCAGCACCACATTTCGAATGCGTCAATCCTTTTCCTATCCTCTGATTTTATTGTCCATGTTTCGGCACCGTAACTGAAGATTGAAAAAATGAGTGTCCGTACCAGTCTCATTTTGAGTTTTTTGGATAAAGAGCGGTCCTTCCATATTTTTGACAGTCGACTCATCGCGTTCTTGGCCATCCCTATTCTTCTGCGAATTTCCATATGGGAGGAGGCTGCATTGCTTAAGGAAGATCCTAGATACGTGAACTCGTCTACTTTCTCGAATTGATTTAGGGCGCCTGTTGTTTGGAGGATATTCGCGTGGTCCACAATCATGATTTTTGTTTTCTGATTATTAATCTTGAGCCCACACTTGTTGCTTTCGGTTTCTACTCTCTTTATCAGTCTCGACATCTCCTCTTCAGATGTTGCTATCAGTGTTGTATCGTCTGCGAATCTTAAGTTTGAGATCTTTTTTCCTGCAATGGAGATGCCGCCTCTCCATCCATCGAGTGCGTTCCTCATTATGTATTCTCCATATAAATTGAACAGGTCTGGAGATAGTATGCACCCTTGTCGTACACCTCTGCTGGTTTTGAAGGTATCAGATTGCTGGTTTTCAATTCTTATTTTAACTGAGTTATCTTCGAGAGTTTTTAAGGATTCGATAAGTCCTTGACCTCTTTTTTTACAATTACAATGCGATCCTCATCCGGTGCCTGGTTATTTTTCATCTCTTTCTGATGATATTTTTTCATAATCTCATCTTTTGCTTTGTCTGGGATATCTTCTGACGTTTGGTAAAGTTTTTTCATGCATAATTTCTGATACTCTCCCATCTAACGAATATAGTTGTTTGTAGAATACCTCAATTTCCTGTAAGATCCTTTTCTGTTTGTGACAATATTTTCTGCTTAAATTTTTTATTTTTTGCACGTATTTCCTCCTTATTTGCGTTTTTCTGTATAGAACCTTTAAACTTTTATTTTCTTCTATTGCATTTTTAATCATAATCGTGTTTTTGTGTTTTACAATCTTCTCATTTTTCTTCCGTATTTATTGCTCTGTATTTCTGTGTGGTTGTGTCTTACAGCTAAAGAGTGCTTATTATTTTCATTCTGATATTCTTTTATATTAATAGAGTTCTCTATTTTACAGATATTTTTTTAAGAATCACAGACGTTTTTAACCTGTGTATTTATTGCAAACTAATTTTTAATAAATCCGTAAAATAGTTTCGAAACACAATTCAGATAACTGCCTTAAAAATGTCTCCTCAACTAAGCAGAAATCGTTAGCGAATTGGTTTCTTGTACTCATACAGAGTAGATCCGAATAAAATGAAAAAGACAGTAAAGATTCCATTTCACGTACAAATCGTCTATGTATCTGTTTATACGTATTTCGCTTTAATAAAGCTCATCAGAACAGTTATTCATAGGCGTTCTCAACGTGAAAAATAGATCTTTCCTGTCTTAAGAAGCAACAATAAAATGGCTTCGAAACGGACGCAATAGCGACATCTGATATTAAATCCGTAAAATAGTTTCGAAACACAATTCAGATAACTGCCTTAATCGATTTCTGCTTAGTTGAGGAGACATGTCGTGGAATGCAAATTTTAGATTCCCTATGTCTCTATTAACATCTTTATCAACGTCTCGCTATGCCTTGCAATTTATAAACCCTATTCATTCTACAAATTCCCAATCGTCAATAGAACCACGTGTAAGCCAAACAGGGTCGTACTGATGTATGTATCATATGATTTTTAAAAATATTTACTTTTGAAACTGTTAGTGTAAGAATTTCTTGAAAATTAATCATTATATCACAATTAAACTAAACTCTAAAAAATAACACGACCAGTAAATAACTTACCAATAACTATAACATAAATATAACACAATATATTAACTTAAAAATCAACACGATACAATCTGAATTTAAAATGATGGCAAGTTGGGATCTGTAACATGAGAATCTGTCTAATAAATTATATTTAATAGCCTCTTGACGAATGAGACGGCGAATATCAACACGTGCTCATGTTTACTGATGGGAATTTGGTAAACGAATAAACTTTAGAAGGCTCAGATTAAGGCAGTTATCTGAATTGTGTTTCGAAACTATTTTACGGATTTAATATCAGATGTCGCTATTGCGTCCGTTTCGAAGCCATTTTATTGTTGCTTCTTAAGACAGGAAAGATCTATTTTTCACGTTGAGAACGCCTATGAATAACTGTTCTGATGAGCTTTATTAAAGCGAAATACGTATAAACAGATACATAGACGATTTGTATGTGAAATGGAATCTTTACTGTCTTTTTCATTTTAATTTTTAATATTTTTTTGCGAGTGGGCTTCGTTTGGTTAATCGTGATTCATCTTGTATAATCACTAAAATCGGTCTAACAGGTACCCTCGCTAGGAATGGAGATGTGGGAGGAGGAAGAAGAAGAAAAAGAAGAACAGGTAGAAGAATCAGTCATTAGCGAAGAATCAGAATCTTCTCTTCCTAGATCAGTCCACGTAGAGCGGTATCATCTTATTGCAAAACAATTGAATCGATCGAAAGTTATTAACTTAGTTTTGGAGAGAAAACTTGCATTATATTTTAGGTATGTGTTCCAACGTACAGATTTTTCAAAGATTTAATATTTTTATATGTACATAATAGAATATTTAACTCTTGTAGTTTTTTCCTGTTCAGCATAATAAAGAGTTGTTAATTTTTTTTTCCATTACCACTCGTGTTGAAATGATTTTCTTAATATATACTTAATAATACTTTTTACAAAATTTGTTGTTTATTAAAAAGTAGTTAAGCACCCGTTTTCGTAATACTTCTCTCCATTTTTATATGTTCTTACTGGAAACGACATCGTTGTCGTCTCTCTCTTCTATCTGTGTCATTTATTTCACATAATTTCTGGTCTCTTCGTTCCTTATTGTGTCTGTCCCTAATAATCTTGCTCGGTGTTATTCTAAAAGTGTTCATTACGGTTTATCTCTCTTGTAATTTCCGCATTACTGAGAATCGTGATTTCCCCTAATACAGACAACTAGATGCTTAAGGGTAGCCGGTAGGTACCCCTCTATGATCCCGATAGAGGGTAGACTTACTTCAGGGAGGTAGCGTCCCTGCCCACGCGAGCTCCTGGTTTTCCTCCATTCCCTACTTAGAGGAAACCAGGTCGAAACCCCAATATTATCCTACCCGAACCCCAAATTCCTTCCCTATATCCCCCCCACCTATTTCACCGAATGATTACCGGTATAAGCAATCCCCCACTTACTGGCCAATGGCTTCGGGCGGATGAGCTGGTAAGTGACAGGGCACTCTTTTGTCCGAGGGTTGGGAAACTGGCCCTAAAGGCGAAGGAACCTCAGTAGAGGTCAACGGCATAAGGATGTAGAAGGCCGAGGACAACCACTACATTAAAGATTCCATTGAATAGTCCTACTATAAAATCATATATGGTAATGCTCACAACCAAATACGATTCCGGAGTAAGTTCCCCAATCGGATCTCCGGGGGGCAGTTCCTATGAAGTGTTCCTATGAGTACCTATGAAAAAGAAAAAGCAGCAAAACCACAATATTTAAAAATTTGCACATGGAATGTGAAAACTATGGCAAGGAGTGGAAAAATAGACAATGCCATTCAGGAAATGGAAAGAATGACCATTGACATAATGGGAATAAGCGAGATGAGATGGCCCGGAACAGGAAGCATTGACAAAAAAGATCACAGAATATTCTACTCAGGGTCACTAGATGGAAAACTAGAGCATGGAGTTTTTGTGATAATAACGAGAAAAATTAGTAGATGTATTTTAAATTTTGTCCCAGTGTCCAACAGAGTAATACTACTGCAAATAAGAGCCAATCCAGTGAATGTAAACATAATACAAATATACGCTCCCACTGCAGATAAAGATGACGAGGAAGTAGAGACTCTCTACCAAAGCATAGAGGATATATTAGAACGAATACCTTAACACGAAGTCAGCATCATAATGGGGGATTTCAATGCAAAACTTGGGGCCGAACGGAAAACGTCTCTAATCGGACCTTTTGGGTTAGGACAAAGAAACGAAAGAGGTGACAGACTAGAAATATTCGCAGAAGATAACAAGCTAGTGGTTCTAAACACATTTTATAAACTACCACCGAGGAGATTGTATACATGGAAGGCACCAGCAGATAAACCCCATAACGTAATTAGAAACCAGATAGATTATATATTGGTAAATAGAAGATTCAGAAACAGTTTTAAATCTGTCAAAACATATCCAGGAGCGGACATTGAATCTGACCACATACCTTTAGTGGGAGTCATGGATGTGAGACTGAAGACAATAAAGAAAAAGTCTAGACCTAACTACGACATGACAGCCCTGCAACATCCGGAAGTTAAAAAGCAAGTGGGGGAATATATTAACAACCAAGTTAAACAACTAAAAGAAGAAAATAACATCCAACGAGAAATCAATCAATTCGAAGAAATAATTAAGAAAACTAAACAAGATCTGCTAAAACCAAACAAAGAAACAAAGAAGAAATCTTGGATGACTCCAGAAATCCTTCACTTAATGGAACGCAGAAGGTTAATTAAAGGAAATAAAGATGAATATAAAAAAAAGCAGGCTTACATCAGAAGAAAAATAAGAGAAGCTAAAGAAAAAGAAGCTGTAGAGAAATGTAAAGAAATAGAAAGACTACAAGCCAAGCATGACAATTTTAATGTACACAAAAAGGTGAAAGAAATAACGGGTACTTTTAAAAAGCGAACACAAATGAAACTCATAGACACCAATGGAAAATTAATCATTGACACCCAAGAGATGAAAGACATTAGGAGAATATATTTGGAGACACTTTTTCAAGATCAAAGAACGGATTATAGGCATCCATTTTCAGAGAGGATGACGGGCCCAGACATACTTAAATCCGAGGTAGAAGAAGCAGGAAAGCTGTAGGGCCTGATAATATCGAAGCTGAATTTTTAAAACTCTTGGAGGAAGAAGGAATAAATTGGATCACGGCTGTCTTCAATAAAATATACAATACAGGAATCATCCCTGATAAATGGCTAGAATCAGAATTCATAGCGATACCTAAAAAACAGGGGGCTAAAAAGTGCGAAGAATATCGAACAATCAGCCTAATGAGCCACATGTTGAAACTGTTTCTTAGAGTCATCCATGGAAGAATTTATAAGAAGTGCGAGGAACAAATATCGGACAGACAGTTCGGCTTCATTAACGCAGTGGGTACCAGAGAGGCACTTTTCGGAGTACAGGTACTGATTCAAAGATGCAGGGAGGTTAACTGCGACGTATACGCGTGCTTGATCGACTATGAAAAGGCATTTGACAGAGTTCAACATCAAAAGATGATAAACATTTTAAAAGAAGCAGACCTGGATGACAAAGACCTCAGAATAATTTCAGAACTCTACTAGAATCAGACCGCATACATGAAAATTAACGGAGAAGAAACATATCACATAAAAATACTACGTGGAGTTAGACAGCGATGTATCCTATCGCCGTTGATATTTAATATGTACTCAGAGAAAATTTTTAACGAAGCTCTTTGCGGAATAGACGAAGGCATCCTTCTAAATGGTGAAAGAGTAAACAATGTTAGATATGCCGACGACACCATGGTGATAGCAGATAGTTTAGAGGGACTTCAGAGGCTAATGGACAGAATAAACGAGTACAGTCAACAGTACGTACTAAACATTAATACCCACAAAACGAAACAAATGATTATCAGCAAGGTGAATATAAATAGGGCTCATCTATACATTAATGGGACGCAGATAGACCGAGTAAAACAGTATTGCTACCTGGGAACTATTATAAACGAACAGTGGAGCAATGTACAGGAAATAAAGTGCCGCATAGGAAAGGCAAGAACGGTCTTTAACAAAATGAGCGCCATCTTCAAAAGTCACAACATATCCCTAGATACAAAAATGAGACATTTGAGATGCTATGTTTTCTCTGTGTTGTTGTACGGGGCGGAGGCATGGACGCTTACAGACACCACTATTAAAAAACTTGAAGCATTTGAGATGTGGCTTTAAAGAAGTATGCTGAGAATATCATGGACAGCAAGGATCACGAACAAGGAAGTTCTAGAAAAAATGAAGAAGGAACCAGAGATTGTGTTTACGATCAAACGCATAAAATTGCAATATCTGGGACACGTTATGAGAAATCAGCACCGTTACTCCCTGCTGCAGTCTATATTGCAAGGTAAAGTCAAAGGTAAGTGAGGACCCGGTAGAAGGAGAATATCATGGCTGCGGAATTTAAGAACATGGTTTAAGAAAACCTCAACGGAGCTGTTTCGAGCCGCAGCGAGCAAGGTCATGATTGCCAATATGATTTCCAACATCCGAAACGGATAGGAACCAGAAGAAGAAGATGCTTCCATTGGTCCAGAATGAACGGCCAGTTTGTAACCTTTGAACTACCCATCAGAATCGTTGGATGCCAATGCCGGATTTCGTCAGTCCACCATGTTGGTGATCGTCCCCTTGTTCTTTTTCCTGGGTTTCTGAAGACAATTAGTCTAAGAGCCAGTTAGGTCACCGTAGCTTTTTCAATTCTGATGGCTCCACCCAAGTTATTTTATATATTTTTGGCTGCTGATTACGAATTTCGGTGGTGGATTTCGATCCGAGTGGTCAAAAAATTTTTATAAACAGTTTAATTGTTTATAAGATTCTAGCTCGTAAACTAAAAGAGCTAGAAATTTTTTTTTTCAATTAAATTTGTTCCATGAAAAAAAAAACAAATAAAATGGCATTTACTAATTTTTTTCCAATAATTAGAATTTCAGATATTATAAAATTAGTGCAATATGGTTGCAAAATAAGTATTTTTCGATCGTAACTCGGCTTCTTCCCATGCAACTGAGCTTTACAAAGTCTCATTTTAAAGCTTAATTTATACAATTTCAGAAAAAAAATTGTTAAATTACTTTATCTTTATTTGATACACACTTGAAGTTAAAATTTTCTTTAAAAAAATGGAAATTAATAATCAGAATTGAAAAGGCCACGGTGGCCTAAATCAGTCCTTCTAAATTTTGATTTCTGCTTTCATCATGCCTAAAGAACTGAAAAATTCTCTGTATACAGATTGGGTTTGATATCAGTATACTTTTGACTCTAGTTCTATGGTCTTTTAGACTCCACTTTGGATTGTATTCATGGGTCTTGGATGCATCCTGAGGATGCATCCATCCCATGCTGAGGATGGATCTTGTTTTACTGGTTCATCTAAAGTTGCGAGCTGGTGGCTGGCAGATAGGAGTGACACCTATGCTAGTAGTAACAAGTTGGACACTGCAAACAAGTTTGAAGAGCAATAAGTAGAAGCAATTTTGGTGATGCAAAAATGAGGGACCGACGGGCATTCGTCTGGTGGACTACACCGATGATCTTGTAGTCGTGGCTGTGGATAAAACAAAAGAAGAATTAAAAGGGACTTGATTGCCCCGCAAAACAAAAGCAGTTTTGTTAATAGTGCGCAAAAACTAAGATGGGAGATGAAATTAGGAGGTTAGTGGGGTGGGAGTACAGTTGTGACGAATGAGATGAGCACTATCTTGGGTTGAATTTACAATGGAACCTCAATTTGACCGCGCACTTTGTATAGTATTTTTCGTATCTCAACAGATGTGCCAAGTATATAACTCGGTTCAGTTTTTTGTCGTTGATAAGAGTATCCCTTTGTTTAATCGTTGTAGAACTTCTTTATTCGACATTCTTGCTATCCAATGCATTTTCAAGATTCATTCTGCAAAAAAGAAGCTCCATGCTTATTTGCCTTTTATCCAATATTAAATTAAATAGAAATATACAGTACTAAAATAGAAATTTACTATTTTATTTAATTAAAATCTTCATTTGATGATCACTAGACATTTAATCATTTATCAATTATAATTTATAGACGAAGAAAGATGCCTTATGTTTTCGTGCCAGAGGACCTTCCAGACTTGGCGATTAAAAGGTACAAGCGTGTTTTAGACAATTTAGATTATGTTTGCACGAATGCTACGAGACAACGAGAAAATATTATTAATGAATTTAGCCGACTTAGACAAACGAAGAAGGAAAAAAGCGCTCATTTGCATAAGATGTTTTCCGATCTTCAGGCACGAGAAAAGGAAATTGGACGTGGTTTGATTAATACGAAAACAGGAAAAGAAATGCCAGATGGGTAGGTTATATTTCCATTTATAGGATCTAGTGTGTTCGCTTTCCTATCTCCAAAAGGCTGATCTTCTTTCTCCATATTATACCCACACCCAAAATCTATTTTTCGTAGGTATGTTGACCACCAGCTCAGTCGCCAAAAGAAAGATATGGAAGAAAAGTACAAATTGGTGGTAAAATGGATTCGTTTAACAAAAATGGTGAATGAAAAAGAAAACGCAATTAAAGCTGTGGACAAAGTAGATGAAGGCCATTACTTACACCACTTTGTAAAACTAAAAGCAGAAAATCGATTGCGAGCGGATAAAATCGAAGAGCAGGAAGTAGAGTTGATGAAATACAGAAAGAAGTCTGAAGAAACCATTCAGATTTTAGCTCATATCCGAGAAAAAATCGGCGCATTTCAATCGGATATTCAAGACGCCATCGAAGAAGATTCCTTCTTGGAAAGAAATAAAGAGGTAATACGGGGTAGCCTCAACGACACAAAACACGAAAGAGACAGATATAGACAGTTAAGAACGAAATTGGAGGAAGAGTCTGGTTTGTTGTCACATCCCCATTTGGTGACAGATATGAAAGAGTCCCAGAAAGAATTCGAGGAGCTGAAGAAGAAATTAAAATATTTGAGGGAAGGATACAGACTGAGCATGAATCAGGTTAAATTTTCTGATACTTTTTTTTAGTTTTATGGGGAAAATAATCTAAGTGGAAAATGTTTTTTAATTCAGATGCTTATTTTGAATCTCATGTTATTTTATATGATATAATCGTTTTCATCGTTCTTGGCGTGTGCGTGTAAAAACACTTGCAATAAGTTGTTTCATCTGTCTTTCCTTGTCTAAGCTCGATTCGTTTACCTCCTCCAGTGGCGGAGCAAAATGTAGCATGTCAAACGAAATAATAGTTATAAAAGAAAATTATAAATTATTTTTCATTAAATTTCTAATAGCGGAATATACGTATAAATTGCGGAGAAGTATTTTTCTAGCTTGCAGTACAATAGGACAGGATATAACGAAAAGTACATTTTAAAAGGATTTTGAAATACAAAGTGTTAATTATTTAACCCACTTTAATTAAAAAATGATACAGATTTTTTAAGTTTTAAGCACTGTAGCGAATTCTGAACTGTTACAACGTACTGACCTTGATTAATTAGCTAATCAGTCAGCGTCTTCACTGGAACTGACTTCATCAGTGGAATCTTCCGCCAAATCGATAATAATCCAACTTTCATTTTCATCATATGTGACCATTTTTGCCCAGTCGTCCTGAATTAATTTTTCAGTATGGTTAACACAACTCGCCCACACTGCAGGTGTTGCCTCAGCTAATGCATCGCCCCAAACTTTTTTCACTGTTTCATCTCCACGTCCATGTTCTCCAATATGACGATCATAGTATTGTTTAGAAATGCCCCAGACCAACTCAATCGGATTATATTGACAGTGATCTGGAGGCAATCTCAAAACCTGATGCCCATGTTCTTAGAGTAGCTCGTTTATAACATACCTGGTATTTTGTGGTTTATTCTGGCGACAAAGACTCAATAGCTCTGTCTTGCCCGAATTGTCGTCAAAAATTATTTTTTTCGCTCGTAACCATTCTTGTAAGTCCGATTTTTTCCAACTGGCATTCGGTAACTTTTCTATTAAAGAGCTATGGTATGAGGCATTATCCATAATAATTAGAGATGGTTCCTCCAACATTGGTATCAGCTTTTCGGAGACCCACTTTTTAAAAGACTCTTTATCCATAGAATCATGATAGTCTGCACTCTTCGATTTCGTAGAAAACAGTAATCCAGCATCTTTAACAAATCTTTGCCTACTTCCGGCATGTAAAACAACAAAGCGTTTACCTGTATTTTCGTGTCCTTTTCTGATGCTTTTCACACAGTCATCTTGACAAGTACGTTTATATGCCCCTTTTAGGAATATCCATGTTTCATCTAAAAAAACGAACTGAAGTGGGCTTGGACTTTTTGGAAAATTTCTCATATAATGCCTCAAAAAATACAGTCGTTTGGAGACAATACATGGTTTCTCACATAGCACTCGTCTACTATTTTCTAGTTTGTATGAAAACCCACAATTTTTCATAAGACGCCACAAACTTGTATCAGAACCGTCATAGAGATGCTTGTTTCTTAATTGTGTATTTAGAACTTTAATTGTAACGTGCTCTCCTTTTGCTTTCATGCCATACAGTACATTTCTAATCTCTCCTTTTATAGTATCGCTGACATCATTAGTCTTTTTTTTGTACATTACGTGACTCTCCTGGTATAGTAAGAGCTGCCCCTGTCTTGTATTCACTCTTTATTCTTGTCACTGTGCGAAGACTGATTTTCAAAGCGTCCGCTACTCGTTAATGTACCGATGATAACGAAAGCAAAGGTCGGTTGTTTTCTTTTTCTTTTTTAAAATACTCCAATAAATGAACTACACATTGTCGCATTTCTCCTGTTATCGTTTTTCCCGGCATTTTTTTTTATTAAATAGAACAATTGGTTATTCACAACAAAAAATAATAAGTAAAACTGTTCGGAACAAATTCCAACAATGACTGACTAAAATCGACTAAAACAACATAAAATATCAATGGTAATTGCTACAATTATAAACCTATTAGCCAGCTCATTCAAGAACAATGCCACCAGTCATTATTGCAATGGGTATCGGAAGAGAGAGAGTTAATTTATAATAAACTGGAATTTTTAAGGTGTCGAGAGTATTATTTTATGTAATGGAATTCCACACAGTAAGAGCTCAAACTTATAATTAATTAAAAACTGTTTACTTATAAAAACTATTTCATCAGCTACTTCAAACCTGCACAGATCAGGGTAACATGTTAAAAAGAACACGTCACTGTCAGCTATCTGTATTCGTAAAGAGGCCGAACCTATCACCGACACCGTATCGGCCAAACGCATCGGTGTTATTGCTACAATACCGGGAGACGTGAGTGGTCTATTCATTCCCTTCTCATTGCACTTTACCATGACGAACGTGACTCGCACAATTGAATTACGCATCTGTGTATCAGAAAGAGACGAATATTAAAAATTCCGTAGTAGCTTATTTCAGGCACACGCCAAGAACGATGAAATCGAGTATATACACCGCGTTGTAGGTCTTACTGGTTAACTTACGTATTTCCTTTTTTTTCTTTTTATTATATGTCTGCTATTAAGTTCTAAGAGTACTTCGGTATTTATAGTCCAATTTGTTGCGCTCAGCAATCTTGAGTACATCACACAGCCTCTCTCCATGGTAACAGTTTCATAGCATTTACAAAACAAACAATACCAGGCTAATTATCTTTGTAGCAATCGAAACTAATTCTTACATTTAAATGGGTAACATTACCCATTAAAATGTTATGTATTGCTCATACTGTAGAATACAGGTGCGAATGTGAGTATATGTCACTTCTTGTATGTAGGCTTTAAAGCCTGTTTCCTCTTCAATATTAGTGTTTAAATTCTTTACGAGCTTTACGAGAACTGTCCATATTAATAACACTAATGTGACCTTGCGTCTAGTAGACTCCGCGACGTAAATATTTCGAAAACGGGACGTTCGAGGTACCTCTCATTAACACGTTCAAATATACTCTAAAAGCTAGGAAGGTACACCGAATTACAGGTTGCTACGTATTTGTGGCGAGAAACGCAGACGCGTTAATAAACGTGTGCGGAGTCTGTGAGACGCATGGTCACTAGTTAAGGGTTAACAAAAATATTAATTTCTGTTAATGTTTTTGAGTGTTTTCGGAGATACCATACACGTTATATAAATTATATGATTTTTTATAGACAAAAAATATTAGAAAAAGGTTAAAGGACCGGGAAGAAATTATAGCAGCAAGGGAATCGAGACTGATGAGTAAGAAAAAGACAAAATTTGCTTTATCTACTTCTTCATTTTATCGGAAACCAGGCACTTTTCAACCTACCCTTCCCCAAAACGCCATGAAGGATGTTTTAACGGATTTTAAAATCAACATTACTAAAATTCAGTACCCAGCAGATTCTTCGGTTAAAGTACTAAAATCCAAGGGGTCAAGGATTAACTGATAAAATTTTGTACAATAAAATTGTATTTTAGTATGAAACTGTATTATAGCTTTTCTAAAATATATCCAGTACTATAATGTGATCTGTTAACTTTTTTACTTATTGCTTGTTGCGAAAAAGCTGACAAAAGTAGATAATAAAAAGCTTCTCGTTCACGAATACTTAACGAAGACCACGTTAAAGCTAAACTGCAAAACAAAATGGGCACCAATGACATTTCTCTCAAAGATATCAGAAAAGCATAAGTCAACAAAAATCATAAAAACTGACATTATAGGTCCATGTATTTACCCATAAGATATAAAAAAAGTTACGTTTTCAATAAGATACTTCAAAAGATTTATATCGTCTTTACAAGAATAAAATAATACGCCACAATAAAAAAATGTATGTTTATTAAACTTTCAAATTTAAACAAACATGAATTTATTAAATGAGGAGGTGGCGTTCAAAAAAGGATTTGTCAAAATAAATCAATGTTGAGATTTTGGTGTCATTTGAAAATTTATTTTGAACCCCACATGTTAGTAAATAAAAGTTTGTCAAAACGAATTTTGTTGTATGATTTTTCACATATGAAATATAGTTAGCGGTACAAAACAAGTTTTGTCCACTATAAGTAGTTAATCACAAAAGGTTTAGTTACAGGACAGCATTCGCCCTACCCATGATGCTCTGTTGTTTGAGGTTAGGAGTTATCACAGTGTTTTGTTCAGCTTCATTCTTACCGTGTCGCAGAGCTAGTAGTGTTTAATTTAATATTAATTAGGATGAGTGGAGTTATTGATGACTCTTTTGTAAGTGTGGAAGATGGAAATGATGGCTCTAGGAAGAGGACTATAAATCCATGAAAGAGATAATTGGCAAAGAAGATAAGACTAACCCAACCTAAAGGTTACAATACCTTCAACCTGTGCTCACATTCCTCTAAAAATTTTTTGTGTAAAAGCTTTACTCCCAGTGATTGTTCTCATGTAAGGAAAAACTTGCTATCTGTGCCCAATAAAACAGCTCAGGACAACTTCATTTCAAGGCATGTGTCCCTTCAAAACATCAAAAGAAGAACGCCACAAAATACAAGCAACGAGACACGGTCCAACTCTTGTTCTGTTGAGTACACTTTGATTAAGCAAAACACAAAAATTATCAAGGTATGTAAGAAGATTTTTATGTCAGTGATGATAGTCAAACCTACCAGATTAAGCAACATTATAAAATGTATTTGTAAGGGGGAACATCTAAATTAGAATAGGGGGGAGCGACCGCAAATCAGCGAAGACAGCTGGCAAAAAGGCGCGTGTAAGAGATTTCATAAAAAAGGTTAAGAGGTAAAGAAACACATTATTCTAGAAATAAATCAAAGCGCATCTATTTGGATCAGGACATGAACATCACAAAAGTATGGAAAATGTATAATAATTTACAAGATGAGATCTCGAACAAAGTATCAAAAACGATGTTTCGAAGAATTTTTCCAACCTTTAATATTGGATTTCGCTCCCCAGCGTCTGATGTGTGTAGATACTGCTACAAAATGAAACATTTCATCAAAACCACAAAGGATCCAGCTAAGAAGATTGAGTACATGACTAACAAACGAGTTGACGCGATTCGTGCAGCAGCATTTTATTAGGCTATGAAAAAAGAAGAGTCTGGTTCACTCACTATGTGCTTCGACTTACAGCAGATTCAACCGTTACCAAAATCACCGATTCAAGAAGCATATTACTCTAGGCAAATTGGATTATACTGTTTCTGTGTTGTTGAGGTTCTACTGAGGCCTCTTCAGCTCTTTTGTAACACCTTCAAAGCCTGGATCTACCTGAAAATGTTACATCAATCAAACTTTTGTGGGATGGGTGTGGTGCTCAAAATAAAACAATTTCGATGCGTATACTTATTCTCTTTTTGATCAAAACAAAGTTCAAAGTAACAGACATCACAATTACATTTCCGGTGAGAGGACATCTGCCTGCCAACCGAGTGTTTGGACGAGTGGAAAAACGGTTGCGTAAAGAGCCAACTATCATCCACAAAGAAACCTACATCGATGTATACAAATCAGTTGGAACTGCTTTCGGCGTCTGGACGGTATCTCAGACTGCAAGAAAATTTTCATAAAAAGAGAAGTTGTTAATCGACAAATTAAGCTCTTGATCAGAGGCCTAATGAACTTTGTGTTTGAATGTGAGACGGAGGCATGGAAATCTCTTTAAAAGAAACGTTGGCCTGCTAAAAAATGCGCCTTATTAGAGATAGATGAGATTCCACTCGGTCACAGCATACCTCCAGCCAAAAAGAAAGATGTTGACAAGCTTTTGACGCAGATCTTTGGGAAAGAATGGAAGGACGTTCAAACACTATATTGATATCTTCTTATCCTTGTATCTAACAACGTCCATGGAACAGAAGAAGCTGACCATGATAAAGAAAACTGTGACTGTCTAGAGGAAGATGTTGGGATGCACGTTTGAGTTTTGAATTTTACAATGTTTGACTTTTGAATTTTTTGAAGTTACATTTAATTTTTGATTTTATACTCATAAGTCATAAAGGTATTGCTGTTTATATCAAATTTATTGTTTTATAAGTTCATTTTTTGACCTATACCTATCTACATGATCAATCAAAAGAGGATTAGTCCTCATAGAGTTTATTCAAAAGAATTTTGGTCCATACCGGTCGATGAAAACGCGTTTAGTCCATTGAATAAACCTATTTTTTATAAAATAAGCACATAATATGTTACTTGTATATTTATTTTTAGTGTCCAGAACTACCAAAATTCTATCATTAGAAAAAAATTGTCATAACCACAAACATGGAAAATAAAAAAATATTTTTTTGATTTCCTGAACATTTTTCTAGTTGTGACAAATGCTTTTTTGAACGCCACCTGCTCAAATACTCTAAAAAAATAAACAATAAAAAACATTATTGTAAATAATGTTATAAATAAAGCAGATTGCAACCGTTAAATAACTGAAATAAACTTCATACGCAAATTAATTTAATAACAACTTTAATATCTCAGCATAAAAAAATGATAATCAAATGAATATTGGACTGCAATATAATTCGAATTTAATAGCCATTGTTTCGTTTATCTTAAAATTGTTACAAGAAAAAAACAGAGATTTTCATGAATATTTCTATACTTAATTAATTATTAACAAAAATAGTTATTTTAAATTTTTTTTTTTAAGTTCTGTAGAATAAATAGGAACCGCCATATCTTAACCAATTTTTGTCTTACAGAAAAACAAAAAACAAATCGACTGGTCCAACGAAGACTGTAGTAACTCATTTTTTATGTAATTGAGATAATTATAAAAATGTATTTACACTGTTACCAAAATTCATTAATCTATTAAATGGATGTTTTTATAGCATTAAGTGATACTTTTAATAATGATCTTACAAGGGTAAAACAGATTTAAGACAGAAATGGTCATAAGTGACTTTTGAATGAGTTACTATAGTTTTCGATGGAGATATTTTTAAAGTAATAAATACCAGAATTATTTGTTTCTTAACTTTATTTATATAAAATGCTACATTTTGAAGAAGCTACTGGTATAATTTGCAGTTTTATATTTTAATTCAATTTTCCTCATCCGACTCTTCTTCGCTCTCAACTGAATCAACTTCGAGCTCGACTTTAGGAGGTACATAACTCTTTGAATTAAGATTTTTATAAAATCCATGGTACATTGTGGGTATTTTGCCGGTATTACACAGCCACAGTAATCCTTTTAGCTTTTTTTCTTCAATTGGTAATGGTGCATCATACAGTTTCGGTGGAAATTTGATAGTAGTGGAAGGCCGTCCTCTGCATTTTCGATTTAATTTTATGTCACAACCTCTAAAACCATCATCGAATTCGTATTTAAACATTATAGAATTTTGGTCATGCGAAAATTTTATTTCTCGTATTTAGCTAACTTTTATTGATTTCTTTTCGTTGTCCAATTCTCGGTATCAGTCAGTTTTTTAAAATTAAAAAAATTATCTTGGGACATTTCCGTAACATCATAAACTCTTCCTGTAGTTTTAGCCATTCTAATTAATGTAACCCACTGTTCTGGCACATATACAACCGATTGCCTTTTCTTTGCATTTTCGATAACAGCATGCATACTGTCACCCTCGTTCTGAGTGTAGCCTTTTTCCAGAAATCTGTGAATAATATCAATATGAAAATGAGCAAACATCGAAAACACAAAACGATTCCTATTTTGTCCCCCACAGTTGTCTGAGTAGAATATTATCGTTTTAACACTTTGTTGTGCCTTGAGATCTAAAAATTTCCAGAGGCAACTGGCAATTTCATTAGGACCTCTTTTAGCCACCTGCTCGTGCCATACATAGCAGTAACCCTGATTATTTACAACATCATGACAGCAACGAGCAATAAAATCCCACTTTCTCGTATGATCTTTTAACTTCCAAAATTCATTGAAAAAAAGTCTCTATCTTCTTTAGCTATTTTGGTAGCACATTTAAGTCTACATGTGTCTGCGCATGGTGCACCCATCTGTCTTCCTTTAATTTGAATACCATTTCGATTTTCATGTTCAAGTCCCAGGTTTAGACTTGTTTTAGATTTTTCATCCGCCCACTTACTAGCGTCTCTAATTCTTTTCCTACTTACTGTCTCTATATTGCCTCTGCTTCTTCTCTTTCTATTTGTGGTTGCTTCAGTTATATTCTTATTAGGTTCAATTATTACTTCAGGGATGTTTTTGTCTTCTGTCGGAATGTAATCTGGGTCAGTATTAGAGTCTGCATGAAATGGTTCCTCATCGCTTTCCTTCTCAATTATTTCATTTTCATTCCTATTGGCTTCATTCTCTTCTAAACTTACTAAAATTAAACAAAAATGAGGTAAATGCCTACGTAATATTTTTTCATGCGGAATTTAAACCAACCTGTAGAACATTCAGGATTAATATCAGTCTCGTGGTCACCAGGATCCTCATTCGCCTTTTTGTATTTGCTTTCTTCTACAATACTTTCAGCAATATGTTTACCTTAAAAAATAAGTAGGTTTTTACTTTGCTGTTATTATTTTAAATAAATTATTATAAATTTACCTTCAAAAGAACGATAAGAAATATCCGTTTCAGTGTTTTTATACGCTTTCTCAGCTAATTCCAATATTAACTCACTACTGGAACACATTATGGCAATTATAACAAAACTAAACTTTTGAACATAACCTTAAACTAACGCAGAATACCGTAGTAACTCATGTTACGATACCTATGCTATCGCCTCAGATAACAACGAAGACTATTGTAACTCAAGATACGATGATTTTCTACGGTTGTTTTTCATATATCGGAGATACTATAAAACTCTTACACGTAATATTGGTTGCATAACTACGTTTACTGAGATACGATTCTTTCCTGGGGAAGATATCATTATGTTTTATTGTTTTGCGCTCGTAACTCAAAAAGTGGAAAATTTGAGTTACTACAGCCTTCGTTGGACCAGTCGAAATGATCAGAAAAGCAAAACCTATATTTTTTACTTCTTAAAATTTTTCGTATCAATAATACTTTTTAAGTTATTTTGAAAAAAGGTATTTTTTTTTCAAAATTTCAAAAAAATTTCCTTTAACTGTAAAACCAAGCTTTATCAAAAATAAGCACGTTGAACATATTAAACAGATTATATAAAAATACATAAATAAAGTAAATTGTAAAGCTGTAACGATTAATTTTATTTGAGGTACTAATTAGTGGGTGATTTTTATGATTTTTTTTTTTACAAAAAAAAGGAACCAACTTTATTCAAGCGTAACTCGCTTAGTTTCGATGCCAGAAAGTTAAAAAAAAACAAAAATAAAGTTTTTTTGTTCAAAAAAATTTGACCAGTTTTCTCTGAAAAGTACTTCATTTTTTGGTTATTTCACGTTGAAATATTCGATGTGGAATTTGACAAATAAGAACCTGCTTTTCAGGAGCTACAACTCTCCTTATACTGGGTATACAGACTTCAAAAGTACACGATTTTTGTTTGTTTTTTTATAAGCTATATTTTTGTTAAGAAATTTTTTTCGATAAATACTTATTTTTTGAGTTATTTGTGAAAAACCGTCTAAAAACGTGGTTTGTATTTTAAGAAATGAACATTTTCACTCGCAATTAACTCAAAAAGTATTGACTTGGTGAACAAACTCTATAGAATAAAATTTGCTTAGTCAATTTATCCATTTCCTGACTTATTTTGAACGTATGTTTTTTCACCTCCGAGCAGGGGTGGCTTTCACCCCCCAAGTAAAAGCAAGTCGTGGCTTAAGTCCAAAAGTGAATTAGAGGGTAAGAGGAACCTGAATCCAAAGTTTCAAGCAAATCCGTGATGGTGAGGAAAATATTACACTCCAAAACAGTCATTTACTGGAGTATTGGGAATAAGCCACAATTTTTAAATTTCAAAGTAAAATTGTGACGTGTGTTTGTTTAAAGTAAAATTAAGGCTTTGTCCCAATAAAAACAGTAAATTGTATTCTGAACCAACTTTACATTCTTTATTTACCAGCATAAAGATCAAAAACGTCAAAAAAACACTACAAATTAACAATAGAAGCACAAGCCAGACCCACAGCCGCTAATATGACCTAACATTAATTACGTGATTGCCCGAAGTACAGTGACCTTGAAAGCAGACGAACTTTGCTGAACCTATTAAACCGATCCAGAATAAAAAAAAAACTACGAAGACCTGAAATACAAATTCCGTAAAGACTTAGAAACTCTATAATACGTTTTCCATGCTTTCTGCTTAGCTTCCAAAACAAGAACATTGGTCAAAATTTACAGAAAATTACAATTTATAAAGACGAAACCAAAAAGTTAAGTTCACATAAATTGTCGTTCAGTAAATTAGTACACAGATGTATGTATATTAAGCAATCGAGACTGTGTAGTGTCTATCAGCTTGAACAAACTAATCAAACGTTAAACGGTCCAAAAAGAGGTTATCAAACGTGTCTAATCATGGCAAGCTATAAATAAAAAAATGATCGCATTGATATATATATATATATATATATATATATATATATATATATTTAGTGGATTTTCTTGGGCTTAGGTTGTGTATGTATATATATATATATATATATATATATATATATATATATATATATATATATATATATATGTATGTATATATATATATATATAGTTTGAGTTTAGTTCTTGAACCTTAATATATATTTTTAGTGGATTTTCTTGGGCTTAGGTTCATAAAAAAATTTGATTTGGTACTAAGGCATTTTCATATATTTTTTCGACGTTTCGGCAGGAAATCCATGCCTTTTTCAAGAAGTAATATTGACTAAAAAAACATTTTATGACAGACATAATACGATTTAAAAGTTAAACTTTTGACTTACCAAGCATGTAAAAATTTGTTACTAACAAGTAGACGTCACAATTAAAATAATATTAAAAACATAGGACATACCCACTAAGTCACTACATGTAAAATATTTTAGATCTAATGTGTTGTTTATTGAAGTTAGTTTATCGTTTAAACAACCAGTTATTTTATCATAGGCGTTCTGAGATTGTCTTTTTATGTGTTTTTAAATTAAGTTAAAATATATTTTGTTTAAATTTTTGACATCTTTTTTATCATTTATTGCATTATTATTTTTCTTTATTTGTATAGACTCTAGAAGCTCTCTCTTTTTCCTGTTGGGTTCACTTTTTAGGATCTTGGTTTTCTCAAAATCAAATTTATGTTTTTTTTCGTTTTCATGTTTTGTGAGGGCGGTTGAGTTTTTTTTGTCATATTTGTGGGAACGTATTCTTGAGTTAAGTAGCTGACTGGTTTGTCCAATATAAACTCCATCACAATTCGAGCAGGGAATTTCATATACAACATGCGATCTTTTTAATAGAGGGGTTTTTGTTTTTAATCTTGTAAAATTCTTTTTCAAAAGATTGTGCCCTTTATGAGCAACCATAATATTATGTTTGGACAGAAGATTTGCAATTTGTTCTGATAATCCTTTTATATAGGGAAGAGACATATAGTTTTTCTTTACCGTGTTGGTTTCATTGTTATTATTGTTATTGTAGAATTTATGCAGTTGCGATTTGAAAGTGTTGTCGATAAGGTGGTGTGGGTATGAATTAAGTGTTAGTGCTGTTTTTGCTTTTTTAATGGCCTGAGGTCTATTAATAGGATCGGATAATCTAATAGCTCTATCGGCGAGTCCGATAACTACTGATTTCTTTTGAGACAGGGGATGATGAGAGTTGAAATTCAGATATCTCGATGACCAGGTTTTTTTGGTGTACCATGAAGTAGTTATAGTGCTGTTTTCTCTATGTAAGGTCAGGTCCAGAAAATTAATTTGATGATTTTTTTCAATTTCTAATGTAAATTTTAGTTTTTGGTGAAAGTTATTGAATTCATTTAGTAAAATATCCATTTTATCCTCTGGTGCTAACATGCTATACATTATGTGCTATACATTAATGTAATATGATTGTGTTTATAAATAATGTCATATTATTAAAAAATATATTCGATGGAGTACCTTCTAAAATAAATCTTGCATCATGCCATCCTATAATACACTCTGCAATCTTGTCCTGCGAGGTTATTTGGTTATTTTTTCTTGTATAGAGATCCAATTGGTTATTATCTTCTTCTTATTATTTCTTAATACGAGATCTGGCTACTAAATGAAGATATTGACACTTTAAATATTTTATTCTGATTTCGCACATATTTTATTATTGGTACTGTACATAATAAATATCTCATCGCAATAATAAAATAGTACACAGATACTTAAGCATCACGTTTTAAGCCAAAACACTCCCAAATAATCAATATATATCTTAAATAGCTAGAACTGACCGTACCCTCTCCTTTAAGAAACATCTCGAAAGATTTCTGCCAAATTGAGAATGAGAAATAATATTAATCACATATTTTCTGAGACAACTTGCGGATCACCCGTTTGTTTTTCTGCGATTTTTAGCGATGGCGCTTGTATATTTTGTAGCGAAATATTGTATTCGCGTATGGATGAACACACGGTATGTCGATACTCAACTTTTTAGTGGGTACTGTTCTAATTATCACCCGATCGTTAAGATGCTATCAGGAACAGACCTGATATTCACCAAAAACCACGTATCTATACACCAAATATTTCCGACTTAAGCCTACGTAAACCAACGAAATATGCCAAAATCGAGGAACCGATTTAAACTCACACAAATGGTGGAAACATGTAAGAGAAAGCACAGATCTTCACATTCCTATAGTACTCGACTTTTGGCACTTTTTACGATTCTCATGAAATCAATAAAATGTATCACTTCCATTGACCGGTCGCTATAGAATTTCCGTTGCTAGAGCCTAATGTCGAAAAGTATAACATGAAATTTCGATTTTAAGTTTTGGCAATAAATATCAGACATTTGAAATATACCCAAAAACGCTGAATTTAAACTTTCATATTACAAACGATCTTACGTCACGGGCAATGCTTCCAGGAAAACGGCATTACGTGAAATTTTTAGCTGAAGTTGTGTAATTTTGAAAAATGTACCTACTTGTGCAATCGAAAAGCAGGAGTTTTAAACATTTTAGATCATCTGTAATGTGATTGTTTAAAATTTATCGTTTTTTAGGCATAATTCAAATGCTTGTTATTTGTTGCTTCAAATGCAAAAATTCGAAATCGAAATTTCATGCTAAAAAAGTGATAAATTTTATAGATCTTATGAAAATAGTAAAAAATGGCAAAAGTCGCGAAACGTTTATTTATTGACCACCTAAGATCTGATGTCACAATGAGCGGGAATTTTAAAAACCTTTTCAAATATTTCTAATTTGTGTGTATTTGTCCCATAAGAACTTGGAAATATTGGTTTTTTAAAGTGTTTGAAGAATAAATAAGGACTTTTGGTTATGAGTAAAAGAATGCTTATGATCTAGAAGGTGAAGTGCCGTATGTAGAATCTGTTTTTCTATTATTGAAAGCCCTTTTTTTATGTTCTGCTTTCGTTTATTAAAATTTCTACCAGTTTGACCGATGTAAATTTTTGTACAGTCGTCACATTTAGGTTTGTATACACCACTGTGTAAGTGCTTTTTATTTTGGCTCTTGTTGTTTTTAATATATTTGCCTAAGTTGTTCTGAAAGTTGGTTTTATTCCTTTTTTTTTATATGTTTGGCTACTTTTGTTGCTATTTGGCCTGTATATGTAATCGAGCAGAAGGTACTGGGTTTTTTATCTGGTGGTGGAAATACTAATTTCAGGGCTTTCTTGTGTAGTATTTGATTTAAAATTTTATTAATTGTTTGTTCGTTGTATCCATTGTTTACTGCTATTTGTTTAATAATATTTAATTCTGCCTCAAAGTTGTATTTCCGCATCGGAATTTCTGTTAATCTATGTAACATATTATGATAGGCTGCCAGTTTATGTTGTGTGGGATGGGATGATGAATTGTGTATAGTCGTGTTAGTTCTAGATCATAATCATTTTTTAAATAAAGGCCTTAACCTATCTTTGTTAGAATCTATGGAAATTAACAAATTAAAAAACACAGTTATAATTCTGAATGACCAACTTGAGACAAACAGTTCTCCCCTCCTCAACCTATTTCATTAAAGACTATAAGGTGTAAACGTATACCACAAATACCAAAAATAGATCACTTGAGAAAGGCACTCTACCGAAACAGCTGTAGTGATAAGATTTTATAATAAATTTTGTGGAAGTTTTCAGTGTTTTATTGTTACATAAAATGAATTTTTATCAAGTAACGGTCGAATCCATCAATTATATTGAGAATATTTTAAAGTCATCTACTTTAGACTTTATAGTATATGTCTTAATATAGTATTCACCAAAATAAACAGTACTGGCAATGAATATTGTATTTATTTCTTAATTTATGTGTTCAAAAAGTACACTATTGCGGCGCAAAGAAGCTTCAGAACGTTTTTGTAGATTATCCAACGTAAAGAGTGGTTGCTGGAGTTGTTGAAAACAGGTTATTATCTTTTGTCGTAGTTCAATATCTGCTGACGGTACTTGTAACTTAAATACTGATTCTTTTAAAATGTTTGTGAAGTAAGGTTAGGGAGCGTATCCTTGCGAAATCCGGTTGAAACCATTGTCTGTACATCTGCAGATTTCTTACGAGGCAAAAATTTCGTAAATCTCTAACGAAAATATATATGTCCTCTCTGTAACGCTCTTGATCGACTCGCGGTTTTACATCAAGACCTAAGTAAAAATATGACAAACATGACAAGCCGAGAGCCAGGCTCCGCGGTATTTCAGTGATACACTGACGAGCCATAAAACCGCGGTTTTACTCGCCTATCGATCAGGGCCTTAACAATAACTGGATGCTCGTTCTGATCTTAGCAAGATAAGGACCAATAATCCCATGTCGAGACACCTCGTACCAAATAGCAACTCGTTCACTGTGGATTGGTGTTTCTACAACGCCGTCTGGGCGTTCAAATCCAAAGAATCAAGTTGTTTGTCTATTGATATAACTGTCAAGGCTCTCTGGCATATTTTTTTGCAATGTTTAGTCTTTGTATTTTTGAAAACCATTTTCACGATGGTTTAGTAAAGCACGGTTAATATGACAGTTAATGGCAAATAAGCCCAATAATATAATAATATATATTCTGAGTATATATAATATAATATATAGCCCAGTCTGGTTATGCAAAAATCATCGATTGCTTGGCAAAATTTTTCGCAGATATCTGAAGCTTTTAAGACCTAGGTGAGGGTTACTAGATGACGAATAGATGATAAAGTACTCGTATTTTTACCTTGCTTTTTTTTTAAACAATAATCTATGGTCACAATTTGATTTTTTGTGTATAAGTTTTTTCCCTTATATTTTACATAAACAATATTTATATCATTTTTTTATATCAAGAACATCTTTAAAATTGATAAATAATTTACGGAGATATTTGTAAAAAAGCAGTTTTTTGCACTAATTTATAAATTTTATTAATTTTTTATTAACAAAATAAAATGTTATTAATACATTTCAACATTGAGGAATTACCGTTTTTTAAATTTGTGCGAAATTTCCCCCCGATCGGTCAAATAGTTTAAAAGTTTGTAACGATAATATTTTGCCTACCATAGGGTAAGATTTTGGGGGTAGAAGATTGGGGAATAGAAACTATGGGGGTGGAGTAGGGTAAGCAAAATAAACGCTACTTGTGCGAACGGCACTCAGGTTTTGGTAGGAGAGCTGGGGTCGTGGATAAGTAAAAGACAGGGTGTCGTATTGGGGTAACTACCAGAAAATGAAATAAAGGGTCATAAATCTCTTGGGACAAACAGAATGAAAATAAACCGGAAACACCTCAAGAAATTTAATATAGGGCGCCACTTGAGGTGCCTAATTTTACCTATTACAACCAGCTAGTTGTAACTGGAGATATAATTATTAAACATAAAAAACATATCTTTTTCAAATGGAAACTCAAAAAAAAGGTTAGTTAAAAAAAAATAAAACAAATGTTAAAAAACAAAATTTAACATTTATTTTTGTGTCACCACAAACAGTTACAAAATATAGAGAACACAAGAATGCTCAAAAAAGACAATACAAAATTATAATGACAATAGCTGCAAAATACAAAAATACAAAAAAAACTTACATGTGTCATCTGTTTACAATTTCCAGGAGTTGGAGATACTACAAAAACTTACAAAACTTAAATGTAAGCTAACCTTTCTTTTAAAGAAAACAAAACAAATCAAAAATGCTAAAACGGGCTGTCATAAATTAACATTAAATTTAAAACAAAACTGAACAAATACAATAACAGCTAAAAACAAACCATAAAATTTACTACTTTAAATATTACAATTTTTTTCTTTATATGAAAGCAATTATTACGTTTATTTAAAAAATGTCTATTTAACTATAGAAATTAAACACAAAATGTTACCTTTAATTCACATAAAATTTTGCACTGAAACTTCTGAGGATTAAACGGGATACTGGACATTACTAATATTTCTGGGAACTATCTGGACACGATTGAAGAAAAACTGGATCTATTTGAGGTTAAAAGTTGAAACTGGCACATTCAAATACAAAACTGCTCCAGGAACAGAACAGGAACAAAACGAGGTTGAAGTGGGGCACTTATACACATCTTGTAAACGGGAACCATCTTATTTACTTTTCAGATGTTCACACAAAATTTAAACAAATTGACTGACCTCTGTAACTACACATTGAACTGCTACATACTAAAAAACTTCACTAATTCCGATGAAAAAAAAACAATAAGGAAAAACCATTACGAACTAGATGAAAATTCGGACCAACACCGAAACCACTGCCTCTAACAGCGGCTCCACTGAGAGTGACGAAATTATCTTAAAAAATTGATGGCATAAACTAGAATAAGCAAAACGCTAAAATAAACAAAACACAACGAAAATTAAGACGTAGATTAATTTGAAAACGCAATATCGGGCGGTTTGAACAAAGAAATATCGAAGAATTTGCGCCTGTGACATAAATAAACAATAAAATGATTTATTATCGACGGCGGCGACCTAAAAAAAGAACGAAAGATTATATTGATTTTAAATTGAAGGATACGAACTAAGAAACATTGAAAAAATTCTTCGTTATTATAATGCATATATAAGGGAATTTCAATTAACACATATACGAGGGGACTTCAAAATAAAATGCTACAAGTTATTTAATTTATTTATCCCTGACGCCAAATATTTAAACTATTAAACTTGCTCTATTAATGACACATTTAGCAAATTTCATTCAGGATTATTTAAGACTTAAACTATCTCAGAAGTTAAATGCATATTGCATTTTCATCGAAATTATGTACAAAATAAACGTTTGAAAAAGGGGTATGTTGTTTACTTATAAACAATTGTAATAACTTCTATATTTTTCAAGCTAGAGACTTGTACGTACAACTATTGGATAGCTGGTAAAAAACCCACATTTAAAAAAACCTATGACCAATAGGAACGAAGTTAGGGACTATTTTTTAAAAAAATCATATCTCCATTGTTTATAAACATTAAGAAGTAAAATTTTGCACAAATTTGGAATGAAAATCTAAACTTTATATTGAAATCGGTAAGATAGTTTCGAAACAGATTCAGTTTCTATCAGATGTCGCTATTGCGTCCATAACGAAGCCATGTTATTGTTGCTTCTAATAAGACACAGAAGATTATTTTTCACGTTAAGTACGGCTATGAATAACTATTCTGATGAGACTTTTTAAGTCGAAATACGTATCAATAGATACATAGACGCTTTGAACGTGAAATCAAATCTTTTCTGTCTTTTTCATTTTATATTGAAACTTATAGCTATAAAATTCATCCAATTTTTCGAAACTTACAGCCCTTCGAAACGAAGGTACTTTTGAAAGATCGACATAGGAAAGTGGAGGGGATCACTGTTTCAGCTCCGTTTTTTTTCGAGATCGGAATTTCAAATTGAAACACGTAGGAAAATTTTACATTATCTCGACTTCCATTGCAGCTAGAAGACCCTTTTTTTAATCTGGGGTAGCTCGTGCAGATATGAATAACTACATAGTTTTCACTGGCTGGGAAATATGGGAAACCTCGGAAAATTTAGTCCATTTGAAATCACCGTAAAAACTTACTTTTTTTTTAATTTGGCTGGAATAGTCTGCCGCAGTATTAATAATGATGACATAATTTTCACCCCACCGGAAATCTCGGAAAATCCCGGAAAATCAACATATATTTTTTTTCATTTTATATCAATGATGTAATAATACTTATATATTTTATAAATTAAATTTCAGGTAATTTTTTACACATTATATTATTATATTCCTTATATTAATTATAATTGTTATTTTTTTTAACCAGACTGGGCTATTATCTGATTGTCAAAATGAATGAGGTAGATAAAATTAAACTATTAGAATAATTGTTATTATTTCCAAGTAACGAAACAAAATAACTTTTTAAATTTTTATTTTGAATTAAAATTGTAGTTTACTCTTATTTAATAAAGTAGATATGACACTATTATACTGTCGGCGGATATTTAGCCACAACGTTGTCAAAAACCTTTCCTATATGCTCGATGTAAACTTTTAGATCCTATCTGCAAATAATTTGTAGAAGATAAAGAAGAAATATTCATACTTCATGTCAAAGATGGCGCTGTAAGTGTAGGTTGTGCTAGGTTGGGTCGTGTATATAGTTGTGAAAAATAATGATAATTATTCGTTAATAGTTAAAATTTATGGTGTTTATTCTTCATTAAGTTATGATCAATGAAAAAGAAAAACCCGTCGACAACACAAGCCAAATACGTCCGGAACATCTCGAAAGTCAGGTTAAGCAGCTAAAAACCGACGTGAAATGTGACATTGAGCAGCTCAAGTCGCTTATCGAGGATCAAAATACGGATGCGAGCTTGATTTAATACCAAAAGTAATAACCCCTTAGACGGAATTAAAGTGTTCTAAGAAACTTTTCAAAAATTCCTTCATAGTATTAAAAGCGAAATAGAAAAAGTAAGACCTCTGTAATTCCTTTGAGAAAAGGATGGAACACCATTATCACATAAACGGCCTCGTGTTTAACAATATGCTTAAGAGTGAGACAACAACTACATCAACAAATCAAACAAATCAACAGGTAGTAAAAAGCATTAACAATACATTACTACAAATATACAAATATCCGAAAACGACAATAATTATTGTTATCGAATGGGCAAAAAACAAGATAGACTTGTCGGTTGTCCGTCGAAGTACAGCACGACCAATAATGGCAGTTATGTTTATAACCAAATGGAAACGGAATTTAGTCAAATTAATCGAAATTGAAGCGTAGTGGATTTGTTATAAAATAACTTCTTACAAGAGAAAATGAAGCTCATTATAAATTCCCGCGTAATAAGTTCGGTTACAAGTACTGTTGGTCGTGGAAAGGCCAAATTTTTGCAAGTGTAGGTGGTGCGAAGAAACAGATTACCAGATTGGATATGGGAGATTAAAATCGTTAATTTAGACCAAATAATCTGTGAGTAAAAATATATTGGTTTGCTTTTTTTGACAAACAAAAACACGAACTTTACGTAGAGTTTCTATAGTTTTTTTTTTGTTTTTTTATTAATTGTTTTATTATTGTAATTATTATTGTAAAAATAAATGTACAGTTCTACGAATTTAAATATTATGCCTCTATCTATTAGTGCGATATAATTATTACTCTAATATAAATAAATTGTTCTTCTTATACAGTGAAACTTGGATAATTTGAATCTCAAGAGACCGTTAAAAAAATTCGAATTATCCAAAAATTCGAATTAAAAATATATCCACAAAAAACAAAGATGCCTAAGAAAACATCTACAAATGATAAAAATCAACAATAGTTGACCATTTTTATCGCTTGCAGATATTTTCGTTAAAATTTTTGCCCGAATTTTGCCAACCGAAAAAAATGGGCCAACAAAATTCGGCCAGAATAGGGGAGAGGGGGGCAAGTTGTTACATAATTGATTCTATTATTTATTTGGGCAATAGTAGATCTTTTATATGAAAACTAAAATCGGATTAAGGTAGTTGATACATTTACACAAATAATGTTAATTTTAATTTATTTAAAAAATCATATTTAACATTTTGTTATTATCAATTTAACTCAACTTGTAAATTGTAACAACATACCCCACTATGAGGCAAATTGTTACAGTCCATGGGGTAAGATGTTATAATAGAAAAAAAAATTCTAAAAACTTCCCACAACATTATTTAGTGGTCACAGAAAGAACCCTTGCTTAGCTACAAAAAATATTATAAACATAACACAAAATGAAATAAAATAAAAAATGAAAATCTGAACAAACCTGTTTACAAGAATGTTAAACTAGTCTACAAGAATGTTAAACTAGTCACTATCGGACGAGCAGTGAATACAAATATAAAAATCATCGTCTTTTCCACAAGCAATATGTGCCCACTTTTGACACACAATGCACCGAATCCATTCTTCGTTTTTGGACTTCGAAAATGGAGCTAAACATACCAGACACGTCGATTCCTCATCCTCTTCCGAGCTTTCAGAATCTGATTTTTTTAAGGTGTTTTTGGTAATGACGGTCCGTTTCTTACATTTTTTAACAGTAGTTTTTACCTTGTTTCTTGATTCACCTGATATGTTTCTTTTGGTTGCCCCCACATTTTTTTTTTCTTTGTCTTGCCTTTTCTTCCTCCTCCAAAGCTGATTTAATGGGAGTATCAGTCAAAACAGCGGAAGTTCTTTTCTTCCGACCCCCTTTGGATTTCCTTGGCATTGCTTTTGGATAAGGCTTCAACTCCTGGGGCGTTATATGAGTAGGTGAATCGACAGGTTCATTTATCGCCAAGTTAAAATCTGTGCTTGTAGAAGGTTGCTGTTGGGAAGGAGTTCTATGTGTTTCGGTGCCAATAGGTGCCGGATCTATGACTACTGTTGCGTTTATATTTTCTGTTATTGGCCTATTTGTTACCTCTGCAGGCAAGAATTCATCATCTTGAAAAATTTCTCTGTTGTATGGCCAAATTCCTGTCACACTAAATCCTTTTTGTATATTGAGAGGTGTAACAGCAAGAGGAAATTAATCTTTAAGAACGATAGGTATATCGTAAATGTTTATTACTTTACCGGGATTAGATCTTGACCATGCATCTGCAGCACTATTAAAATATCTTTTAAGTGGGCTAAATACCGTCCTATCAAGCGGCTGCAACTTGTGTGATGTATGTGGCGGGAAACTTAAAAGAACCACTCCATTTTCTTTGCAAAAATTCAACACCGGAATAGACAAATGAGACTCGTGATTATCTAATACCATCAAAACGGGTTTCTCTTTGCTACATCGTACAAACTGGACGAAATGTTTCATAAACAACAAAAAGTTATCACATGTCATCCATCCAGAGGAATGAGACGTACCTACACAACCAGGAGGTCCATTGGCTACCATAACATCTTTGAATTTCTTTCTCGGAAATATTAAAAATGGAGGTACAAAATTTCCAGTTGCGTTGACAGCTAATGCCAAGGTAACAAGTTGACCTCTTTCTCCAGATGTGATAGCACCTACCTGCTTAGTTCCCCTTTTTGCAATGATTTTTTGTAGGCCTTTGGACAGTTGTAAGTCCAGTTTCGTCCATATTGTACACTTCTTGGAGCTCAAATTTATATTTATTATAAACTTCGCCGAGATTGTTAAAAAACTGTGACACATTATGACGATTAAACGCGGTAGCTCGACCCATACTAGTAGCTTCAGGTGTCCGGACTGATAAAGTTCGATGCCTCTTCAAAAATCCATATAGCCAGTCTCTGGAAGCTATTTCATTAACCTTCCAATTTTCCGGAACAGATATTTGGTTGGCTGTTGCATATTGAAATGCAAATTTTCGCAAATCAGAAGTTATAAGACCGTAATAAATTTTAGCAGAATGCTCAGTATATTCGGCAAGTTCCTCTTCTTCAGCATTGTTAAATATTTTTCTGGCCGTAGCATAGCCGACTAAGTTCTTGTTACTGTTTTCAGCACCTAAGTTTGATTTTCTTTTCATATAGCGGTGCAATGTCATAAAATTAACTCCATAGCGAGTAGCAGCATCCCTAATTGATAAGTGTTCTTGTAAAACCGATTGCGCCGCCCTTTCAAATTGTTCGGTTGGAATAATACCCCTTGTGGTTTTCTTGGTATACGTTCGCACCATGTTAAGCTATCTGAAAACAACCAAAACAATTTCATGATAGAAAAATTTAATAAAACCTAATCTGTGTTTCTAACATGCTTTGCGAAAATAAATGTAGGTAGGTATGCTATTCATTACAAACAAATTACTATCTACAAAATATGTCTGATCATAATATTGGATTTTTAGTGAAATCATAAATTATGGTAACCATATTGTAACCATTGTAGGTATTTCGATATATTCTTACATTAACGTGTTCGGGGCAAGCTACACACTTGTACGAAATGAGGTTAAGTCAACGTTTTTTGGTAAATATTGAGAATCAATTACTAACAATAGCATGACAATAACGAGAAATATATACGCTTCAAAACTATATAATACACATATTTATACTACTTACCAATTTCTCACAAATAAAAACAAAAGCCACCTGACAACGGTACAGTTTTAGACCCGAAACCACATTCTAAGCAATAACACTATGATGAATGTCTGACTTGAGTATCAATATCCGTTCACAGATGACGGGTCGGTTGACCCAACTTTCCATAAAATATCGGCAACTCATGATACTTGCTTTTAAAATAATTGTGTAACAACTTGCCCTACTCTCCCCTACCAATTAAAGCATTTGCAAGCTATAACAAATGGTCAATTATTGTCGATTTTTACCATTTGCAGGTTTTCTCATTGGTATTTTTGGCCAAATCTTGGCCGAAACAATCGGCAGATAAAAAATTCCCAGTGAGAACGCATCAGTAAAAAAAATAAAACATTTTGTCTCAAAAAATTTATTGAAAATAAGAATACATATTTGTTACAATTAATGAAAATAGACTAATTTTTTCCAAAGAAATCCGAAATTTTTAGCTGCTTTTTAGAATTTAACTTCTCGGTAATGACAAACGATTCTAAGATGTTCAGTGAACTAAAAATAGAGTGACTTTTTTACTTTCAAAGTACCGTTTAAGTTGCGTAATATGGTGTGTTGCTTCGGCCGCACTCGGAACATGTATTTCTCCCGCCACTGATGATGCGTCGTCTTCATCACTCTCTTGTTTTTCATCATTGTCCTTAAGCACTTCAGCGATGGTCTCCGTATCGGTTATTTCACCACATACTACAACATCTTTATCCACGTTGACAAAATGTTCATAAGAGATGGCAGGATCGGAAATGATCCCCCCCAGCAGTTAACTGAAAGCAGCTCTTCTGTTAAATTGTCGTCTGTGTTCTCCTCCTTTTTTATAAAACCAGCTCTTTTGAAACAGTGTTTGATCGTTTCAGGTGTTAGTTGGTCCCAAGCTTTCTTACACATTCGAGATGCTTGTAGAATGTCTAACTTTATTTTAAGGGTGTCGCAATCTTCCATCAATATGTTTTCAACCAAAAAACGTCTGTAAAAATGTTTAAAAATTTTTATGACACCCTGGTCCATAGGCTGGAGAACTGAAGTCATGTTAGCAGGAAAAAAATAACTTTTACATTTTCCATCAGTGGGATAGTGGTGTGTGCCGTACAATTGTCAATAAACAAAATAACTTTTCTTTTTTCTTTTATGAACTTTTTGTCTAATTTTTTTTCTTAAAACAACGCGGATTAGCCGACTTGCCAATCATCAGTAGAGGCAGTCTTTCCGATCCGTCCATGTTTGCACCAATTAGGAGAGTTACTCTTTCTTTACTTAGTTTTCCTCCGTGACATTTTTCGTTCTTAAATGCTAGCGTTTTGTCAGAAGTGCATTTAAAAATGAGACCCGTCTCGTCAACATTAAAGATATCTCTTTCATCTATACCCTGAATCATCTCTTCCAATTTTTTTTTCCACTGGTTGGCTTCTTGCTGATTAACGGTCCCACTTTCTCCACAAATGGATTTGAAAGAAATTTTGTTGCGTTCTTTAAAGCCGTCTAGCCACCCTGTACTCGCCTTAAAATTATTTTTCCCCATTTCAATAGCAAATTGTTCAGCTTTGCTTCTTATAAGAGGACCACTCACGGGAATCTTCTTCTCCCTAGCTTGTTTGAACCATTTTAACACACAACTGTCTAAATTTGGATTTTCTGGCTCCTTTAACCTTTTTCAATCTTTACCGCACTCACTTTCACTGTTGAGAATTTTTTCTTTATTCTTCAAGTAGGTGGATAATGTGTTAGGAGGAATTCCAAAGTCCCTGGCAATCTCAGATTTTTTCTTCGTCCCCTTTTCCACTTCTCTAATTGCCGCTATTTTTTCCGATAACGTTAAAGTTTTGTATGTTTTCGTATTACCATGCGACGACATCTTTACTCAATACGAAGTGATTTGCGGTGATTGCAATTGCAACGCCAACGCATCTCAACTGAAGGGGCGTGCCAGATGGGGTAGAATTTAGGTGACAGGTACGGGTACAATGTACAATGGCCTTGAATGCCTTGAAACAAGTGGCACGTTAGAACAGAAAAGAATACTACCTCTTTTAGCAGAAATTTCCAGCACGAAATTGGCATTTTTAACTTTTTAACTTATAGAACAGTTCGAATTATCCAAAATATAATTCGAATTATTCACGACTTTTTAACATTACTTATATAGGAAATGCCAGACCAGAATAAAAATTCGAATTAAAGAAGATTTCGAATTAACGAAGTTCGAATTAAGCAGATTCTACTGTATTATGATTACTTTTGATCATATTAATGTAAAATCGCTGACCACATTTTATTGAATTCCAAAACTGTATTCTCGGAAAAAATTTTAATATCCTAGCCTAGCATTTACAAATTTCATTACCGATAAGGATATAAGAACTATAGATGGGTATACTGTCATAAGAAAAGCTAGAAATGGAATTGGGAGAGGTGTGGCATTTTTAACAATATTAAACACCTTCGCTTGGAATTATCCGTACATCATAAATCATATCGATTGTGTGTTGTATATAAACCTCCTAAATTTAATGTCAGACATTTTTTGGTTTGAGAATATCCTATCTGATATTATACCGTGGGTTGAAACATTATATTGTAATGGTGCCTTTAGTGTAATTTGTTAAATACTGGTTGTCCTGATACTAAAATGATCGATTATATTTTAACTACAAATCGAAGATCGATTAATTATATTGTCCTGGAATATGTTGATTTCAATGACCATGAGTTGAGCAGGTGTCAATCAAAATCAATCATGTCCATAAAAATCAAAAAATGAGTTAGCAGCTGTTTCATAATATAAAGAGTGAATCCTATTCTATGGTGTTTTCGGTTTCGGTTAAAAAAAATCATGTCCTGTTTAAAATGAAAACACAATATTAGGTTCCCAAATCAAATGAAATCATGTCCACAGTTGGTTTCAATCATACCACCACATGTCCATTCAGCTAATAGGAGTGCCCCGATTTGACCATGTCAACACATTGTCTGTGTTTTCCCTCTAGGTTATGTCGATAGCGAGTATTGAGTTTGTATTGCACTGTGGTTTAATTTTAATATTATTATAGTAGTTTTTATTAAATAAAATTGAAATTTTCCATGGATGAAGAAAACTTAGTGAGAGTGGGCGATGCCAATGAAGGATCTCGTAAAAATAAAAAGACTGTGGATAAAAAAACTAGAGCCAAGCTTAAGCGATACAGTACTCCAGTGGGATGTCGTGTGTTTTTTCCATGTAAACACATGAACAAAGGTATGAAATGTGCATTAGTTAGGCCTATAGATGCTATTTTTGTTCGAAATATCCTCTACAAAATACCTGACAAAAACACGCAAGATAACACCATTGCCAGTTGGATAAATCAACGTAACATAAAGCGACGAAGGCCTAGGCCTACCTCTGAAAAATCAAAGGCTAAAAGTTTTAGTGTACAATATTCTATACTTTCATCAACCGGTAAAGTTATACCTGTGTGTAGGAAACTTTTCATGCATATTACCATGGTGAAGGGAACAAGATTGACTAATATTTCTAAAAAGGTGAAAGAGGGAAAGGCTGTTAAGGATCAGAGGGGTGGCGATAGGAAGAGTCACAAATCTGCTGCGAACAAGGAATCAGTCCGCCTTTTTTTGAGAAATTTAAGAGGAAAAGAAAGCCACTATAATCGAAAAAAATCGAAAAGGATTTATCTTGGTGCAGACTTAAACATTAAGAAGTTGTGGCTAATATTCAATGATTCTGTACTTGATAATCTTAAAGTTAAGAAATCTATGTTTAGGAGAGTTTTCAATGAATTAAATATCAGATTTTCATTACCAGCTTCTGACGTTTGCAGTACATGCAATAAAATAGATCTTCAGCTGAAAATTGAGAAGGCTAAAGCTGTGAAAGACTTGGTAGTGGTCAACCAATTTATGATGGAGAAAAGAATATACAGATTAAGAGCTAATGCTTTTTATGGGCTCTTAAAGGAAAACAAAGAAAATGAGGTTACTTTCTGTTTTGATCTCCAGCAAATTCAAGCACTTCCCAAAACTCCTATTCAAGACGCGTTCTACAAAAGACAATTAAGTTTTTACTCTTTTTGCATTGTAGCATCAAACGCACAAAACCCCATATTTTACGTATGGACTGAAGAACTTGCAGGAAGGGGTGCGACCGAAGTTTCATCTGCACTTATAAATTTCTTGAACTCCGCTAATTTTTCAAATGTAACAAGACTGCATCTGTTCTGTGATGGGTGTGCCGGTCAAAACAAAAACAATGCCGTTGTTCACACATTAGTGTATTACTTAGGATCAGTGCAAAATGCTTTAGAGGAGATTGTTCTAACATACCCTGTTCGCGGGCATAGCTTCCTCCCCGCTGATCGGGTGTTCGGAAGGGTTGAAAAGTTACTCAGGAAGCAGCCTACCATTGCAACAAAGGAAGAGTACTACAATGTATATAGTTCTGTTGGAGAAGTACGGAAACTTGGAGAGGATTGGGGATTGATTGATGCTAAAAGTTTGGCTACACGATTTAAAAACATTGAAATGATATCTGAAAAGAAGAGGATTTTTGTGAGGAAAGAGAAAGCTGTCAACCGCAATGGACAAGAACTTACTGTTATCAAAGTGAAATCGGCACAGAATTTTAGGTTTGAAAGTGATTTTGAAACCTACAACAAGCCTCAAAAAAAAGGCTGGCATTCTGCAAGGTCGTTCTCAACTCCTGTAGAGTCACTTCCACTGAGCAATATAGTGAAAGCAGCTAAGAAGAAGGACGTGGAGACGTTACTTGTGAAAATGTATGGTGATGACTGGCAGAAACATGACTTTTTATCTTGGTATAAGACCATAATAGTGGAAGTCCAGGACGAAGAAATTGATGCTGACGAAGTGGACGAATCCTGTGATTGTCTAGAACCTGACATTGGACTACACATTTAAACATTTATATTTTGTGGAAAGTGTCGTTGGTAAATGTTAGCCATTTTTCAAGATATTTTTTGTAACAATACAATAGATATTTTAAGTAGTCTAAGAGTTTTTTTTATCAACCCCTTCTATCAAAGTCCATGAAGTCCAATCAAATAAGAACATGTCCTTTTTTTAAAATGTATTTACAGGTTTATTTATACCTTCAGATTTGAAATATTTACTAAGAGTCAGTTAATTTCAATAAATAAAATGATATATGCTAATTTATCCCATTTTTCATGTAAGGTTATTTACTAATACGTTTTTTGCGATTTCCCTAAAACTTCTTAAGGTGGACATGATTGATTTTGATTGACACCTCCTCAGTTGTTGATATCTAAAATAAGCACAGAAACTAACAAGAAAGAAATTGTTTATAAAACTGTCAGAAACTTCAAGGTATTATATTCTTCACTTCAATATATTATATATTAATATTATTATTATTATTATTATTAATATAACATGGCTGAAAATTAATAAATTAAAATCACAGAAATATCGCAGTCTATATGTAAAAATAAAGTGATATAGTTTTTATCGTGTTTTAACACTTTCCTAACAACTATTGTAAACATTTGGTAAAACATAATTTTCGAGGTTTTATTTATTCATATGTTTTATATACTCCGATAAAAACTTGCGCTTTGGACTCGTTTTTTATAAAAAAATGCGTTTTCATACACAATCTGATATTATATTCGAAGAAAATTATACACTAGACAATCCACAAATTATATATCGTTCTAAGAAATAAACAACTTGCTCCGATATAACAACAATATCGATATTTTTCTTCGCGTTTACTCCTGTCTAATATACTTGATCTCCGCCTCTGGTTTAAACTGGAGCAGAGATATTTATAATTATGTGGAGATCTGGGAGAATTTATTTTTAGTAAACTCTCCGAAATAAGCACCTTACCACTACACCAATGCAATCCAACGTACAGTATTATAACTTTAAACTTTTTTACAGAATCAACCGTATGGCGTGAGTAGCATAGCCGGGCACAAGACAGTTTAAAAGAAATATGGCCGCCTTGAGATGGATCTAGCGGAAGTGGTTGAAGATTTGATTTGCACGTTTGATGGTTCAGGAGATACTACCATGGATACCTTAGCGATGTTCGTTTTCGGCTGGATTCTAGCCGCCTTATTCATTCTCTGGTTGGGAAAATTACTTTACGAGAAGTTCCAGAACAGACAAAAGACTCAGTCGGAAGCCAAAGCTAAGTTGATAGAAGCTCCCGCGAAAACAACTGATAGCATCGACGCGGAGAAGGTTGTGAAAAAAGTGTCGGCAGCTCCTTTGGCTGCTCGAAGTGGTGGAGGTTATGTTCCTCCGACACCTCCGGTGAGGAAACGCTTGACGAGACAAAGCCCCGCTCCGGAGAGCCGGAAGCCGAGGTACATACCGGCCCCTCAGTGCACCGGACCTGATAATGTGTGTGTGTTGTGGGTCAATGATGTGCTGCAGTGGTTGTATAATGACTTTGTCATCGTTAACGAGTTACTTGGTGTTTGGATAGCCGCTCTGAATGAGTATACGAAGAAATCTGGTGCTGAGGTGAGTTGTATTTTTTTTTTAAATAATTTCTACTATTGAAACATTGTTTGATATTTATTGAGCTAATTTTTTTCAATTTTGAAGTGTTGATTTTATAATCAATACCAGCTTATTGAGTTTAGTTTCGCACCACAGTCTCTATCGGGCACAAGTCGGGACTGTTAGAAACCCATTCCAGAAGTGGTTTGCCATGTTCTTCAATCCATTTTAAACTCTTTTTTGAGTTATGACAACCTGCGCTGTCCTGTTGGAAGACAAAATCTTCCGCTGATGTTAAACGGTGTTCCATAATCAGTAAAAGAGATTCTAAAATATTCAAATATTAATCCTTGTTTACAATCCCATCGATAAAATGTAACTTTCCCACACCTTTAGAAGACATGCTACCCCAGATCATGACAGATGCAGGAAATTTGACTTTTCTCTTCAGACAGTCGAGATGGAAAGCTTCATTTTTTCTGCGAATGACGCGACTCCTACTGTCTCCAACACACACTTCAAATCTGGATTCATCGCTCCATTATATTGAATCCCATTGCTACTGAGTCCAATCTTTATGCTCTTTTGAGCATCTTAGTCTATTTTTCTTTTGTTGTAATGTTAAAAGTGGCTTTTCCTTAGCCTAAAATAAAATGAAATATATTAAAAACAATTCGTAATAATTTATTCAACTATAAAACTTACTTTGCAAGTACCAAATCCTAATTTGTGGGCCTTTCGGTGACATATTGATCTAGAAACGTGTCTTCCAATAACGTCAATTTGCTCATCGAATTTTACTATAATGCGTCTTAATGTCCTTCGATCTGCTTCGGTTATTTTACTTTTTCATACATTTCTAGTTTTTGTGACGACCGAATCTGTAGTTTTGTATCTTCTGACTATATTTCTTACACTATAGCGTAACAATTGCAACATATTCGCGATTTCCGAATTGGATTTTCCAGAATTAAAGCAATTAAAAAATCTAATAATGATTGAACAATTTTTCTCATCGATAACTTTACCTCGACCCATTGTACAATCCACAAACGGCAAAAAGCTTTACAATACTACAAAATACATTATTGACATTAACTGATAATATGTATTATTGTTTTGATGTTATTTTTCCATAGCTATCTCTAGATTTAACGTAATAATTATGAAAAAATCAACATATGTTGACATAAGTGAATGCATCGCCAAGGTTTAGTGAATTTTTTTTTATTGTTGAAAATAATAATTTTTTTAATTGCCTGTGTCACCTCTGATATTAGAGTTTGTATATTTTCATTAGTTTCATTTTTTCATTTATTTCTTCCCTATTATCTGTAAATAAGTCCTTGGTGTAGTTCTCCCCAGTTTGTTGTTTTTCTTCTTCTGATAATTGGAGATTTCCATTGGAGTTTCTTATATAGGTTATGTGTCGTGTTTCTTATTAAATTCTTCTTTTTCGTGAGGCCGTATCACTTAGGATATTTCTTTCTCCACCCTTACAGCTCCCTATTCTTGGCTTAAACTGTTTGGTCCATTGCAGTCTCCTTTTTCATCATTGTGGCGGTCAACTTTGTTTTTTTTTGGCAGGACAACATTATTTGAAACTTTGAAACCTCCGCCTTCTGCGGACTGTGATGTCAGAAACTGGCATCTCCGCTTCACGAATGAGGATTTTTCATGTTTTCTTTCTGTTGTTTACGAAGATATTTCTCATTTTTCTCTCGTCTTTGGATGTGTAGTGACACGGTTTCGACTACATTTTTGGGCACGTTGATAAGTCAGGGGTTTATTGGTATCAATTTTTTTTCTTGATATTGCCCACTGTTGCTTGCGCTACTTGCCACTGTTGAGCTATCTGACGTTGGGAAAGTTTTGTGTACGATAAAAGTGTATTTATCTCCACTATTTTAGTTTCAGAGAAGTCTTTAGCCTTACCCACTATGATTTTATTCTAAAAAATCGATATTTTTTTAAAATGTCTTTAAAATTCAAACGGATAGTTTTTTTCACCCACAATCACCACTAATACATTACTAAAACATACTACAAAGATAAAACGATATTAATATTTCAAAAACAAAATAAAAACAGACAAATTCAATTCCAACTTCCGAGCCCAAATTCACAGCAATGTGTATGTTGTGACATAATTTGTAAGTTATTATTGACAAAACATATTGGCATACCTTAATTGTATAGAAGCGTATGATTTTACTATAAAACTTTCAAACAAATGTGAAAAACTTAAAATTTTTGTGACTGATCCTAATAATTTGATCACCTTTTATAGGACATTTTATTGGTACCAAAAACATATATGTTTTTGGCACTAGCCTTTCATTAGCCTCCTTTTCTCCATATTTTGTATTATCAGTATTATCAAGTATTATCAGTCATCCATTCCTTTTTTGCTGTTTTTGGTACTGGTTGAATATTTTCGTTTGTAACTTTAGTTAAAATTCCTCCATTGTTTCTCCAGTAATTATGAATATCCGAGGTAGTTAGTTCTTATCGTTTTCAGTTCGATAATTGTTGAGTTTAATTTTTCTTTAACCACTTCCTTCGTCTTTCGAACTTTCCTTTCTTTGGTCTACATACGTATGTAAGTATAATATATACTAATTTTTTTAGGGAGCTTACTGTCTAAACAAAATAATATCCATTATATACAGAACATTTTCATCCCTCGATTTAGAGTTCTGTATAGAAACAGTTTAATAACAATTCACATACATTTCCTAAAATCCTAATCTTTTTTTGAAAGGGAATGTCAGATACTAATTGCCCTGCAAAATTCGATATGAATTCTAAACCTTTCGAAATTCGAATGGCAAATTGCCAATTTTTACTGCAAGTGCTTTAATCAGACCATGGGCATTATTCAAAGGTCAGTGTTTGGACCAATTTCAATTATTTTATACTTTAATAACTTGAATAGTCTACACTTCAAAGATGTTGTAACTGCTGGAACGAATCTCTGTTTTGTTTTTGAGTATAATTCTAATTGATATATTAAGTAATTTATCGTATTTATTTATTTTGTATCTGTATTTATGGAGATAATCAAATTATTCTGTAATAGTTCCCTGCTTTAGTTGTTTCAAAAATATATAAATGGACTAATTCTTCTTCTTCAGGTATCATCTTCGCTAATCATCATACTTAGCTATTTTAATTTTAGAAACAGGATCTGAACTGGATCCAAACAACTTCCTCAAATTTCTGACCCAGGATATACGTCTTCTCCCGATACTTCTTTTGCCCACTATTTTCCTTTCATGATAAGTCATAGAATGCTGTATCTTTCACCATGCAGTATGTGTCCCAAGTACTCGTATTGCAGCTTGCTTTCTTTGACTGCTGTTTCTACTTTTTGTCTTTTCTTATTCTTTTCAGCACCTCCTCATTAGTAACTATGTCAACCCATGATATTCTCAGAATTCTTGTGTACACCCACATTTTCTTCTTCTTCTTTTTATGAAGACATGACTCTGTTTTTCAATGTGCCTCCAGTAAGATGTCATTACATCGTTTTCGTGGTCTTCTTACTGATCGTCTTCCTATGGGGGACCGTCTTTTGCCATCTTTACTACTCTATTTGTTGTCATTCGGCTTATAGAATGGTTCGATTCTACCCTTATATTCCTTACTCAGTCCTTGATTTCTCCACCTTGCATTTACGTCGTATATCGGTCTTGTTTATGCTGCGTATGTCATTATTGGTCTGATTACTGTTTTGTAAATTCTGCCTTTCGTTTCTTTCCCGATATTTTTATTTCTCCATATTGGTTCATTCAGGCAACCTGCGGCTTTGTTTGCTCTATTTACTTGATCTTCCACTTCTGTTTCGAGCTTTCCATAGCTAGATAATGTAATGCCTAGATATTTGAACTCCATCACTTATTCTATTATCTGACCTTCCAGCTCCAATTTACATAAAACTCAACACAGATCACGCGTTCTTTGTTTTTAAAAGCCAGGCCATAAACTTTTATTATAGGGCTGGTCGTTATATTAATTTCCCATAAATGCAACGCACTCAAAATGAATAAGTAATTAAAGTGTTGAGCATATCTAATATCTGTAGTAAATAAACATTGAAAGATCACATTTCTATTTCTTATGTATATAAACCATTTGCGAAAATGTAAATTTTAATATGAGATTGTTTTATTTAATTTTTGAATACAAAAATTTAATTCGTAATTAGCTTCTCGCTATACATCATTATAAATATAGCGTCGGTGCATGATCTTCCCGACCTAAAACTTTGTTGTTCTTCTGCTAGTGTTAAGGCGGGTACACATATGATGCGAGCAGAATTGTTCGCGAACCGTTTGTGAACGCTATATTCGTTAATTTGTACGACGGGACGAACCGCTTGCGAGCTGTTCGTTCGTTGCTCGTCAGGAACCACAGCCTGTCGGTTTTTGGGACGAACACAAAGAATGTTCGCAGAACTATAAATTGTTTCTGCTAAGTGTGCGATGAGATCATTCGGTTAAACAAAATTGCTGAACGAGCGCGGCTTATTCAAAAGTAACGAGAGAAATTAATAACAGATAATCTAAACAAAATACCGAAATGTTTAGAATAACGAAGTAAATTAATTCTCGGTTTGTTATTAGATACTTAGGGTATTGGATAGCCTGAACATTAACATATTTTCAACGAACCCTTCGCGAACAGCTCACGAGCAGTTCGCAAACAGTTCGGCTCGCATATGTGTACCCACCTTTATAATTTCATTCACTTTATTAGTTATCACTTTGGTTGTTCATTTTAGTGTTGTTTAATAAATTAATTCTTCTGTAATTTTCCGGGTCCGCTTTGTCTCCCTTTTTGAACAGAAGTATTAGGATGCTTGATCTTCGTTCTTGACAAATTATTTTTTGAATTATTTTTAGTAATTGTTTGGTCAGATCTGGTCCTCCGTACTTTAGGAGTTCGTTCGGTATTGCGTCCTCTTCTGGCGATTGTCTATTCTTTAATTTCCTTAATGCTCCTTTTAACTCTTCCTCCTCAGTATGTATTTCTTCGTTTGCCGTTACCTCTGGTGTTGGCGGAGGCCACCGGTTGATAGCCAAGTTTACAAAGTACCCAACAACTTTAGTGATAAGTATCTACTACATAAAGCTGCCTTCAATCTTATAAAAAGACTTGAGACTCATCTAAAGAAGCTCTGGTTAAAAGAGAGATTCTGCATTTCTACGTTTGATCAACTTGAAGAAGGCATTTGACAGAGTAAGACTTAAAGATGTAATACATCTCTTGTATAATTAAGAGATCCCGCTGAATATTACAAAAATAATTAAAAACGTGTCCTCCGTTCCTTTTTTCCAACTCAAAATATTCATATAAATTCAGCACGAGTTGCTGGGATTGATAATTTAATGTATTTCCAGGCATATTCTAAAAATAAAAACCTTGAAAAAATATTCTGTTTGATATTTATGACAACAAATAATGTTTTATATCGATCCGTTAGACAGAGTTTTAGCCAGATTCAAAAATGATACGTCAAATTAAAGATAAGAAAATTCAACTGCAAAATTTATACTTACATCAAGGAATCCAACACTAAGTGAACAGTTAGTCGTTATAACAACTCTTTTTGAGAAAATTTATAAACTCAAGGCACGAAAATGTAATGGAAAATTAAACAATACGAATATAATTCTTGTAAACACCACAACGCTGTGAAGTTGATAATAAGCAGGTTCAATGATGAGAATTTATCACAGACTGTTGTTATATTACTGTCTTTGTCTGATGTATTATTAAATGTTGGACAAGCGGCTTAATTTCAACTTTTTATATTCTGTGAGTAGAAATGAGACAAAATTTAAAACTAGTTCGTGAATAATTTCATACATGTGCAAAGAAACAGCGAACGAACTGTAGCTACAAAAATGGGTTTAATAATAAACACCAACAAAACGAAGTATATGAAAATAAGCACGCAACCACAAATCCTACGACCACTTGGTATAAAAAACGACGTCATCGAAGCAGTGAACGAATTTGTATACCTGGGAGCGCTCGTTAACACTGAAAATAATACTACCACAGAGATAAACCGCAGAATTTGCACTGCCAACAGATGCTATTTTGTGCTAAATCTCCTCCTTAAATCCACAATTATATCGAGAAATACAAAACAAAAATACGTCCAGTCCTAACATATGGTTCAAAGACCTAAACTCTAACAAAAAGTAATGAAAACATGTTAGGATGTTTCGAAAGAAAAGTATTAAGGCGAATCTATGGAGCAGTCAATGACAATGGAGTGTGGAGAAGAGAATACAACTTCGAATTTTGTAGAAAAGATCAGGAACCAGATATCGTAAAACATATTAAGGTGGATAGGTGAGGTGGATAGGGCGTGGAATGCGGATGGAACAAAATAACCAGCTAGAAAAACGCTCTTTGATAGGCCCATTGGTCAGGGAAAAAGAGGAAGACCCAGAACAAAGTTCCTTGATAACACCGATGAAGACATGAGAAATATGTGAATACGTGCTTGGCAGAGAGGAAGAGGATGGATAGGGACTACTGGAGAGAAATTCTTGACGCGGCTAGGACCTAAGCATGGTTGTAAAGCCAGAATGATGATGATTTATTGATTGACATTTACGACTCGAACTTTTCAAATTTTAGCGCGAACAGCGATACTACTAAAAAGTAATAATACGTCAGTATTTGTCAAACTATTAATTAATTTCCTTTCCGAATAATCATAATAGTATATTACTTTATGAGGCGGAGAAGCATGACTTTTCGTGACGCGCCCGATATTACGCGCCGAACAAAGTGAGGCGCGTAATAGAGGGCAAGTCAAGAAAAGTCGCTTCTTTGCCGAATAAAGTATACTATTTTTTCTTCAAACGTAGCAATTTTCAACCATAAATAGTACAATTCATACGCTATTTTTACTCGAAATTAACTGTGACAACTATCAAAGTCGTCTAGATGTTAGAAATTAAAATAATTAAGTCGTCGGTGGGATTTGCGCCTCCCTGGTTACATTTGTTTGACAGTTGTTTGCAATTATTAAAGACAGCTTATTGTTGTTGCAACCGCAAGCGCAAATTTAGTGCGAACATGGAAAACCTAAACGAAATTGAGTCCGCGGCTAATGATGCAGTAGCACGTTTGGGGCCCTCCAAGTCCGGAATAAAGTATCGGTTAGCGTACAAGCACTTCCAAGAGTGGTGCGATACAAGAGGAGTACGGCAAGTTACCGAAGACGTTTTACTGGCATATTTTAATATAACGGAAAATGAAAATAAATGGAAATCTTCTACAATGTGGTCACGATACTCTAAGATAAAATCCGAGTTAGTTATTAGAAAAAATGTGGATATAAGCACATTTTTAAAGTTACGTGCCTTTCTGAAAAAAACAAGCGAAGGATATACTGCAAAGAAGTCTAAAGTTTTCACTAAAGACGAGTTTGATAAATTTTTGTTTGAAGCGCCAGATAAGTTGTATTTAGGATTAAAGGTAAAAAAAATTATATTGCAAAGCATGTAGTATACTCTACTAAATTATAAAAATATTTCAGATTGTTTTGTTAATTGGGGTTACCAGCGCCTGTCGATGCGACGAAATGGTAAAAATGAAGACTGTGGACATTGAGGATAAAGAAAATGTAATAATTATCAAAATCCCAGACAGTAAAACACGACAAATTAGATCTTTTACGATAATTGGTCAAAACTACATTAAACTGTATAAAAAGTATGCATCACTGCGGCTTGAAAATTTCACAGAAAACCTATTTTTTATCAAGTACCAAAATGGAGAATGTTACCGAAGCGTCATGGGAATACATTCGATCAGTGCAGTAGCCCAAAAAGTAGCTAGTTATTTAAATTTAAACGATGCAAGCGCATACACGGGTCACTCTTTACGACGAACTTCAGCAACACTTTTAATTGATGGAGGCGGAAATCTAGAATGCCTCAAACGACATGGGGGCTGGAAATCAAGCACGGTTGCCGAAGGATATATAGAGGATTCAATAAGAAATAAGAACGATAATGCTCAAAAAATTTTAAACCCTCATGATTTTCCAACATCGGGAATGATTGCTGAAAGTTGTTCTCGACCATCAGTATCATCAACAATTACCAATGCGTATCAAGAGTCGGGAACATTTTTGCACGGTTTCAATTTTGAAAATGCCTCATTAACTAATTGTACTTTTAATATTACTATAAATAAAAATGATGTTTAATTGTTGTTAATGACATTTGTATGGTTACTTTGTGACATGTTTCATATTGTTGCCATGACAACATTTTTCCCTTCGCCGTAAAGAAATGGAAAAAAACTGCTGCCGGCGGAGACATCAAACTTTTACAGGATCAAGTTAGATTAGTAATGTCATCATTATTTGACGTTTGAAGAAAATAGTATATTACTTTATGAGGCGGAGAAGCATGACTTTTCTTGACGCGCCCGATATTACGCGCCGAACGAAGTGAGGCTTCTTTGCCAAATAAAGTATACTATTTTTTCTTCAAACGTAGCAATTTTCAACCATAAATAGTACAATTCATACGCTATTTTTACTCGAAATTAACTGTGACAACTATCAAAGTCGTCTAGATGTTAGAAATTAAAATAATTAAGTCGTCGGTGGGATTTGCGTCTCCCTGGTTACAGTTGTTTGACAGTTGTTTGCAATTATTAAAGACAGCTTATTGTTGTTCGCAAGCCGCCAACATCGGGAATGATTGCTGAAAGTTGTTCTCGACCATCAGTATCATCAACAATTACCAATGCGTATCAAGAGTCGGGAACCATTTTGCACGGTTTCAATTTTGAAAATGCCTCATTAGCTAATTGTACTTTTAATATTACTATAAATAAAAATGATGTTTAATTGTTGTTAATGACATTTGTATTGTTGCTTTGTGACATGTTTCATATTGTTGCCATGACAATATTTTTCCCTCCGCCGTAAAGAAATGGGAAAAAAAACTGCTGCCGGCGGAGACATCAAACTTTGACAGGATCAAGTTAGATAAGTAATGTCATCATTATTTGACGTTTGAAGAAAAAAACTATTTTCCTTAGCTGTTGCTGTTACAATACAATGTAATACTTAGTTACATTTCCTTGTGTTATTGCACAAGAATATAAAGTTGTACTTTAATACCGGTGGATTATATCCATAAAATATAAATCGTTTAATGTATTCAGGTCCAATTTGACTGGTTCTCAAATAGCTTACATAAACATCTCGAATGGCTGTAGTAAAATTAAAATTCATGGCGCTGTTTGTCTGTGACCTACTACTATGTTACCCACTAAATTGCTTTATGTAATACTGCTTGCTCTATGACATAGCTGTAATCGTCGTTTGGTGGAATCAGTAGCATGTACGAGCTACGAGCAAAAATTACATAAAAGTAAATGTACATTTCCAATTTTTATTGTATACTCAGGGTCGTATTAGCTCAAATTTTTCGAACGCCATTCGTACCATTCAGTAATGTCGAATAATCTTAAATAATTTCTGAAATAATAATATAGGGGATATGTTTATTTAAATTAAGAATCTCTTAGAAAGTCCATTAAAATACGAAAAAAATCTGAATATATAAAATATCATAACATGGACCCATCTCGTTTTTGGTCAGTTGTGAAATCTAGAAGTAGTTCCAGAAGTTTACCATCTGAAATTAAGTTTGACAACAATACAGTGTGTCTCGTAATGTATTTAAAATTTGAACGGGCGTTAATACTTGAATCGTTCTTTAAGTCAAACGATTCTTATACATTACGTTTTTGTGCACATTTCAATATCAGACGTTTAGGCGAGGCACCGTCGGCAGCTTTGGTGAAACTATGTGTGAAAAGATTCCAAGCAACAGTTTCTGTCATAAATCATTTAGAGAGAACCACAAGAACGCCAGACAATATTGACAGGGTAGGGCTCGCTGTAAATCGCCATCCCAGGCAGTCGGTTCGTAAACATGCGCAATCATTGCAATTGACACGCGCTAGTCTTCTTCTTGCAGTACCGTCTCCTATCGGAGGTTGGCTACCATCACAGCAATCTTTACTTTGTTGGCTGCAGCTCTGAACAACTGTATTGAACTGCACCCATACCACTCCCTTAAATTTCGCAACCAGGAAATCCTCCTACGTCCCACATTTCTCTTTCCCGAGATTTTTCCTTGGATTATGAGTCTAAGCAGAGAGTACTTTTCTCCTCTCATTATGTGGCCCAGATATTCCAGTTTTTTCGTTTGTATGGTTTTTATGACTTCGCATTCCTTCCCCATCTTCTGCAGAACATCTTGATTTGTTACTCTTTCTGTCCATGGTATTTTCCACATTCTCCTGTAACACCACATCTCGAATGCCTCAATGTTTTTGATGTTTTCTACGCCCTAGTATTCAACGAATATTATTGCGGAAGGACTTAAACTTTCACCCCAATGAAATTCAGCTTTGTCAAAAAATTCAGCAAATTTTTGGAATGAAGGTGGTATCGAAAACATTATTTTTAGTGATGAAGCCCATTTCCATATGGATATGTGAACAGGCACAATTTCCGATATAGGACTCAAGCTCAACCGCGGCAAAAACATCAACGACAATAATTACACTTATAAAAAGTGAACGTGCTATGTCCGCCTGGGGCATAATCGGACCGTACTTTTTTGACGAAGATGGTGCAGGACGTACGGTTACTGTGAACAGCGCTCACTACTCCACCATGATTCATAAATTTTTACGCCAATCCTTGCTACAGTTCCTTGGCTATGTTATCAACGGAATGTGGTTTCAACAACATGATGCCACGGCACATACCACAGCAATGTCGATCAGCACAGTTATAGAACAGTTTCCTGGCACGGTTATTTCCATTAATGGAGATGTTCCTTCACGATCTCCAGACCTGACCCCCTTAGATTGTTTTCTATGGGGGTACCTTGTAGCATTTGAAAATTCTTTGGAATATGTATTGAAATCCCCTTGTATTTGTTAAAATATCAAAGAATAATCTTAGTGTATTTCTGTTTCCTTTCGTACGTATTAAAACACCGAATTCTTCCAATTCATCTTTACGTCGCCGAAGTTAATGTAAACCATTTTATAGTTTGTTTATATTTCACAAGATGCGTATTTTGTCGGTATTATTTGATCGAATCCTCTTTTAGGATATTCTGCGTTTCAAATAAATATTCCAGTTTATACGTTTTGTTTATACCAAGATTGTGCGAATGAATTTTAAAAGTAAGTGTTTACTCTCGCTAAGGCGGCTGTCGGTTAGAGTCGCTTATAGTGTTAGTCAAAAATATTTCTTCGAATTTGTATTGTTTCATGTTTTGTTCCTTTTCATGGAAAATGTGTAGCAGTTTAATCAGTTTGATGGTTCAGTTGCAGTTTAAGTGAGGTTTGGAAGAATGGTTATTTCCATTCTCGTTTTGTTTCTCTCTGGTTGTCATCCCAGGCTTTTTGGCAGTTTGGAGATGAATTTGTTCCTGTTTAAAAGATTCCAGTATGATTCCAGTTTCAACCCTCAGAAACTTTAGTGCTTTTGTTTTGGTGAAATCAGGTAACTTTTTGTGTTAAATTTTAAAGTCAAGATAGACATTTTTTTTTTAAATAATAATTGCTTTCATTATTTAAAAAGATAATTTTTTATTTGTCACAGTTTATAGCTCAGTAACATTTGTAAGTTTTGTAGCAATAGAGTTTGTAAACGAAAAAGACATAATTATGTAAGTTTTTCCTTCTTTATTTATTTTGGTATGAATCTCTGTAACTAATACTGTAATTTTTTGTGCCATCTTTATTTTTGTAACTGTTTGTGGTGAGACACAATAAATGTTTAATTTTTTGTAAACCATTTTGTTTGTTTATCTTGACTAACTCTCTAACCCTTTTTTTGAAAAGATATATTTTTTATGTTTAATAATTATTTCAATAGTTAGGACTAGCTGCTGTAATGGTTATAATTTGGCACCTCGAAGCGGCGTCCTTTTTAAATTGCTAGAGGTATTTCCTGTTTCTTTTTGTTTTGTTTGTCCCAAGAGATTCACGTTAGTACCCCTTTATTTCATTTTTTGTAGTTGCCCCAATCCGACCCCTTGCCATTTACTTATCCATGACCCCAGCTCTCCAAACAAACTCTGAGTGCCGTTCGCACAAGTATCGATTATTTTGCTTGCCCTATCTCCGCCCCAATAATTTCTGTCCCCAATTTTCTACCCCTTATAATAATACTCAATGTGGTACACAGAAATTTTTTGTTACAACCTAACGAGTATCGTCTACACTGATCCAGTACCAGAAACGATCCAGCAATCGAAATACCGCATTAGCAATGCTATACGTGACATACTCATTCAGATGTGCCAGCGAGTTTTCCGCATCTTGCGCTGTAGACTAACAGCCTGCTATGAAGAAAATGGCCAGCATTTAAACAATGTTTTGTTTAAATGTTAAACAATAAATCAGCATTTTTAACGTATCTAACAGGTGTATTAAAATTGTTCTACAATGATTTGAAAGTTTGTTTTATTCTTTTAAAACCAGACACCCTGTATTTACACTGATTCTGAGGGAGTTGCTAATGCTTTTGCACTATACTTTAAGTCAGTTTATAACATATCATCTGATATGAAGATACCAAAGTTTCACGGTATTTTAGAGTTTGATGAGATAACTGAAGAAGCTATTAGAGCTAGTGTAAAGAAGCACTAGAGAAAGAAGAAGAAGAAATGTACAGGAATACATAATCTACCTGCTTATATATATATATATATATATATATATATATATATATATATATATATATATATATATATATATAACTGTTTTGGATGGGTTGGAGTCAATAAAAGGGCTATTAGTTAACTATTTTTTTATTCTCGAGCTTTCAATTATGTTTACAATCATTATCAAGAGCTAAAAAAGACAAAATACTTACAAGGTTGAACTAAAAAGAAAAAACAATAAAATGATTTATATATAAAACTTGTAAAATGTCATATTTAATTCTCCATATATGTTACATTCTTTCAGACATCTGTCAACGGTGAATAAATCTTCTTCTTTTTGTTACTAAACAAAAAAGAATGTTTAAACGAAATTTTACTTTTGGCAATATAATTGTCAAAAATAAAAATTTTATGTTGGCATTTATGACATTGAGGCTATTTGTAATTGGTTGCTATTTGAACTTATTTATAAATTCAATTATTTTTGTATTAAAAAAAATGTTTTCAAAATTATAAAAATTTTCGGAGAAACATTTATTAGATTAAAGCATTTTTGTATTAAATATTTTGAAGATGTAAGCAGTAATTTTTACTTACTAAACTAATTTTTATTTGGTAAGTTAACAAAAATTGTTTTTTCTTTTTAGTTCAACCTTGTAAGTATTTTGTCTTTTTTAGCTCTTGATAATAATTGTAAACACAATTGAAAGCTCGAGAATAAAAAAATAGTTAACCAATAGCCCTTTTATTGACTCCAACCCATCCAAAACAGTTTTATATTTGTTCCAAACGAGTCACAAGTACTTCTTTTTTTCTTATTCTTATATATATATATATATATATATATATATATATATATATATATATATATATATATATATATATATATATATATATATATATATATATATATATATATATATATATATATATATATATATATATATATATATATATATATATATATATATATATATATAAAGATGTATCATACCATTACAGTTTCTCTTTTTAAATCTGGTTATATAAATGATGTAAAAAATTACAGACCTATTCTTCAGATCTATTTCTTCTGAGCGACTTTGTTTTTTGACTATGTTTCAGTTCCATACATCAGGACCGGCTGATCCGACTGACCGAAAGTTTTTGCGTTTAAAGTATTTAGTAAGTTTGATTTAAATACTGTTTGTAATCTTCCAAATGCTGCCGACGCTAAGGAACATCTTCTATTTAAGTCAGCCTTTGGGTTGAGCTTTGATAGTTCTATTTTTTGCCCTAAGTATATATACGTCTGAACCTTTTCTATATTATTATTGTCCAGGATTATATCCTCACTGATATTCGTTTGTTAGATATTTAGTTTTTGCTTTCCTAGTTGTTTTCTTTTGCACAATTTACTAGTATTTCTCTTCTATTATTTCATTCTCCTCATCCTTAGGGTCCCATTAAAATTTTATTGTGGTTTTCTTCTTTCCCTATTTTTGTGTTGAAATCGCCCATTAAGTTTACATAAGATTAAGATTGCTTTGTGTGCCATCATTGCTTCATTAATTTCTTCGCATGCGAGATTCTGAGACGCTGGCATGGGGTAATTCGCTTCGGATAGACATTTCATCAGGAGTGTTTTAGCCTTAATTTTACACGCTGGCCAGGCGAGTTGACAAGTACCTGTTGGTACACAGGAGGTATTTTATTTCCCTTTTTCCCACCAGTAAACCGGGTCGGGAATTCCCCTTTCCTGAATGATGTTGAAGAAGGTCAACAAATACCTAGTGGCAGATAGTTCTACAATATATAAATTTATCTATAAAAAGGTCAATACCGATATTGATGATTGGAGAAGGTAATATTCATATAACTCAAGATAGAAACATAATCATCATCCAGCCTCCATATATCACGTTCACTGCTGGACATAAGCCTCCCTAAACTCATCCATTATTTACGATTTTGTGCTGTTTGTTGCCAATTTTTGGTGATACGCCTGATGTCGTCAGCCCAACGTGTAGGAACATCTTCCTCTACTAGGTTTGTCTGCTCTTGGCCTCCAATTTGTAATTTTTGAGATAGAAACATAATGCAGAAATCTAATTAGATACCTATTATAAATATACATTCAAAAGAGAAATTATGATGATTGAAATCCAATGTCACTTATTCCATTTATAATAATATTGATGATGATATTGACTTTTTCTAAAATTGTAAATTTTTATTGTCTCTTAAAATTATAAGCCTTTAACAAT